>NW_006400111.1:1087642-1102781 GCF_000299155.1 Elephantulus edwardii | reverse complement strand
AATGAAAATTTACAGAGACTTTGGATTTCCAGTCACTCTTTGTTGCACTTTTCTCCCTACCCACCCCTCCCCCCCCAAGCTCACTCTTCTCTTTGAAAAGTAAAAGAAAAATTCTTTCATTGTTATACAATCCCTCCCTGCAGGGTCGACTCCACTATGCAGCTTTCATTCTGAACTCCTGTCATGACAATAATATCTAATCACATAGCCCTTTTAAACAGTTCTCTCCCTCATCTGTTTCAATGCAGTATACATTATTTATCCCATCTTTCTCATACTGGCTTGCTTACAAAGTTGGTTTGGGTTTTTTTTTTTTTCTTACAAAGTTTTTATACATTGTTTTTTACACCAGATCATTTCCATTTCCTTTACTCATCCCTCCCTTCACCCATCAAATTGTGTGACTCTATGATTAACCCTCCCTATATTCACTCCTCTGCTCCCTCCCACCCCCCTTGAATCCTCATACACATTCTACAATAATGGTCTTACACAATATTTGTCCTTATGACACTGAGTTAGTTCACTTAGCATAATGCTCTCCAGTCCATTTTAAGTCAGGTAGTGATTAACAAGATTATTGCTCCTGCATGCTGCATAGTATGGAAAGGTTGTTGACAGCAGATTTTTCTAATGCAAAACATCTTTTGATTTCTTGACTGCTGTGTTGTTGTTGTTGTTATGTGCCCTCGAGTCATTTGCGACTCATAGCGACCCTATGTACAACAGCCCTAAACCCTGCACTATTCTGTGACAATCGCATTGCCTCCGACACACCCATCCCAATTACCCCAGTCACTGGATCAATCCACCTCATAGAGGGTCTTCCCCTTGTGCGCCGTCCCTCCATCCTCCCAAGCATGATGTCCTTCTCCAAGGACCTGTCCCTCCATATAACATGTCCAAAGTATGCCAGATGAAGCCCCAGAATCCTTGCCTCCAAGGAATAGCCTGGTTTAACCCTCTCCAGGATGTATCTGTTTGTTTTCTTGGCAGTCTATGGTACATTCAATACTCTTCTCCAGCACCACAGCTCAAAGGCATCAATTCTTCTTCTATCCTCCCTAGTCATTGCCCAACTCTCTGATGCATAACAAGTGATTGCAAAGACCATGGCCTGTATCAGGCACACCTTAGTCTCCAGAGAGACACCGTTGCTCTTGAGTACTTTAGAGATGTCCCTAACAGCAGACTTTCCCATCGCAATACGTTTTTTGATTTCCTGGCTGCTGGTGCCAAGAGTGTTGACTGTGGAGCCGAGCAAACTGAAGCTGTGAACAATCTCAATCTCTTCGCCATCCATCCTGATGCTACCAATTGGTCCAGTGGTGAAAATCTTTGTCTTCTTGACATTGAGCCTCAGTCCATACTGAAGGCTGCAGTCCTTGACCCTTCGCAGCAAGTGCATGAGGTCCTCCTCAGTTTTAGCAAGCAGGGTCGTGTCATCTGCATAATGCAGATTGTTAATAGATCTTCCACCAATCCTGACGTCACACTTCTCCTCACAGAGCCCAGATAATCTGCTCTGCATACAGGTTGGAAAGGTATGGAGATAGGACACATTCCTGGCATACACCCTTCCCAATTTTGAACCATGCAGTGTTACCCTGCTCTGTTCTGACGACTGCCTCTTGGTCCAAGTATAGGTTCACATTTGCACGATTAAATGTTCTGGGATTCCCATTCTTCTCAGAGTCAGCCACAGTTTGTTATGATCCACGCAGTCAAATGCCTTTGCATAACCAATGAAACAAAGATAGACATTCTTCTGGTATTCTCTGCTTTCCGCTAAGATCCATCTAACATTAGCTACAATATCCCTAGTACCACGACCCTTTCTAACCCTGGATATTGATTGTGGACCCAAGTAAATGGGATCACTGATAACTTCAGTGCTGACTGTTGATAAGTCATCCTGCATTCTTGAAACTGCATTCTTCCTTATATAGTCCAACTTCTCAAATGATTTCCTTAGCATATAGATTGAACGGATATGGAAAAAGGATATAACCCTGACACACACCTTTTCATTTAAACTATGTAGTGTTCTTGGTGTATTTTGTTCTGTTGAGTCAGAACTGACCCATACCTGACCCTTCAGTGGGTTTTCAAAGGCAGTAAATCTCATGGGAGGAAATTGTCTGTCCTTCTTTCTTGGAGCAGCTGGTAGAGTTGAACCATGTGGGACTGCAGTGCAGCTTCTTACCAAGAAGAATTACATGAGCATAATTAATTTTTCTGGGATTCTTATTCTTCTCAGTTTTATTAATAATTTTTTATGATCCACACAGTCAAATACCTTTGTATAGTCAATAAATCACAAGCACACATCTCTCTTGCAGCCTCTGCTTTCAGCCAAGATCCTTCTAAGGTCAGCAATAATATTCTTCAATCCATGGTCTCCTCTGACTTCAACTCGAACTTCTGGCAGTTCCCTGTTGATGTATTATTTTTTAGATGGTTTAAAATTATCTTCAGTACTATTTTGCCTGCATTTGTTGTTAATGATATTGTTGATAATGCCCACATTCTGTTGGATCACCTATTTTTGGAATGGGAAGCAATATTGATCTCCTCCAGTCAGTTGGTCTGGTAAATTCCTTGACGTAAGTTAATGAGCATGTTCAAGGTTTCATCAGTTGAAACATGACAGTTGGTATTCCATCAATTCCAAGGGCCTTCTCCCCCCACCCCCCAATGCCTTCATGGCAGCCTGAACTTCTTTCTTCATTATTATTAGTTTTTATTCAGTGTCAACCAGTTAGTTTTGATACAGTGACTCTGTATTCCTTCCATATTTTGATGCTTCTTATATCATTAAACATTTTGCCTGTACTGTCATTTAGTATTGCATCTAGAGGCTTATAGGCTTATTTATTTCTGCTTGAGAAATGGCAAAGGTTTTCTTTCTTCCCTTTTGGTTTCCTAACTCCAGCCATTTGCACATTTTGTTATAACACTTGACTTTGTCTTCTTGAAGACTTTTGTCTTCAAAAGTTTTTGTTTATCTCCTTTATAGTGGCTTTTCTTTCCTTTGTTTTGGGCTTCCTCTGTTCTAGTGTAATTTTCAAAGTCTTGTCTGACATCTATTTGGATAATTCTTTTCCTCCCTTGTCTTTGTAATTACCTTTTGTTTTCTTCATGGATGAAAATAACATCATGGAGGAAAAAAATCCCACAATTCACATGGTCTTGGTCATTAGTTTTCAACACAGCAAATTAATTCTTTTTTTTTTTTTTTAATCTATTCTGGGAAAAAATGTTGTTACATTAATAGTTAAAAAGAGCATTTTAAGATCTTTCTTCTGATGGCCTCATGTCAAGAAGCTGTGCTGCAATCCCGAAGGCATGTTGTTCAAACCTACCAGCTGTTCTACAGAACAAAGACAGATGATCTCCTCCTATAAAATGAAGCTGCCTTTGAAAATCCTCTGGAGGGTCAGCTATGGGTTGATTCTGACTTGATGGCGCACAACAACAACAATCCTGAAGTACAATGGTGAAAGTCACAGGACACTATGGATATGTATACAAGAAAGACCTGTTAATACAATTATTATTCATATTAGGTCACCAACCTCTAAAGCCAAAGATGAAGAAATGAGGACTTCCACCAACTTTTGAAGTCTGGAGCTGATCAAATATGCAACCAAGATGCATTAATAGTGATTGGTGACTGGAATGCATACTTTGGAAATAAAGAAGGACTTGTACCCACTGTACTGAGAACAGTCCAAAGAAAGACTGGTAGTTTGAAAATACAGACTTTGTGCCAGAAATGGGGCTGGATATTGCATCATAGAATTTTGTGCAATTAATGGTTTATTAATTATAAATACCTTTTAAAAAAAACCAACAACACAACAACCACAAAACACTACAAACAAAAGCCAAACAACAAATCATGAACAGCAGGTATATACATGGACCTCACCTGATGGACTTCACAGGAATCACATTGACTATGTCTGTGGAAAAAGTCAATGAAGAAGTTCAGTGTCAGCAGTCAAAACAAAGCCAGGAGCTTACTGTGGACTAGCCATCAATTACTCACCTGCAGGTTCAAATTGAAGTTTAAGAAAATTAGAACCGGGTGTTTTGAATCCACCAGACGCTAAGCTGGAGAAGGAGGGGCAATCTCCTCCTGAATCATTCAGATCCAACTCGATGGTACACAAGAAGAAAAAAAAAAAGAACAAGTCCACAAAACCACCAAAATTAGAATGCAGCAGTTCGTCTATCTTCCTTTATATTGCTGTCTCCCACGAGTATCAAGCAATTGAAAAGACTACGCTTTAGAACATACACAACTGATTGAATGGAGGAGGGGAAGGCTAAAGAAAGGTTTACACAGAGACAGAAGGAACTGTGGAGGATTGACAAGAACGGGAAGGGAAAGAGAGGAGCAGAATTAGGGATGGAAGGTAGAGAGGTACAGGGACAATTTGATAAGATGTAATAAATAGTGGCATTGTATAATTGTAATTAATGTTATAAACCAAAAATGCATATTAAGGATTGAATGAAAACCAGTAAAACAAAGCAAAGCAAAGCAAAACAAAAGACGATTTAAATCCAAGCCCTCTTACTACAAGTTGTGTAGACTTCATCAGAGCACTTCTTTTCTGTGAGCAGCACAATTCACAAAATTAATAAATTCTGTGAATACAGCGGGTTCTATATCCAACACATAGTGAGTTCTCAACAGAAGTTTCCTAACAAAATCATCATCCCGTCTAGAACTAACCTTAATTTTTTTGCTATTCTGCTAATTTTCTTTTTGGCCAGAAGAGGTCAGGCTAATACCAGATTCAAGGCTACTTAACTGAGGCCAAGAATACGATTTGCTAAGGTTTACATTATTTAAAAATTTTTATTTTGTTGTTGTCGAGAATTTACACAGTAAAATAGACACAGATTCATTAGTTTCTATCCATACAATTCAGTGACATTCATTACATCCTCCAAGGTGTGCACTCTCTCTCGATATCCTTTTATTAGTCCTTCCTCCTCATTAAAAGAAATTTACTGTTCTCTGAATTGTCCAGAGGCAAGAGTCTTATGAAATGACACTGGTTGTATACACATCCCTTCCAAGATCACTCTCATCTCATCCTAGTCAGAGGTCACTAGGCTCAAAGGATAGGGACGCTGAAGGAAAGCAAACAAATTGAGTTACACTATCAACAAAAAAAAGAAAGCGAACTGGAGATAATAATAAAAAAAATTTGAATGCTAACTGTGTTTTGGAAACTCTTAAGAGAATATTACACTAATTAATTGATATAATGTTTTTAAAAAACCTCTATGAGGTTGTAGTTGCTATGTGTGGTCGAGTTGCCTACGATTTACAGCAACCATATGTACAACTTATACTTGGACCAAGAGGCAGTCGTCAGAACAGAGCAGGGAGACAATGGATGGTTCAAAATCAAGAAAGGGGTCCGTCAGGGATGTGTCCTATTTCAAACCTTTTCAATCTGTATACAGAACAGATCATCTGAGACGCTGGGCTGTACGAGGAGGAATGTGGCATCAGGATTGGTGGAAGAATCATCAACAACCTGAGTTATGCAAATGACACAATGCTGCTTGCTGAAACTGAGGAGGACCTGAAGCGCTTGCTACAGAAGGTCAAGGACTGCAGTCTTCAATATGGATTGAAGCTCAATATCAAGAAAACAAAGATTCTCACCACTGGGCCAATTGACAGCATCAATATGGATGGTGAAGAGATTGAGTTGGTTAACAGTTTTCTTTTACTTGGCTCCACAGACAACACTTTTGGTAATAGCAGCCAGGAAATCAGGAGACGAATTGCATTCGGAAAGTCAGCTGTGAGGGACCTCTCAAGAGTAGTGAAGAGCAACGACGTAAGGCTGGAGACTAAGGTGAGCCTGATCCAGGCTATAGTCTTTGCAATTGCATGCTATGCATTGGAGAGTTGGACAGTACATAAGGATGATAGAAAGAGAATTGATGCCTTTGAGCTGTGGTGCTGGAGAAGAGTGTTGTATATACTATGGGCTGCTGGGAGAACAAACAGGTTTGTCCTGGAGTGGGTGAAGCCAGAATGTTCCTTGGAGTCAAGGATTCTGAAGCTTCGTCTGACATACTTTGGGCATGTTGCATGGAGGGAATGGTCCTTGGAGAGGGACAACATGTTTGGCAGAGTGGAGGGACGGTGCAGGAGAGGAAGACCGTTGATGAGACGGATGGATTCTGTGAGTGGAATGGTGGGAATGAGTGTGTTTGAGATGGTGAGGTCGGCACAGTATAGAACGGCGTTTAGAGCTCTTGTACATAGGGTCGCTATGAGTCGCGAGTGACTTGATGGCACATAACAACAACAACAACATGTACAACAGCCCTAAACTCTGTTCTACCCTGTGCCAATCTTATTGTCTGAAATATCTACCTCCATTACCCCTGTGACTGAATCAATCCATCTCATAGAGGGTCTTCCCCTCCTACGTCGTCCCTCCATCCTCCTAAGCATGATGTCCCTCTCCAAGGACTAGTCCCTCCTTAAAACACGTCCAAAGTATGTCAGACGAAGCTTCAGAATCCTTGACTCCAAGGAGCAGCCTGGCTTGACCCTCTTCAGGATGAACTTGATTGCTCTCCTAGCAGTCCATTCAATATTCTTCTCCAACACCACAGCTCAAAGGCATCAATTTTCCTTCTATTACCCCTAGTTAGGTAGGTATCATAATTTTATTTAACAGATGAGAAATTATCTAATTATTACATGAATTAGAGTTAACCTTCCTCATGGAGTTTTTTGGCTCTGGTCTTTACAAAGATTTACATACATCTTATTGTGTTGTTAGGCATAGTTGAACCAGTAACCTTTAGGTTAGTCAGGTGATTACCATTTGCTTCACCTAGGGAACTCTTTCAAGAATTCAACTCACTGCCATTGAATAAAGTGCATGTAACAGTGACCTTCCATCAAATTTCCAAGTCTGTAAATATTCTCATCACTGGGCCAATTTGCAGCACCATGATAAATGAAGAAGAGATTGAGATTGTTAACAATTACTGCTTGCTCAGCTTCACAATCAACACTCTTAGTACCAGCAGTCAGGAAATAAAAAGATACATTGCCTTGGGAAAATCTACTGTCAGGGACCTCTCCAGAGTACTGAAAAGTAAAAATGTCAGGCTAGAGAATAAGGTGCACCTAATCCAGGCCATAGTCTTTGAAATCATTTGCTCTGCATCAGAGAGCTGGACAATGACTAAGGATGGCAGAAGAAGATTGACGCCTTTGAATTGTGGTGCTGGAGAAGAGTCTTGAACATAGACTGCCAAGAAAACAAATAGGTCTGTCTTGGAGAGAGTGAAACCAAGTTTCTCCTAGAAGGTTAGGATTTTGGAGCTCAGTCTCACATACTTTGGACAGATGGCCAGAAGACACTGGTCTGTGGAGAAAGACATCGAGCTTGGAAGGGTGGAGGGACAGGGCAGGAGAGGAAGACTCCAGATGAGATAGATTGATAGAGAATCTTGGGCAATGGGGGTTGGTGTGTCAAAATGAGTGAGACTGGCTCAGGACCAGGCAAGGTTCAGAACTGCTGTATACAGAGTTGCTATGGGGTGCAGGCAACTCACCAGCACACAATTACAATAACAACAACAACAAAGCTTTATGAGAGGAGATTGCCTGTCTTCCTCCCTCTGAGCAGCTGATGAATTCCAACCACTGATTTTGGTTAACAGGGTAACACTATGCCACCAGAGCTCCTTTCATACAGTCCGCCTTCCATGATTCTTTGCTTGATGCAGATGGAATCAAAGGAAAAAGTCAAAGTCATTGCTGTTGAGTAGCGATTGACTCATGACTGACCCTCCAGTGGGTTTTCAGAGGTTATAAATTATATGCAAGGAGATGGTTCCTCTTTCTCCCAAGGGGCAGCTGGTGGATTTGAATTGTCAGAAAGGAGTGACCTTCCGGCTAGCAGAGTCGCTCTCTAGAGACCACCAGGGCTCCCTCTAAATAGATACCCCTCTGATAGGATAGAATTCTCTCCTGATTTTAAACCATGTAGTGTCCCTTTGCTATATGCAATTCACTGCTTCTTGGTGTATGTACAGCTCCCATGGGAGCTTGAACACAATTTACACTTTTGGAATTTTTTATTCTTTGGAATAATATGCATGTTATTATGATCCACATAGTGAAATGCCTCTGCATAGACAACAAAACACAAGTAAACATCTTTCTATTATTCCTTGCTTTCAGCTCCTTGACGTCAGTCAATAAAGATATATCTCCCTGTCCTCTTCCGAATCCAGCTTGAATTTCTGGCAGTTCCTTGTTGATGTATGCCTCTAGCTGTTTTTTAGTTATCATCAGTAATATTTTACTTAATGCTACTGTTTCATAACCCTTTGTATGCTGTTGGATTGCTTCTCCTGCCCCCCCCCCTTTTTTTTCTGTACAGGCAAATATGAGTGTGTAGAGAGTTGCACTACAAACCTAAAGGGCACTACAAACCTAAAGGCAGCTAGTTTGAATCTACCAGTATTCCTGGCGAGAAAGATGGGCAATGTCCTCAATTGACAGGCTCTGAAAAGCTGCTGGAAGGTCAGCGGTGAGTTGATTCTGACTTGACGGCAATGAATTGTGTTGTTGAGTTCCAGTCAGTTGGCTAGGTTGCTCTCTTCCAGTTTCCTGGCACAGATGAGTGAGTACGTTCACGGCTGTGATTGTTGCAGTACTTCAGTTGGTATTGTTTTTTCCAACTGATATTTTTGCCAATTCCTAGGGCTTTGCTTTTTTTTTTGACAAAGAGAATGAACTCTCAGGAGAAAAACAGGGAGGAAGTAGAATAAGACAGGACAACAATCTAAGTAAAGACATGGCCTGACTTTCCTTTGATACCATACACCACAGATCTACTGTCGCTTCACAGACAGGCTTTTTTGCACCTCGATACAGTCTTTCATTGTTAATGTCTGCTGCTGGAGATTGTAGAGCCAGTATCTGGTGGCCAAAGTGACTCTCCTTTCCAGTTAAAGGCAGGGTCCAGAAAAGGGGCAGCCAGGAGTGGTTAGCATGGAGCTCTCGTGATGTTGTGGTAAGGACTTGCCCTGACAATTCAATAGCATGCAGTTCAAGTCCATCAGCTACTTTGTGGGAGAAAGATGGATAATCTCACCCCATGAGATTTATGGCCTCTGCAAACCCACTGGAAGGTTAGCTATGAGTCGGGATGAAACATAACAATAGCAACAACATGAGTTATTGGCACTCAATATTCATAGTATCTGGGGCTTGTTGCATTGACTGAGATGGAAGATCATGGTGAGACATCAACTGCATCTACTAAACCAGTGGTTCTCCCAGCCACTGTCTGCTATTCCTCTATAGCAAACAGCCATCTAAACCTTGGTCTGCATTTGCTGCTTCCTGAGCCAACAACATCAGGATCTTGTTAGAAATGCATTCTCAGGTTTCACCTCAGAACTACTGAATCAAGGGCAGGGGAGGGTGGAAATAGAAGGGTGAGGATGGGTGTGGGTGTAGGGTGTTAAGCATAGGGTTGCACAATTCGATGGGTAGGTGGAGTGAAGGAAATGGGAAGGATCTTTTGTGAAAAACAAGGTATTCAAACTTTGTAAGTATAAATTATTTTTAAAAAATATATAAAGATTATAGCCCAGACAGGAGTATGGGGGGTGGGGAAGAACTATTGAATCAGAAACTCTGAAGATGGTTCCTTGCAATTGTCTCAATAAGTCTTCCAGAGGATTCTGATATATGCCTAACTTTAAGAATCACTACAATATACCATAGACCTTTTTCTTCAATGGCCCTTT
The DNA here is from genome assembly GCF_000299155.1 of Elephantulus edwardii. NCBI lineage: Eukaryota > Metazoa > Chordata > Mammalia > Macroscelidea > Macroscelididae > Elephantulus > Elephantulus edwardii. The sequence goes on along the minus strand of NW_006400111.1, from coordinate 1,092,953 downwards.
GGTGGCTAAGACATCTTATTTAAAGCAACTGTGATCAAGACAGCAGGCTTTATTGATGAACAGCCCACTAGTGGCTAGTGTCTTTATTTTTTAAAAAATCATTTTGGACCTAGAAATTTGACCTTTCTTTTTTGTAAAAAAAAGCTCATATGACGCACCAGCATCAAAGATTTGGTAGCGACTTCTACATGACTGTAATATCCACATCTGGGGTGCTACCCCCACTGTGCCAGCCATTAGTCTCAGCTGGAATGCTTCAACACACTCCCAGATGTACATCCTGACACATCTACGCAGACTTCAACCGGGCCTGGTAACATGAAATTAATATGCCTTTTTTGCTATTAGAGGTACACCACTAACTTGCCAGTTCGTTGTGTTGGGGGAATCCATTGTTCTAACTAACTGTACAGCACTTGTCTGTCATTTTGCTGTGATGCTGAAAACTGTGCCACTGGTTTGTCAAAAGCCACAAAGTAGAGTTCGCAGAGTATGACAGGTTAGGAAGCAGGATTTGCTACCACTTCTTACTTAAGCCTGGCCTCAGAAAACCCTATGAACAGCAGAGGAGTAAGGACTGTTACAGAGATTGAAAGTCAATCAAAATAAGGAAAAATAGTATCAAAAATCCTTTAAGAATTGAAACATGAAATATTCAAAGCATGAGTCCTGGAAAACTACAAGTCTTGAAAAATGAAATAGAATACATGAATATCAACGTTCAAGGCATTAATGAGATGATATGGACTAGCTTTGGCTACTGTGAATCAGACATTCACTGGCAAACTATCCTGAGAATGAAAAACGGAAGAAAAATGTTACTGCATTCGTAGTTAAAAAAGACCATTTCACCTTCTATCTTGAAGCACAGTGTTGTGAGTGATAGGATATTATCCATACAATGTTGTGAGCGATAGTATATTATCCATATGCATAAAAGGAATATCTGTTAATATAACTATTATTTAAATATGCTCCTATGGCTAAAGCCAAAGAGGAAGAAATTGAAATTTTTTACCAAATCTTGCAGTCTGAAATGGACCAATCTTGTAATCAAGATGTGTTAATGATAATTAGTGAGTGGAAGGCAAAAGTTGGAAACAATGAAGAAGGAATGGTAGTCAAAAAGTATGGTCTTAATGATAGAAATGAGTTGGAAATAGAATAATCAAATTTTGTTTGTTCAGTGATTTATTCATTACAAATATATTTTTTAAAAAATACAAACTGGGACTTTACACATGAACCTCACCTGGTGGACTACATAGGAATCAGATTGGTTACATCTGTGGAAGGAATCATTGGAGAAGCTCAACATCAGTAGTCAAAACCAGGCTAGGGCAGATTGTGGAACAGTCAATTACTTACATGCAAGTTCAAATTGAGGTCAAAGAAAATGAAAAGACATCCATGAGAACCAAAATAGGATCTTGATTCTACCTCACTTGACTTTAAAAATCATCTTAAAGAACAGATATGCAGCACTGAACACCAATGAACATAGATTCACCAGATGAATTGTGAGATGACATTAAGGATATCATCCATGAAGAGATCAAAAGGTCATTACAAAGACAGAGGAGAAGGAAAAAAAGAAATGGATGTCAGAAGGGACTCTGAAAATTACACTAGAGCATTGAGAAGCTGGAACAAAGGGGAAAGAGATGCTGAGGTAAAAGAGCTGAACAGAAGATTTCAAAGGGCAGCTTAGAAGATATGTTGTTGTTGTTATGTGCCATCGAGTCGCTTAAAACTCATAGCGACGCTATGTACAACAGCTCTAAACTCTGCTTTGTTCTGTGCCAATCTCATTGTCTCCGACACACTCATCCCAACTGCCCCAGTCACCGAATCAATCCACCTCCCAGAGGGCCTTCCCCTCCTGCACCTGCCTTCCACCCTCCCAAGTATGATGTCCTTCTCCAAGGACTGGTCCCTCCTTACAACATGGCAAAGTATTATAAAGGAATGTGCAAAAAGCTGGAATTGGAGAATAAAAAAATTGACTTGGTATTTCTCATGCTGAGAGAACTGAAAAATAAATTTAAGTTTTGAGTCGCAATACTGAACGATGCTATGGGCAATATATTGAATGATCCAAGAAACATCAAAAGAAGTTGGTGGAAATACACAGAGTTAATGTACCAAAAAGAATCAACTGACACTAAAAAAATTCAGGAAGTACCATATGAACAAGACCAATGAAAGAAGAAGTTGAAACTGCACTGAAGGCATTGGTCAAAACATAAGGCCTCCAGCATCAATGGGGTATTGATTGACATGTTTCAACACCAGTCTATATGCCAGAAAATCGGGAGGACAGCTGTCTGGAAAGCTCATTAGAAAAGATCCACATTTGTTCCCATTCCCAAGAAAGGGGATCCAACAGAATGTGGAAATTATTGAATAATAGCATTAATATCATGTGTAATGAAAATACTGCTGAAGATCATTCAAAAATGGTTAGAAAAGTTCATAAATAGGGAACTGCTTGAAGTTCAAATAGGTTTTAGAAGAGGCCATGGCACCAGAGATATCATTGCTGATGTCAAATGGATCCTGGCTGAAAGCAAAGAGTACTAGGAGAATGTCTGTTTATGCAAAGACATTTGATGGTGTAGATGAAAACAAATTATGGCTAACATTGAGAAGAATGGGAATCCATTTAATTTAATGAGAACACTTAATTGTGCTCATGTGAAACCTATATCTAGACCAAGAGGCTGTTATGTGAATGGAACAAAGGAGCACTGAAAGGTTTAAAATTAAGAAAGGTGGATGTCAGAGTTGTATCCTTTCTCCATACCTATTCAATCTGTATGCTGAGCAAATTATTTGAGAAGCTAGCCTCTATGAAGAAGAAGGTGGCATCAGGATTGGAGGAAGACTCATTAATAACCTGGGTTATGCACATACAACCTTGCTTGCTGAAAGTGAGGAAGAATTGAAGTTTTTGCTACAGAAGATCAAAGCATGCAGCCTTTAATATGGATTGCCTCTCAACATCAATAAAACAAAAATTTTTACCACTGGAACGAAGACAACATCATGACAGTTGGAGAAAAGATTCAAGTTGTCAATGATGTCATCTAACTTGGATTCACAATTCAACAAACACCTTTGGTGCCAGAAATCAGGAGAGCAGGAGATGTGTTGCACAGAGAAAGTCTGCAGTCAGAGACCTCTCCAAGTTATTGAGGAACAATGATGTCAGTTTGAGGACTAAGGTGCACCTGATTCAGGCTACGGTCTTTTCAATCACTTTTTTAATGCATCAGAGAGCAGGAAAATTATAATGATTACAGAAAATGAATTAATGCCTTGAAACACAGTGCTGGAGAAGAGTATGGAGTATCCCACAGACTGCCAAAAGAACAAACAAATATATCTTGGAGAAAGTGCAACTGGAATAATTCTTGGAGGAATAGATGATAACACTTTGTCCCCCATTCTTTGGGCATGTTGCTAGGAGAGGTTATTCTTGGAGACAGACATCTTGTTTGGAAAGGTGGAAGGTCAGTGAAAGAGAGTAAGACTCTCAACCAGATGAATTGGCACAGCGCCTGCTGCAATGGGCTCTAGTGTGTCAGAAAGTGTGAGGATGGTACCGGATAGGACAGGGTTCAGATCTGCTATTCATAGGGTCGCTGTGGGTTGTATTCAACCTGATGGCACTTAAAAACAACCACAACTATGTATCATATGAGCCACGCAATAGTATATGCTGCAGGCAGAGGAAGGCAATGGATTTTGATCCATGAGTCTATGTGTACTCCAGGGATACAAGACTGATGCATTGTACACGTCTAAGTAACACTATTCAAGCTGTACTCCAAATCAACAATGACGTTGGAGAGCCACTCTGAAATCTTCAACCTGAATACAGTCTGAACGGTGCACTCACTCCCTGGGGTTGTGTAGTGCTGCTGCCCTTGAACCAGGCATGACCTTCTCTGGATAAATGAAGGGCAGCGTTTGGGCTTGACATCCTTATCAGGTACCATGTGAGAAGAAGAACTGGGAACCTCTCTGAGGTTGTGAGGCCCATGGGCTGTCCGGTAGTAGTATAGGCTCTTACTTGACAGAAAGGTAAAGCAGACAAGTTATCTGCTAATCATCCAAAAATGGATTACAAAAAGTAAGTCACAATCTGAAAATTCATGCAAAGTCTTACATCCACAAGCTTCAAAGAATTATGGGAAAGTCCGGTGACTGAAGGGAGAAAAATCTCACCATAAAAAAAAACACAACCTTTCAGAATCCAGAAGAGATTGCCCCATGGGATCCCTACTGTTGGGAAGAGTCCTTTGGTAGCCTAGTGGCAAGAAGCTGCACTACAATCCTGAAGTTTAAGGCCACTAGCTATTGTGTGGGTTGGGGGGGTGGGGTAGGGGATCTCCCTGGTGGGCAATCTCCCTTGTGATTACTGCCTCTGAAAACCCATAGGAGGGTCAGCTATGGGTTGGTTCTTACTCTATGGTGCTCATCATTACCCTGTCTTTTCACCCAGGTCCTTCCCATTTCCTTCTTCCCCGTCAACCTGTGTAGCTTCATTTGTTCTCTGGTTTCATTGAGAAAATATTCTCCCTAAGGCAAGGGTGTAACCTACATGGAATCCTTCTAACAAGATGGATTGCTCCAGGGACTGTAACGTTGAGCTCAAATATATCAGGGGTAATGAGGATGGCACACAATAAGGCAGAGTTTCGATCTGTTGTTCAAAGGATTGCTGTGAGTTGTAGTTGACTAGCCGGGATGTAACAATAACAACATGATAATGGAGGGGCAACTCATCTTTAGCTGCCTAGGGATTGTTGTTGTTAAATGCTGCCCAGTCTACTGTGACTCATAATAACGCCGTGAACAACAGATTGGAATCTTCTCATATCCTCCACCATCTCATAATCTCTGACATGCTCAAGTCTATTTCTTTTTTCTAAATAATTTTAATGAACATTTACAGAGATTTTGAATTTCCATTCATTCATTGCTGCACTTCTCTCTCTTTTTTAAACATTAAAACTGCTTTCTTAAAAAAAAAAAAAAAACAAAACAAACCCCAAACACAAAAACCAAAAAACCCCCCAACTGCTTCCTTTTAATTTTTTCCCATTGTTTCACATTTCCCTCTCCCTCCACTCAAAACCCAAACCCCAGTCCACTTGGTAATGGACCCCTTGCTCTGGATTATTCTATATATAGATGTTGTTGTTGTTGTTATGTGCTGTCAAGTCACCTGTGACTCATAGCGACCCTATGTACAACAGCCCTAAACTCCGCTCTGTCCTGTGCCAATTGCACTGTCTCTGAC
>NW_006400111.1:1085448-1085997 GCF_000299155.1 Elephantulus edwardii | reverse complement strand
TTCTCCAGCACCACAGCTCAAAGGCATCAATTCTCCTTCTATCCTCCTTGGTCATTGTCCAACTCTCTGATGCATAACAGGTGATTGCGAAGTTATATATATAGTCTAATTATATATTCCTTTCCGTCTGTTCTTCCCTTATCTGATCTAATGCACTATTCATTGTCTATCTACTGTTTTCTTACTCTCTCCCCAACTCTCCATCATGTCTCTCCTATTTTATAACAGCGGTGTTATGCAGTATTTGTCCTTTTGTAACTAAGATATGCAGCGTAGTGTCCTCCAGGCTCCCCCAAGTTGTTTGGTTTTGAGTCGATTGATTTTCAAAGCTGTGTTATATTCATTGTTGAATGTACCATAGTTTTTCTATCTATTTATTTGTTAAAGGTCACTTGTGTTGCTTCCATCTCTTTGTACAGTGAACAGAACAGGAATAAAAATGGGTGTGCATACATCTGTTTGAATCATGACTCTGGTTTCTTTAATGCATTTTCCTAGCAGTGAAATTGCTGGATCAAATAGTCTTTCTATTTTCAACTTTTTTTTTTT
>NW_006400111.1:1043879-1084498 GCF_000299155.1 Elephantulus edwardii | reverse complement strand
ACAATGAATAAGGGAGATAAATTAACGCCTTTGAATTACAGTACTGGTGAAGAATATTGAATATGCCACAGTTTACCAAAATAAATAAATCTGTCCTGGTAGGAATGCAGTCACAGTGCTTCTCAGAAGGAAGGATAAACAGAATGCCTTCAATGGGTTTAAGTAGAGCAGAGATTGTGAGGGTGGTGCAGGACTTTATTCTGTTATATAGAGGACAGCTATGCATTGGACCCAACTGGACAGCACCTACCTCACAAAAAAACACATTTCAAGGAATCACAATCAACAGCTGAAAAGGCAAAAACTACTTGTTTCACGTACACAGAAATAACTTTAGAAGTTTATCTGCTGGCCACTAATAGTATCTAAGGACAAATAAGACTACTGCAAAGGAAACAGGAAGTCTAGTAAACCAAGAGGTAGCACTGGCCAACCACAAGCCCCTCCATCTCACCACAGATAAACAAGTCTGAATGCAATGCATTGCTTTACTTGAGGAAATGCTCTTCCTCCAAATACTGTGCCAACGTCTGTATGTAGCAAAATGTCAAGAGTTAATCCTAGTAACAAAACCACTACATTTTCCCCCAAATACACTCATATTACATTCAAAATTACTGTTCGTTCTTTCTTCTTTTACTTCTTGAATGTGTAGGTGTTTCTGTTTTTTTTTTTTGTTTGTTTCTTCTTTTACACTGACAACAGGTTTGAACACTATTTCATTATCTTCATCATTATCATTCAGTGTAGCCAGTTCAGATTTTCGTCTCTCCAAAAATGATGGTGTACAGACGGGTGTGGAATCCTTGCTATCGGTACAGTTCTGAAGATCACTGTTGGTGACACGTCTTTCCTTTTTGGGTAAAACCAATGGAGGAAAATTATAATCGATTCCTTTATTGGCTAATTTCTTTCTTAGTAATTTTTCTTTTTGTTTAAATCGTTTTTCCATCCGTAGCTTTTCTGTACGTGTTCGATGTTTATTATATCGTTTCACTGCAGGATTTGATGGCTTCGAAAATGGAACATCCCAGTCTTTGAAAAGTTCTTCATGTACATTCTCAGGTGGCATGAAATCACACTTCAAGAGTCTTTCACTAAAAAGGTAGTTATTCATTGTTTCAGCAACGATCTTGGCAACATCATGAGACTCAAACTCCACAAAGGCATAACCTTTACTATTTCCAGTCTTTTTACTTCTGGATAATTTAAGTCTCGTAGCAGTGCCAAACTGGGAGAAATATGACTTGAGTTGGGGTTCAAAAAGGCCTCGAGGTATGTGACCAACATAGACAACTCCAGGAGTAAGTTTTTCGTTCTGCGTCCGATGGCGGATCTGTGCCACCTGTTTCTGAAATTCGGCCTGCTCCTGCGGGTTCAGTGACAAGAGGGGCTTCGCAGGACCAGCAAAAGCAAGGGAAGTCACACGCGGAGGATCCGGAAACGAGAAACCTGCAGTCCCCAAAGCGGAAGTCCTCTATTTTCAACTTTTTGAGAACGTTCCAGACCACCTTCTGTAGTGGCTGTACCATTTTACATTCCACCAGCAGTGAATAAGAGTTCCCATCTCCCCACAACTAGCATTTGTTGTTTTCTGCCTATTAGGACTGCAGAGCCCTTTCCTTCCTCTCCCAGAATGGCCACTGAAAGAATCCAATCACAGGAAGCAGCAGCTGTGCTTTTTCTCTCTGTCAAGGATATGAACCTACCCTACCCACTTTCCCAGAAATAGTTATCTGAGATCCCAGCCCACTTCTCAATCTTGTAGAAAACATCTGTGAGCATCCCTTTCCCCAAGTTCCTTGTAAGAGAATATAAAACCCCTCTCTAACTTTTAGTGGGGGCTGGTCTTCTGCTTGAGAACCAGCCCAACTGTTTCTCCTCAATAAATTGTCTTTCTTGGCCTGAACTGGGTTCTGTCCTTCCTCGGCGACCTGATACTGCCCTGTTGAACTTTACTATTGTTGCTGAAGTAAGATGATATCTCATAGTTGTTTTGATTTGCATCTCTCTGATAGTGAGAGATTTTGAACATTTCATATGTTTGTTTGCCATCTGAATGTCTTTGGTGAAGTGTCTGTTCATATCCTATACCCATTTCGTGACTGGGCTGTTTATCTTTTTCTTGTTGAGGTGCTGGAGTATTTTACAAATTTTAGATACAAATATCTTATCAGATATGTCATTGCCAAATATTTTTCCCCAGTCTGTGGCTTTCCTTCTTACCCTGTTAGAGAAGGTTTTGGATGTGCATAGACATTTGATTCTTAGCAGGTCCCATTCATCTATTTTATCCTCTCCTGATTGTAGTTTATGCCCACGTCTATTGTTACAGTCACTGTGTCAATCCATTTTGCTGAGGATCACCCTTTCTTTCTCTGACCCTCCACTTTCCCCAGTATGATCTCCTTTTCTGAAGACTGGGCCCTCTGACATCCTGCCAAAAGTATATGAGCTTCACTTTCCTTGCCTTTAAGGAGCTCCCTGTTGGTAGTTCCTCCAAGACATACTTTTTTGTTCTTTGTCCATGGTATGTTCAATACTCTTCACCTAATAGCACAAATCAAAGGCTTAAGTTATCTTGCTGCAATTGACAAAGCTAAGAAGCTGATGGATCTAGGATTTACATCAGAGACCAAGCTCTTCTGTTTTCTACTGTTTCTCCAAAGTCAATGTAATGAGGAAGATAATAGTGTGTCTATGCTTTTTCGTGAAAGTAGAACGAAAAAAAAAATACTTTGGACATGTTGTAAGGAGGGACCGTCCTTGGAGAGGAACATCATGCTAGGGAGGTGGAGGGATAACGTAGGAGGGGAAGGCCCCCTATGAGGTGGATTGATTCAGTGACTGGGGTAATCGGGATGAGTGCATTGGAGACAGTGCGATTGGCACAGGATAGAGCAGAGTTTAAGGCTGTTGTACATAGGGTTGTTATGAGTCGTCAGCAACTCGACGGCACATAACAACAACAGCATGCTTTTTGATCATAGTCAAAAAAGATGTGCTATATGAACGTGTTTATTTAGCACAGATTGTTCAAAGCAGAAAAGAAACAAAAACTTCAAATGGGTTCTGAATGAATGGTGTAGGGAAAAGCAAAGATAGATAGTTGATCAGGAAAGTACTGATTGTCAGGCCAAGTAGCTGGGATATGATCCTAGAGGCAATGGGGGTGTGATCACTCACTCATCAAAAAGGACTCATTTGCAAAAGTGGCAGGAGGGGAGAAGGTCACTGTATGTAAAGGCAGTTTTCCTGGGATAAGATTACAGACAAGAGTGAGATGTAAGAACCCTGTGCTGGGATTTGCAGAGAGCTCCTCAAGGCACTCCATAGACATCGTTATTCATTCTTTCAGCTTCTGTATATTGGTGGCTGTTGTTGTTAGGTACCATTAGGTCGCCTGTGACTCATAGCGACCCTATGCACAACAGCTGTGAAGCCTGCTCTGTCCTGAGCCAGTCTTACTTATTCTGACACACCTGTCTATCCCCACTGCCACAGTTACTTTATCAATCTGTCTCATCTGGGGTCTTTCTCTCCTGCTCTGTCCTTTTACCCCTCTGAGCATGATGTCCTTCTCCAAGGACTGGTTCCTCCTGGCTACATGCCCAAAGTATGTGAGATAGAGCTTCTAAATCCTAGCCTCCAAGGAGAAACTTGGTTTCACTCTCTCAAAGACAGACCTATTTGTTTTCTTGGTGGCCCATGCATGCTCAAGTCTCTTCCTCAGCACCACAACTCAAAGGCATCAATTCTTTTTCTGTCATCCTTAGTCATTGTCCAGCTCTCTGATGCATAGCAATTGCAAAGACCATAGGCCACATCAGTCTCCAGACTGACATCTTTGCTTCTTAGTACCCTGGAGAGGTCACTGACAGCAGATTTTCCCAGTGCAATTAGTCTTTTGATTTTCTGACTGCTGGTGTCAAGAGTGTTGATTGTGACTGTTAACAACCTCCATCTCTTTTCCACCCATAATGGTGCTGCCTATTGGCCCAATGGTGAGAATCTTTGTTTTCTTGATGTTGAGCTTCAATTCATATTGAAGACTACAGTCCTTGACCTTCGCAGCAAGCACTTTAGGTCCTCCTCAGTTTTAGGAAGCAAGATTGTGCCATCTGCAAGAATGTAAATTTGTTGATGAATCTTCCTTTTTCTTCCTCCTCATGTTATCCTCAGTATTAGAACTCGAGGCTTGCGTTTGTTTTTCAGTTCTATCAGCTCGAGAGATGCCAAGTGAGTTCTTTTATTCTATTCTCTAATTCCAGCTCTTTATACATTTTCTTATAACATTTTGCTTTGTTTTCTTGAGCTGCCCTTTGAATTCTTCTGTTCAACTCTTTTACTTTAGCATCTCTTTCCTTTGTTTTGGCTTCTTGATGCTTTAATAAAATTTTCATGATTTCTTGTGACATCATTTTAGTGTTTTAATTTCTCCTCTGTCTTTGTAATGACCCTTTGCTCTCTTTATGGATGATACCCTTGATTTAGTCCCATAGTTCCTCTGGTCTTCGATCATTGGTGATCAATGCCTCCAAGCTGTTCTTCAGATGATATTAAATCAGGGGGGATAGACTCAAGTTCTTAATTTTGTTCTTGTGGGGTTGTTTCCATTTTCTTCATGTTCAGTTTGAACTTGCATATGTGTAGTTGATGGTCTGTTCCGCAGTGAGCACTAGGCTTGGTTATGAATGCAGTATAGAACTTCTCTAATGATTCTTCCCATAGATGTAACAAATCTGATTCCTGTGCAGTCAGTCTGTCTGCTAAGGTCCCTGTGAAGAGAACTTGAAATGCTTGCTGCAGAAGGCCAAGGACTTCTACCTTCAATATGATTATACTTCAACATCAGAAAACAAAGATAAAAAGGGCACTCTGGTGGCCTAGTGGCAAGAAGCTGCACTGCAATCTCAAAGGCGTCCTGTTTGAATCCACCAGATGCTCCTGTGGAGAAGGAGGGGCAATCTCCTCCTGTGCCAGTAGGATCCAATTCAGCAGTACATAACAAGAAAAAATAAAAAGAAAAGAAAAAGAAAACAAAGATCTTTCCTACTAGGCCAATAGGCAACATAATTTCATCTTACTTGGATCTATACTGAACACTTTTGTTACCAGAAGTCAGGAAATCAGGAGATACATTGCTTTGGGTAAGTCAGCTGTCAAGGACCTCTTCAAAATATTGAGAGCAGTTTGTACTCAGTTTGAATGGTTGACGTCAGTTTGAACATTAAAATGTGCCTGATTCAGGCCATGGTCTTTTCAATCACACGCTATGTATCTGAAAGCCAGACAATAAATGACAGAAGATGAATCAATGTCTTTGAGTTGTGGTGTTGGATAACAGGACTGAATATCCTATGGACTGCCAAAAAACCAAACAGATATGTCTTGGAAAAAGTGCAGCTGATATGCTCTTTGGCAGCAAGGATGGCAAAGTTTCACCTTTCTTATTTTGGACATGGTCTAGGAGAGGCTATTCCTTAGAAAGGAATAACATCCTTGGAAAGGTGGAGAATCAGTGAAAAGAGAGGAAGAGATAGGTGAACACAGTGACTATAGCAATGGGCTCAGGTGTACCAGGGATGAGGAGGATGGCAGAGGGTAGAACAGAGTTCAGGTCTGTTGTTCATAGTGTTGTTATGAGCTGTACTTGCCAGCACCTAACAACGACAACAACAATCATAAAATTTGCTTAATGTTCTTTCTCTTTTGAATCCCCCAGATGTCATACTTTCAGTTTTCTTTAAAGATATTATTGAATCTCAAAAGAAATATACATGTAGGCATATTGAGAAAACTACCCCATGCAGTCTGACTTCTGAGGTTCTTTGCTACTTTCAAAAAGATTTCCATTGTGTCTGGATCATGCCAGCGCAGCCTCAGTTTGCATTTTGGTCACTTCTGCCACATGGGAATACACTGGGTTCAGATTCCTAGTATCAAGTATTAGAGAACAAAATGAACAGCCAGTTCACTCATGTTGTTAAACAGTCGACATTGAATCATTTCGGACTCCTGGCAACGCTACGTATGTCACAGGAGAACTGTGCACTCCATGGAGTTTTCAGTGGCTAGTTTTTTGGAAGGAGAGAGCCAAGCCTTTCTTCCAAGTTATTTCTCGATGAACTTCAAATGCCTCCATTTCAGTTAGCAGCTGAGTGTGTTAACCTTTGCATCACTATTTCCACTAAAATTTCCACTAAAATTGTCAAAACAAACAAACAAACAAACAACCCCTCAAACTCATTGCCATCTGGTTGGAACCAACGCATAGCTAACTCTGCAGTGGGTTTTCTAAGGTTATAAATCACATGTTGTTGTTGTTGTTATGTGCCCTTGAGTCGCCTGTGACTCATAGCTGCGCTATAAACAACAGCCCTAAACCCTGCTCTGTCCTGTGCCAATCGCACTGTCTCTGACATACCCATCCCAATTACCCCAGTCACTGAATCAATCCACTTCATAGAGGGCCTTCCTCTCCTGCGCTATCCCTCCACCTTCCCAAGCATGACGTCCCTCTCCAGGGACTGGTTCCTCCTTGCAACATGTCCAAAGTATGTCAGATGAAGCTTCAGAATCCTTGCCTCCAAGGGGCCACCTGGTTTAACCCTCTCTAGGATGAACCTGTTTGTTTTCTTAGCAGTCCATGGTATATTCAATACTCTTCTCCAACACCACAGCTCAAAGGCATCAATTCTCCTTCTGTCCTCCCTAGTCACTGTCCAACTCTCTGACTCATAGCAAGTGATTGCAAAGACCATGCCCTGTATCAGGAGCACCTTAGTCTCCAGAGTGACACCATTGTTCTTCAGTACATTGGAGAGGACCCTAACAGCAGACTTTCCCCATCACAATTAAATAACATAGGGGATGATTATTTCTCTTTCTCCTTTACAGCAATTGGTAGATTCGAACTGTCAAAGATGTGCAATCTTTGGGTTAGCAGTGTAACTCCCTGCAGACTATGCTACCAGAGCTCTCTACTAAAGCTGTAGACATCACCTAATAGGTTGGAATGATCTACTTTAATGTACCTACTTGTTTCCATAGATATTTCTATAATTTTTTTTCAAAGTTAAATTGTAATCAGCATATTTATTCCTTTAAAGTTTCCTTTGCTTTGTTTCTTACTACAAAAGAATGCCTACTTTTCATAGAACATTTAGTAAATGCAGATTAAACAAACAGAAGAAACCAAAATGTACCAATAATCCTGCCATCAAACTTTGAATTTTGATGTGTAATTTTACCAGGATCTGAAAAATGTCTATCTGTTGAAATTGGGGTCACACTTCAAAAAACGGATGTGTCATGGTGTCTTTCTAAGCCTTTGTCTATTCTTATGCAACATAAATTTTTGTGTGACTCCATAATAAATATACGGTCGTGTTGCTTTTAATGCAAATTTGAGTTGCACAGTTTGAAATAGTGGAATATAAAATATTAATTATGTCTTGCTTTGTAGGCAAATTTTTAAATAATGTGAATTCTGTTTTGCATTTATTTTATGGTAGAAAATTTGATCTTGAATAACATGAGTTCTAAGTGATATGAAGTCAAGGATACAATGCCTTGTGTAACAATGTCTACTTTCTCCTACCATTTATTTTTCTGATCCCTTATAGATGGTCACTTAATGCCAGGAATTTCTCTGAAGAGAAGCCTTTGGGATATGGGATCTGTGGTTCAAAGCTTCTGATGCATATTATTCAAATTTCATCCTGAAAGTTAATATCAACATTTATTTAACAGTGTTTACATAGTGCCAGGGACTATGCTGAGAACTTTACAAATTAGCTCACTGACTCTTTGTAATAAGAATATGTAGTAGATATTATCATGGAGACTTTAAAATGGGATTTAAATGGTTAAGGGATTTAAAATGTTTACTTGCCCACCCATGGACTGAAAAACTGATGGCATAAATCTACCCAGAAGTATGTTGGAATAAGGTCTAGTTATCTGCTTCCGAAAGGTCATAGCCATGCTTCACTTATTTTCCCCCCTCGCCTTTCCCTCTCTTCTCATCGCTGTTAGCCTCCAAGGTTGATTCTGTGCATGAACCTTTCCTTAGTTTTTTTATATTAGTCCCCCAATCACAGAGCTGGTAATTGGTAAAGCTGGCTTCTGAGTCCTTGTATTCTGTTCTTTGCCAGCACACTATCCTGCTTTCTCAATATTCTGAGTGGCAGAGTAGGACGTGGTCATTTACCTGTACATATCTGGTTTTTCCCCACAGGAATTTTGAATTAGATATTTATACTAAGGAAATCAATTAATCAACGGGTGATTTCTGAGCACTGGCTCTACAAAAGATACAGAAGAAGATCTGGTCCTTGGTTATGGGCCTGTTTGAGTTAGTTTTCAAGTACTCCTTCAAAGCATTATCTCCTGAAACTTCCCCCAGGCAGAAAACACCTCTTATCTTTGGCCTTCATATACCAGATGGTTTTGGGGGTTTACCAGTTCTCTTCAAGTCTCTGCCCACAGGACTGAGATCTTAGGAAATTCTCCTTAGCCCCCTTTGCTACAGATGCTTCTTCTCTACTTTAAAGTGTCTGCAGCCTACTCCAGCTCCTGATCTGATGTTTGTTCTGTTCTGGGAGACGAACAAAGAGGCATGACACTGTAGTTTTCAAGATGAGCCAAGTTTATTTATTCTCCCTGAATTTATCCGTGGTTTGACTAATTATTCTCTAAGATCTCTAGACCATCTAGTTAATGCGACAAACTAATTTGATATAATTGAAATGTTTAACAACACATTGTTAACATGTTCTTGTTGTTGTTATGTGTCATCGAGTTGTTTGCAACTCATAGTGACGCTATATACAACAGCTCTGAACGCTGTTCTATCTAGAGACAAACTCATTGTCTTTGACACACCTACCCTCATTATACCAGTCACTGAGTAAATCCATCTCATTCAGGTCTTCCTCTCTTGTGGTGTCCCTCCATCCTTCTAAGCATGACGTCCCTCTCCAAGGACTGATCTCTCCTGGTAACACGCCCGAACTATGCCAGATTAAGCTTCAAAATCCTTGTCTCTAAGGAGCAGCCTGGTTTCACTCTCTCCAGGATGAACCTGCTTGTTCTCCTAGCAGTCCATGGTATAATCAATACTCTTCTCCAGCACCACAACTCAAAGGCATCAATTCTTCTTTCATCCTAGTCATTTTCCAGCTTTCTCTTGCATAGCAAGTAATTGTGAAGCCCATGGCCAGGATCAGGTGCACCTTAATCTCCAGACTGACATCATTGCTCATCAATACTCTGGAGAGATCCCTGACAGCAGATTTTCCCAGTGCAATCAGTCTTTTGATTTCCAGGATACTGATACCAAGAGTTTTGATTGTGGAGTCAAGCAAGCTGAAGATGTTAACAATCTCAATATCTTCATCATCTATCATTATGCTGCCAATTAGCCCAGTGGTGAGAATCTTTGTTTTCTTGATGTTGAGCTTCAATCCACATTGAAGGTTACAGTCCTTTACCTTCTATCCTTTACCTCATGTGCTCCTCAGTTTCAACAAGTAAGGTTGTGTCATCTGCATAATGCAGGTTGTTGATGGGTCTTCCTCCAATCCTGATACCACACTCCTCCTCATAGAGCCCAGCCTCCTGGATGATCTGTTCTGCATTGTTGTTGTTGTTGTTGTTATGTGCCGTTGAGTCGCGTGCGACTCATAGCAACCCTATGTACAACAGCTCTAAACTCTGCTCTGTCCTGTGCCAATCTCACTGTATCTGACACACTCATCCCAATTGCCCCAGTCACCAAATCAATCCATCTCCCAGAGGGCCTTCCCCTCCTGCACCTGCCCTCCACCCTCCCAAACATGTTGTCCCTCTCCAAGGACCCGTCCCTCCTGACAACATGACCAAAGTATGTCAGATGAAGCCTGAGAATCCTTGCCTCCAAGGAGCAGCCCGCTTTAAACCTCTCCAGGATGAATCTGTTTGTTTTCTTAGCAGTCCATGGCACCCTCAGCACATTTCTCCAACACCAAAGCTAAAAAGCATCAATTCTCCTTCTATCCTTCCTGGGCATTGTCCAGCTCTCTGACGCATAACGAGTGATTGCAAAGACCATGACCTGTACCAGATGCACCTTAGTCTCCAGAGAGACACTGTTGTTCTTGAGTACTTTAGAGAGGTTCCTAACAGCACACTTTCCCATCGCAATACGTCTTTTAATTTCCTGGCTGTTGGTGCCAAGAGTGTTGACGTGGAGCCAAGCAGACTAAAGCTGTGAATAATCTCAATCTCTTCACCATCCATACTGATGCTGCCAATTGGTCCAGTGGTGAGAATCTTTGTCTTCTTGACATATTGAAGGCTGCAGAAAAACTGTTCTGCATATACTTTAACTAACCAAGTAAGCTCACTCATTCACATCTAACAGTTTTGAGTTGAGATTCTCAGATAGCTGGAGTGAGCCTAACCCACACAGTCTTTCAGGGATGCAGGTCCTCTTCATCATATTGCTTTGTTATAGTCACATCTTCATGGGAAAGGATTCTAACCAGTGGGGAAAAGAATCAACATAGAGGAGACACAACTCACTATATCTACGTTAATATGGATAACTGGAGCAACATCTCTGTGTCTCAGTTTTCCTTCTGCAAAGAGAGGGTGTTTTTTTTTTTTTTTAAATTAAATAGTAGAACATATATCCAGAATTAAACACTGGAATTCTTAAGATGAAGTGGATGCTTCCCTCTTGGGTGTAGGTGCTGTTCCTTCACGGAACTGACACCTGAATCTGCGGTATCCGATCTTTAGGTGCTTCATACACCCAGTACCTGTGGCATTTCGCCTTTTAGCTTTGGCACTCCAGTTGCACTTTCTCTGGTGCTTGGCAGGGTAGCCACACTTGCTACAGGTGGGCTTTTGGAAGCGGCAGGCCTTGGAGCCGTAGTGGTGGCACAACATGTACGTCTTATTGCAATGCTTTCCAAACAATGACATTTCCTTCATCATCTTGCTTCTGTGGCTGAGACCAAAGACCACGTTTGCAAAGTTTTATAATTGAAATAGATACTCTCTAAAGTTTCTTTCAATGTCAAGATCCTTTGGAGAGATGTGGCACTGTCATATAGTAACAACAGTACAGTGGGAGTGGTGGGCTGTGTATTAGAAACAACAGTGTACATTTGCAATAGAGCTTGGGCTCCAGTCATCATTTGAGACCTTTGAGCTGTGATGCTGGAGAAGAGTATTGAGAGTACCATGGACTGCTAGGAAAACAAACAGATTCATCCTGGAAAGGGTCAAACCAGGCTGCTCCTTGGAGGCAAGGATTCTGAGGCTCTGTCTAGTATACTTTGGACATGTTGCAAGGAGGGACAGGTCCTTGGAGAGGGACATCATGTTTGGTTGGGGTGGAGGAACAACGCAGGAGGGGAAGACCCCTATGAGGTGGATTGATTGGGATAATCGGGATGGGTGTATCAGAGATGGTGCAACTGGCACAGGACAGAGCAGAGTTTAGGGCTGTTGTACATAGGGTCACTATGAGTCGCAAGTGACTCGACAGCCCATAACAACAACAACAATGACAATGCATCATGGGGAGCCTTGGATTCATGGTCAAACAACTGCATTAGGGGAAATTAAAAGACGTATTGTGATGGGAAAGTCTGTGGTTAGAGACCTCTCTAAAGTGCTGAAGTGCAACGATGTCAGTCTGGAGACTAAGGTGTGCCTGATACAGGCCATGGTCTTTGCAATCACTTGCTATGCATCAGAGAACTGGATAATGACTAGGGAGGATACAAAGAGAATTGATGCCTTTGAGCTGTGGTGTTGGAGAAGAGTATTGAATATACCATAGATTGCTAGGAGAACAAACAGGTTTGTCCTGGAGACGGTGAAGACGGGCTACTCCTTGGAGCCAAGGATTCTGAAGCTTCATCTGACATGCTTTGGACATGTTGCAAGGTGGAATCAGTCCTTGGAGAGGGACTCCATGCTTGGAAGTGTGGAGGGACAGCACAGAAGAGGAAGACTCTCTATGAGATGGATTGATTCAGTGACTGGGGTAATGGCAATAGGTGTTTCAAAGACAGTGAGATTGGCACAGGATAGGGCAGAGTTTGGGGCTATTGTACATAGGGTCGCTATGAGCCACAGGCAACTTGACAGCACATAACAGCAAGTAAGTTTATACACAGAGAGAGCCCATCATAGTGTCCTGAGTCTGTCAGTTCTCGACAGGTTGTGAATATCTAGTATCCACCTCCAACTTTGACAAGACCTACAAAGAAATCAGTCAGATGCACTAACTGACATTTGAGTATATGGACAAAATGACACTGTAGCCAAGGGCTACAGGATGGATTGCCTGGTTCAAGTGTATTGACGGAGGGTCATAACAAATTTTAGAGAGATCCACAAAGCCCTTGGAAGAGCATGTGGGAGGTAACCAGCACGGGATGCTGACTCAGGCATCAAGGAGTATAACCCAAGTGGGAGAACTCTTCATGAGCTCTGCCAATTGTTGTAATCATCCTGGGTTAGGATGAGCCTCAGTGATTGCGGGATAAGGAATATATTTGTGGGGGACAGTAAAGATCTATGGGACAGCATGTAACGTTGGTTCCTACCCTCTCCTCAATCACTAGTAGAGTATATAAGCTTTTCCATGATCCTACATGATGCTCTGGTAGTATAATGGTTAATGTGCTCAGTTGTTAATAAAGGATTGGTGATTCAGATTCATCACTCTTTGAAAGAAAAGACCTAGTGATCAACTAGATCTGTTCTATCACATGAGGGAGGCCGTCATGAGTTGTACTCAAGAGGGCATACAGGAAGAAGAAATGAAGCCATCTTGAGAAGTAAGACCGTGATGAGCTAACCCTTCTTTTCTTTTTTAAATTCATATTTTTATCACTCATATGCATTGTTTCATGCATACACATTGTGTTTTGTACAATCTTTCATCTACATTCTATTATGTTCATGTATATTACAGATTCTTTCCCTGCCCGACAATACATTAGTGAAGGTGTGTAAGCCAGGTACTTCATGCCTCATGTCCTTCTATTCCCTTTTAGATAGCCAATTTCTGATTTGCCCATCCCTAAGGCAAGTGTAGTATTGAGGGTACCATGGACTGCTAAGAAAACAGATTCATCTTGGAGAGGGTTAAACGGGCTGCTCCTTGGAGGCAAAGATTTTGAGGCTTCGTCTGAAGTACTCTGATCATGTTGTAAGGAGAGACTGGTTCTTGGAGAAGGACATCATGCTTGGGAGGGTGGAGGGCAGGCGCAGGAGGGGAAGATCCTAAAGGAGGTGGATTGATTCAGTGACTGGGGTAATCGGGATGGGTGTGTCGGAGACAGTGAGATTGGCACAGGATAGAGCAGGGTTTAGGGCTGTTGTACATAGGGTCGCTATGAGTCACAAGCGACTCGATGGCACACAACAACAACAAGAAGGCAAGTGGTTTGAATTCACCAGCTGCTCTGCGGAAGGATGGGCAGTCTCCTCCCACGTGATTTACTGCCTCTGAAAACCCGCCGGAAGGTCAGCTATCGGTCAGTCCTGACTTGACGTTACTCAATAATATCAACAACAGTAATCTGAGGAAAGAAGCATATTCCTTTAGCTGAAGAATCCTCTGTTCAACTTGGAAACTTTGAGCATCTGTATCCACATGCAAAGTCCAGCCCAGGGCAAGCCAACAGGTTGCAGTGATCGACACCAGCCCACAGCATGGATTATCTCTTCATCTAGTTGGGTGTTGGTTAACTCCTCCCCAGCCATCTGTGGCTAGTGATAAGCTATCCCCTTGGGGAGAAACGTAAAAGATATTTTTTTGAGCTAAAAGTAATACATTTATTTTCATTACAAGTGACGATTTCCCCATTCTTGCCATTGGTGGGAAAGAGCTCATGAGTGAGATATTTACAGGTAAACAAAAAAGTTTAGGTTTTGCCCACTTTAATTGTAGTATGTAGTAAGGGTGCTACGGTGGCACAGTCAGTCAGGAATTGAGCTGCTAATGCACAGATAGCATCTCTCTGGTGGCTGGAATTCACCAGGGAGTCTTCTCCTCTCATGCTATTTACAGCCTCCAACCCCGCACTCCCCCCCCCCGCCCCCCCCAGGGTCAGCTACAAGGAATGACAATTAGATTGTAGAATAGTTGACTTTATTGTTGATTGCCCTAATCTTTAAAAAATTTTTCTACTAGTTTATTTACAAAATTAAAAAACAAATTTGAACAAATTCTTTCAATTTCCCTCACCCACCCATCAAATTGTACAACCCAATGATTAATCCCTTCTTCTCCCTGCACATCCACATCCCTCTGCTTCCAACTTCTCCTACCCCTCCTGGATCCTTATACTCATTCCAAAAGAATGGTTTTATACATTATTTATCCTTATGTGACTGAGTTAGTTCATTCAGCATAATGCTCTCCAGTCCCTCCCAAGTTAGGTAATAATTTACAAAGTTATTGCTCCTGCATGCTGCATAGTATTCCATTGTGTGAATGTACCATAATTTCTCAATCCATTCATTTGTGGTTGGACATTTGGGCTGTTTCCATGTTCTTACAACGGTGAATATGCTGCTATGAACATTGGTACACAAATCTCAGTTTATGCCTCAGTTCTCAAAATCTCAGGGCATATTCCAAATAGTGGAATACCTGGGTCATATGGAATTTGTATGTTCATCTTTTTGAGAAGAGCCAAACTGCCTTCCAGAGTGGTTGTACCATTTTACAATCCACTAAAAATGTAAAAGAGTTCCTTTCTCACCATATCCTCTCCAGCATCTATTACTTCCTGGCCTGTTAAACTTTGCCACTCTTACTGGAGTGAGATGGTACCTCATTGTGGTTTTGATTTGCATCTCTCTTATTGCTGGTGATTTGGAGCATTTCTTCATGATTGCCCTGATTTTAAGAATTCTCCTTTCCTTTTCCACCTATTTGTTCTGGGAAAGTGGCCCTGCTCCACATGACTTAGTGTAAAAGTGCTGATTAATCCACACTGGTCACTGTGCCACATTCCTTGTCAGTGATTGACTCGGCATGAGTTTGTACTATAATTCTGGCCAATGAGACATTGAGAAATCTACTGGGCACATCTAGGAAGTTTCTCCTCATTTGAAAGAAGAAATAGTGTCTAGGGTGATGAAGGTAACAGCTGGAACTGTGTCTTAGACAAGAATAAGCTGAGGACTTACTGAAAGACAGAATTTGAAGGCAAGGTGGGAAATTAGAAGGAATCTGGATCACTGGTGTGGCTTTTAGGTGGTAATATAGTAACTGAACTGTCCTATTTATGCCTTTATTGCTAACAATGAGAACAAATTTCCTAAGCTAATGTTCTTTGCCATGACTCCACTTGTCAGTGTGTTGTACTGTGCTGGCTTGTGAATTTCTCTAATGTTGGAAGTAACACCCTTGAAAGTTCAAACACCAGCAGGTGACCAATGATGGACAGGTTTTCAGTATTGTTTCCAGACTAAGACAAACTTAGAAGGAAAGCCTGATCTACTGTTTAAAATGAACCAATGAAAGCCCAGTGCATCACAGTGTTATCTGAGATGGTGCTTGCATATGAGACCCCCTAAGTTAAAAGGCATTCAAAAGACACAAAGACCATGTGAGCTTGAGAATAGCAATGGCTCATAGAGATGATGCAGGACCAGGGAGTCACTATGTATGTTCTGTTGTACGTGGAATCAGTATACATTGGAGCTGACTTGATGGCAGCTAACAACAACGTTCTTTGAGATGCATCTCTGTCACTTGGAGGTAAAGGCATCCTAAATGAGACATAATGGGGATAAATTTTCCCCCTTGCTGCTCTTGTTCCAAAATTATATCCATGTTATTGTTAAAAGAATAAGTGGCACTAATGATCAGTAGCATTGAATAGAATTTGGAAGGCTTCCTGTGGGCAAACTTTATTCTCAAAAGAGCAAACTTTCTAGGTTTGAAAGTGCATCTGCTTCACATGGTAGCATCTAACTTACCTTCAGTACCTTTCCCAAGGCAGGAGATGGTGGCACACTTGATAATGTTTCTCGAACGGGGGCAAAGGGATTCTTTTTACCCTTTCAAACTTTTATCATTAAAATGTGAAAAGGAGGTACTTCTTCTAGAGTTGCCAGGAAAGTGAGCTGGGAGCAGTTAAACATCAAACTCACTGCTGCTTTTTTGCTTTAATGAATCACCTTTGCCTTTTCCTATGCAAGAAAGGAAGTCTTAGAACATGAAAATATTTCAAGAGAAGCAGAATTTTAACCGTTGAGCTGACAGGAGCTGTGCAATTTAGCTTTCTTATTAGCATTCACCATTCTCTTTGACTCTCCAAAATCGTACCTCTTCTGTTGAGCTGCTTTTCCCCCAGTCAAATGACATGTTTTAGAGTTCATCTTCACACGAGCCTACTTACCTTGTTTAAATTATTTCAGGCTAGTTTATTAGGTAGAAAATTACCCCGAAAGGAGAAAGGAGGAAGAAAAAAGAGAGAAACAAGAGGTAGGGCAGAGAGAGAAAATGAAGAGGAAAAAATAGAATAAATTAAAGGCTGTTTTCACATCTGCATGTCTTCTAAAAAATAATATTGGGATAATTTGAGGCCTATGTGGAGAAGAAACAAAATTAGACTGCCCTTTTCATCATACCTATGCAAAAATCTATTCTAGGAGGATGATAGATAAATTTCTGGTGGCTTAGTGGTACGAAATGACACTGCAATCCCAAAGGCACCTGGTTCAAATCCACCAGCTGTTTTTCAGGAGAAGGATGAGTAATCTCCTCCTGTGCAATTAACTTCCTCTGAAAACCTGCTGGAGGGTTAGCTATGAGTAGGTTATGACTCAATATAACAACAACAACAATGGACTTTTAGGAGGCGATTAAATTTGTTCTTGATATTAAGGCAAAGAAAGATTTCTTAAATGTGAGAAATTACAAACCACAAATGAAAATATCCTTAAATTAGGCTACATAAGAACTGAGAACTTCTGTTTATTAAAAGACATCATAAGAAGGTGTGAAAAGGCAAGTCACAGAGTGGGAGAAGATGCTTGCAACCCAAATCCAACAGAAGTTTTGTTTTCAGAATAGAAAAAGCATTCTGACAAGTCAATAAGAAAAATACAACTCAATTGAAGAAGATCTATACATTTAAAAAGGAAGAAATAAAAATGGTCAATGAGCAAATGAAAAGATGCTCAACATAATAGATATCAGGGAAAGCAAAGGAAAATGACAATGGATGTGGTGGTCAGCCTTCAGTATCACTCCCAATTACCCACATCTGGTATTTGCACCTTTAACAGTCCCCAGGAACCTTGGTAGCAGAGTGTGTGACATACTGGGCTGCTGCTGACCAAAAGGTCAGGGTTCAAACGCTGATACTTCAGACACTTCCTGGGAGAAAGATGAGAAGTCTCCTCCCAAAAAATTTTACAACCTTGGAAATAGAACATACATAGGTCACTATGTGTCAGACTTGACTCAACAACAGTGCTGTTTCTTCTGTTTGTTTGGTAGGATGTCATTCCTATTTTCACTGTACAAGGAGTGGACCTGTGTGATCAGAAGATTTGATCATAATAGAAGTGAAGAAATGTCACTTTCAAGCTTAGGTTATAACAAACACTTCAGCTTCTGTCTTGGTCTTTATCTCTTCCTCTCAGTTTCCATGTCATAAGCAGTTCCAAGAAAAGAATATATGGTGAATAATTAATAATACTTTGGGCATGTTAGGGAAGGCCAGTCTTTGGAAAAAGAGATCATGCTGCTTCTGCAGGTGAAGGATCAGAAAAAGAGAAGATTACCAACAAGACACATTGACACAGTGACCATAACAATGGCCTCTAGCATGTCAGAGATCATGAGGGTGGCACATGATAGAGAAAGGTTCAGATTATAGGGTCGCTATGATGGCACCCAACAACATCCAACATGGTATATACCACGGACTACTAGGAGAACAAACAGGTTCATCCTGGAGAGGGCGAACCCAGGCTGCTCCTTAGAGACAAGGATTTTGAAGCTTCATCTGACACACTTTAGGCATGTTGGAAGGAGGAACCAGTCCTAGGAGATAGAAATCATGCTTTGAAGGGTAGAGGGACAGTGTAAGAAAGGAAGATCATAGATGAGATGGATTGACTTACTGACTGGGGTAATGGAGGTAGATGTGTCAGAGACAATGAGGTTGGCTCAGGATAGAGCAGCAGGGTTCAGAGATGTTGTACACAGGGTTGCTATGAGTTGCAAGCAACACAATGACATATAACTGCAACAACAACAGCATCAACTAACACCATGTGAATGACCTTAGACGAGGAGCCTCTAACCCCATCAAATCTTCAAATGACTGCAGCCTCAGTGAACATCTTAACTATAATTTTATGAGAGATCTTGAGACAAACACTTGCTAGTCAAGCCATTCTGAGATTCTTGATCATCAATAACCATGAGATATTAAATGTCTGACAGCTAGTTGACTGGGAGAGACTTGTATTTTTTCCCCATTGCAAAAGAAAGGTGTTTCAATAGACTGCAGATATTATTGAACAATATTATTAATATAGCAATTAAAATCTTGCTAAAGATAATCTAAAAATGACTGAAAGAGTACATCAACAGAGAGCTGCCAGAAATGCAAGCTGGATTCAGAAGAGTTTGTGGCATGAGAGATAAATCACTCCTGATGTCAGATGGATCTTAGCTGAAAGCAGAGAATCCCAGAAAGAGATTTACTTGTGTTTTATTGACTATGTAAAGACATTTGACTGTGTGGATAATAATAAATTGTGAATAACATTGAGAAGAATGGGAGTTCCAGCGCACTTAATTGTGATTTGGAGAAATCTGTACATAGACAAAAATCAGGAGTATCCTCTCTCCCAACCTATTCAATCTGCATGCTAAGCAAATAATTTGACAGCCTGAACTGTATAAAGAAAAATGTGGCATCAGGATTGGAGAAAGACTCATCAACAATCTACATTATATAGCCAACCCAACCTTGCTTGCATAAAGTGAAGAAAATTTAAAGTGCCTTTTAAGAATCAAATCTAATTACAGCCTTCAGTATGAATTATATTTCAACAATAAGAAAACAAAAGTCCTCACAACTGGACCAGTAAGTAACATTGTAATTTGCAGAAAGATCACAATTATGATCCTTTGTTTGAGTTTAGTTTTATTTGAATTCATAATCAACATTCATGGTAGCAGAGGTCAAGAAATCAAAACATGTGTTGCAGTGAACAAATAAATCTGTCAAGGATCTTTTTAAAGTGCTAAGGACCATGGATGTTGGTTGAAAGACCAAGGGCTGCCTGATGCAAGCCATGATATTTTCAAATGCTGCTTATGTATATGAAAGTTGGACAGTCCATAAGGAAGGCCAGACTGAAGAAGAATTGATGGCTTTGAACTATGGTGTTGAAAAAGTCTA
This sequence comes from Elephantulus edwardii, assembly GCF_000299155.1. Lineage (NCBI taxonomy): Eukaryota > Metazoa > Chordata > Mammalia > Macroscelidea > Macroscelididae > Elephantulus > Elephantulus edwardii. The sequence continues at coordinate 1,065,044 of NW_006400111.1, read as the reverse complement.
CTGAACATACCATAGTTTGCCAACTCCCACCCTTTCCCCCCCCCCCCCAAAAAAAACCCCAACAAATCCATCTTGAAGGAGGTGCAACCAGGATATTCCTTGTAGGTAAGTACACTGAAACTTTGTCTTGCATACTTTAGACATGTTGCCGGGAGGTATCACTGCCGGGAAAAGGACATTAGCTGAGAAAATAGAGAGTTAGCAAATGAGAGAAAGACTCTCAATGAGATGGATCCACGCAGTGACTGCTTGAGTATGAGAATGGTGGAGCATAGGATAAGGTTCTGACTTGTTCACAGGATCACTCTGAGTCATAGTTGACTCAAAGGCACCTAACAGTAACAGCATTTAAGCCTTTAAGCTTTGAGAGAATTTGATGTGCAGTAACACTTAACTAAATTTAATGAAACAGCAATTAAGCATACCCTAAACATATTGCTGGGCCAGTTGGCAGCAGCATGATAGATGGAGAAGAGATTGAGGTTGTTAACAATTTCAGCTCGCTCGGGTCCACTCTTAGCACCAGCAGTTAAGAAACTAAAGACAAATTGCAGAGAAGAATTTTGCTGTCAGGGACCTCTCCAGAGTGCTGAGGAGCACTCTGTCAGCCTAGAAACTAAGATGTGCCTGATCCAGGCCATGTCTTCTCAATTACTTTCTATGCATCAGAGAGCTGGACACTGACTAAGGATGACAGAAGAATTGATGCCTTTGAGTTGTGCTGCTGGAGAAGAGTCTAGAACATACCATGACTACCAAGAGAAGAAATTAATCTTTCTTGGAAAGGGTGAAGTCAAGTGTACTTGAAGGCTAGAATTTGAAGCTCCATCTCACATACTTTGGTCACATGGCCAGGATAGACCAGCCCTTGGAGAAGGATATCATGCTTGGAAGAGTGGAGAGACGGTGCAGGGGAGAAAGACCCCGGATGAGATGGATTGATACAGTAACTGGGGCAATGGGGGCAGGTGTCTCAGAGTTAGTGAGATTGGCTCAAGTCAGGGCAAGATTCAGAGCTGCTGTACAGAGTTGCTATGGTTTGCAGGCGACTCACCAGCACATAACAACCACCACCACCACCACCTTAGGGGAAAGATGCCTATTGTTGAGAAAGGGAACTTTCATTCCCTACTCTTTTTCAAATTACTTTGGAAAACTGTGTGGTTGTTGTGATTGTTATGTGCCATTGAGTTGCCCGTGACTTATAGCAACCGTGCTCTGAACTCTGCTCTATTCTGAGAAAATCTCACTGTCTCCAACACACCTATCCCTATTACCCCAGTTACTGTGTCAATCCATCTCATCCAGTGTCTTCCTCTCCTGCATCATCTCTCCGTCTTTCCAAGCATGAAGTCCTTCTTCTATGACTGGTCCCAACGTGCCCAAAGTATGTGAGACGTAGCTTCAAAAACCTTTGTTTCTGAGAGAAACTTGGTTTTCCCCTCTCCAGGACAAACTCATTTGTTCTCTTGGCAGTCCATAATATGTTCAATACTCTTCTCCACACCACAGCTCAAAGACATTGATTCTTCTTCTGTCATCTATAGTCATTGTATAGCTCTCTGATGCACTGCAAATATTTGTGAAGACAGTGGCCTGGATTACATACACCTTAGTCTCTAGACTGACATCATTGCTCCTTAGCACTCTTGAGAGGTTCTCGACAGCAGATTTTCCTGATGCAATTTGTCTTTTGATTTCCTGACTGTTGGTGCCACAAGTGTTGATTATGGAATCAAATAAGATGCAATTATTAACCATCTCAGTCTCTTCTCCATCTATCATGGTGCTGACAATTGACCCAGTAGTGAGAATCTTTGCTTTCTTGATGTTGAGCTTCAGTCCATATTGAAGACTGTAGTTCTTGACCCTCTGCAGCAAACACTTCAGATTCTCCTCTGTTTCAGTAAGCAAGGTTGTGTCATCTGCATAATGCAGGTTGTTGATGAGTCTTCTCCCAAGTCTGATGCCACATTCTTCCTCATAAAGTCTAGCCCTTTAATGATCTATTCCACACGTAGATTGAAAAGGTATGGAAACAGGATATATCCCTGACACCTCCCCCCCCCCCCCCTTTTTTTTTTGACATTTTGAAGCAGGCAGTTTCCTTGCTCTGTTCTGAGAACTGCTTCCTGGTCCATGTATAGGTTCTGCATGAGCACAGTCAAGTGTTCTGGATTCCCATTTTTCTCAAGGTTAGCATCCACACAGTCAAATGTGTTTGCATAGTCGATGAGAAACACAGATAAACGTTCCTCTAGTACTCTCTGCTTTCAGCCAAGATCCATCTGACATTGACTATGATGTCCCAAGTGCCAGGATCTCTTCTAAACCTAACTCATATTTCAAGTAGTTCTTGGTTGGTCTACTGTTCCGCTTTTGTCGGATATTTTTCAGCATGATTTTTCTTGCACATGGTAGAGTCTATAATTTTTAATATATACCTGTCACGATCTGCAACATCCCCTCTGAGGTCTATCACTGTGGTACAATGAGTTCCTTAGTGTTGTCTTTTATCTTCTTTCTATAAGGTAGGGATGGGATTAAAAAACAGCTTGGGAGATTTCCTTCTTAACTTGAAAGAGTTGTTGATCTCTGGTTCCTTGGAGAAGCAACTAGAAGAAACCCTCGGATGCCTTTGTACCAAAGAAATCACAGAGGTCTGATAGCAGGAAGAAACCAAGAGATTTTTTTTCCTAGTTGGAAGCCCTGAAGAAGGTGTGTTCTCCTCTTCAGGGAAGCCTTCCCAACCTTTTTTGTATACTTCTAGATCCTAATCCCAAGTTGTCCCAGGTACTTTCAAGTTTATCCTGATGCCAAGTTGTAGCCTGATACTTCTCTGGAAAATGAAGTAATTGTGTGTTGGACCTTTGAGTCCTGTGCAGCCATTGCAGTGAACATAGTGGAGAAATAGAGCCATGGAAAAGGGAGGATGGAGGTGTCAGAAGTGGTGAATTTAGAGGGTGAAGGTATGTCTGACTTTTGCTTCATAGGAACCAGTTTTGTGCGGCTCCTTACTATTTCCCCTCATGAATTCAGAGAAATTATTTTTGCTACATTACAATACCCTGCAGACATAAATAATTACATGAACTTGGAAACATGTGCATGAGTGTTCATTGCAGGAAGCCACCCTGATGTACTGTAATAAGGGAATGCATTGCTAAATAGAGTGTATTTGTACAATGAAATATTATGCAGCAGAAGTTGGCAAGCATTTTCTGTAAGGGTCAGATAAGGAATATTTCAGGCTTTGCAGGCTGCATAGTCTCTTTGCAACCCCTCCGATCTATTGAGTGGGAGCAGCCATTGACAATATAGAAGTGGAGGGGTGTGGCTGTGCTCCAAAATATACAAAGAAGATTGTCACTAGGATTTGTCACAGAGGGGGCAGGAGTTTTCCGATCCTGTTCACTCACAGCACTGAGAATGAGAGAATCCAGGTACAAATGACACCATGGACACACCTAAAAATGGTGGATGAGAAAAAGACACAAAAATATCGGAAGCATGAACAATGAAGCATCATTGTTTAGGGTGTATATTTAAGTGGTGAAAATATAAAAGTAAACCAGGGTATTTGATTGTTTGAAAATCCAGGATTACCTCTGAAAAGCAGGGGGTTACATAATTAAAAGGGGTTTCTAGGGTGCTAACCATGGCCTTATATCCTGACCTTGTGGTAGTTTTATAAGTGCTTATTTTAGACAGTTTGTGAAGTTGTATACACATGCTTTATGCACTCTTTGATATTTGCATTTCAATAAAATGTTGAAGAAAATGAATATTAAGAATCATGTATACTATCTTGTGGTGGTAGAGCTGGATAGTGGCTTCTCAAAAAATGAAAAATGTGACTCAGAAATTTGATTTCTAGTATTACCCAAAAGGATCTGAAAGGAACAACATGAACAGAACTATACACATCCATTCACAGTTCATTTGCAGCACCATTCACAATAGGGAAAAGGTGGAAACAATCTAAATGACTAACAGTGCATTAATGGACAAATACAATTTACACAGACACAATGGAATACTACACAGAGAAATGAAGTCCTGACACATGCTGTAAAGTGGGTGCCTCTTAAAGACATTATGTTGAATTAAAAAGGACAAGTATTATACAACTTCATTTATGTAATGAAGAGAACAGACAAATCTATAGAGGCCAAAGCTTACTAATGTTATAAGCAGTGGGAGAATTCTAAGTCTAGAATTCCGAGATTCTGTTCATAATGATGGAAGAATTACATTGAGATTAATTAAGAAGGGTCAATTATTGGTATAAATGATGTTGATAAATTGAACTTTTATATTAACTTGAATTGTCAAATACCATGTGTGAGAAAGTTTGTTGTTATGTACACACACTCACATACACACAAAAAATGATAACAAAAGAGTAGCTGTTGAGGCTGGTTTTGTACAATAAAACATTTCATGGAATTTGTTCCTTTGAGGGGGCTTAAGGTTGTAGTCTTATGAGGTATTCTGGGAATTGACCCTGTACATTTAGTTTTCTTCTGTTACATGTGCAGTGCCTTAAGTCTTAAAAGCTTGTAAGTGCCATCATCCAAGGAATAAAAATTAGTCTCTATTAGTCTGTAGCAATAGAGGAAGAAAAGTTAGAAACAGGAGGAGGAATAGAATGTGTAGTCAATTACTTCTAGGAACAATTACCTCTTTTATCATGAGATTTTTAAAAAGTTGAATGATGCCAGCTATCTTTTAACATTTTGATGAAAAAAAAATTAAAGTAGAATCTTGACAGAAAGGGGAAAAATACAGAGCAGAATTTTGAGACCCATGGAATCCAGTCTTTTTGGACCTATTTAAGGCTGGGTGGACCTCTAAAATGTTGGATGTTTTTTAACCCTGAAATCATAAACCCAAAATATCCCCTGAAACCATTTTTAAAATCCAACAACTATCTAGCTTAACTAGTAAAGAATGTCTTCTGTAAGTTTGGTATTATCAACATTATTTATGTAATTATAAAAGGAGCAATGGTAACATGGGAAGGCTAAGTTCAAGCTCTACTAAATCCACAAAGGGGAACTTTGTTGGTGATCCCCACTACCAAAATCCACAGTATAAAATTGATCCTTGGCGAGCTTTGGTGGCCTAGTGGCAAGAAGCTGCACTGCAATCCCAGAGGGACATGGTTCAAATCTACCAGATGCTCTGCTGGAGAAGGACGGACAATCTCCCCCTGTACCAGTCAGATCTCATTTGACGGTACACACACACAAAATAATAAAAATAAAATAAAATAAAAATCTGATCCTCAAGAGGTCAGACATAGTCTTCCTACATTCCTGGACTACTTCTACTAGTTATTGAACAAGATATTCATTGCTAATGGCCAATAGACTTTGCAGAATCTTTTTCTACTTGGAGTTGTGGTGTTTGTTAGGGAAATAGGTTGGGGAGTAGGGGAAGCAAAGGCTATCTGCAAAGTCTAGATTTCGTGTACAGAAGTCCCAAGAATTAACAGCAGGATATCATTCCTTAATTGTTGTTGTTGTTAAGTGCTGCCAAATCGCAGGTGACTCTTAGTGACCTTATGAAGTAGAGTCCTCAACACTTGGGTGTCTTTCATCCTCTCTCCAGGTTCCTAGGATTTCCGGAAGCAAGCTATTATGGAAGTGGATGCCACTCCTCCTTACAAGCTTGTTTTAATCAGGGAGCTCCAGCCCACACTGTCTGCATTGGGTAACCAACCATTAACACATTTGACACATCAGTGTCACAGTGTTCAGCTTCACAGCAAGTGCAAGTTACCGCTTAATTAATTAATTCCTTAATGAGACATCTTATTAGTTAACATGGGAAAGTCAAGATTCAGTCCAGCAACACAAATGTAAGAAGCCTCTAGTTTCCTCAATTGTCCAGAAAACAAAACCTTTCACTCTGGCTCCATCTCCAGGGCTATGCCCGTCACAATCTCTTTAAAGTCTGGCTAACTGTCTCTCCATGTTGGTCTTGTAGCTGTCGATGATATTGAAAATATGTCCACAGTTGAGGCAGCTGGAGACCAAGCCCCTAAGGTGGAGTGGGACTAAGACAATAATAGAAAAGCTGCTTTTCAAAAGTCCTAAAACTGTAGCAATTATTTTCAAACATTTTATTATCAGGTTGCATACAAAATTCATAAACATTGGATATCACACTTTCCTTCATTCACATTGTGTGTCATACAATCATTCTTATACATGATGTTTTATAAAATTAATTCTCATTGAATTACTCCATCTTTTCAGGTCTGCACCAATCTTTCTCATTTCCTTTATCCCCTCCCTACACCCATCAAATTATGTGACCCTGTGATTTCTCCCTTGCCCACTCTCACCCTTCTGCTCCCTCCCTTACCCACCTTGTGTCTCCATACATATTTTACTCGGCATCCTTCTATTTTTACAATAATGGTCTTACACAATATTTGTCCTTATGAGACTGAGTTAGTTCACCCAGCATAATGCTCTCCAATGTCTCCCAAGTTATGTAGTATTTTTTTGAAATAGTTTTTCCAGAGTGTTGCATAGTAATCCATTATGTGAATGTACCATAATTACTCAATTCGTTTGGTTGTGTTTGGACATTTAAGCTGTTTCCATGTTCTTGCAATTGTAAATAATGTTGCTATGAACATTGGTGTACAAATCTCTGTCTGTGTCTCAGTTCTAATTTCCTTGGGGTATATTCCTAGCAGTGGAATAGTTGGGTTACATGGAGTTTTTATATTCAGCTTTATGAGGAAATGGCAGACTGCCTTCCATTTTACAGATCCCACCAACAGTATAAGAGAGTTCCAATCTCTCCACATCCTCTCCAACATTTATTGCTTACTGTCCTGTTAAACTGTGCCACTGCTACTAGGGTGAGATAGTATCTCATTGTAGTTTTGATTTGCATTTCTTTTATTGCCAATACTTTTGAGCATTTTTTCATGTGTCTGTTGGCCATTCCAATGTCTTCCTCTGTGAAAAGTTGTTTCCCCATATCTTTGTCCCATTTTAAAATTGGATTTTCCATCTTTTTCTTCTGTAGGTCCTGTAGTATCCTGTAAACTTTGTAATGAAACCCTTGCCTGAGATGGTATTGCCAAATCTTTTTTTCCCAATCAGTTCACAATTACTTGCTATGTATTAGAGAGGTGGACAATGACAAGGATGACAAAAGAAGAATGTGATGCCTTAGAATTGTGGTGCTGGAGAAGAGTCTTGAACTGCCAAGAAAATAAATAGGTCTGTCTTGGAGAGGGTGAAACCAAGTCTCTCTCTGGAGGCTAGGATTTTGAAGCTCCATTTCACGTACTTTGGGCATTTGGCCAGGAGAGACCAATCCTTGGAGAAAGACATTATGCTTGGAAGGGTGGAGGGACAGCACAGGAAAGGAAGATCTCAGAAGAGATGGATGATACAGTGACTGGGATGATGGGGATTGGTGTGTCGGAATTAGTGAGACTGGCTCAGGACAGGGCAGGGTTCATATGGGTTGCAGGTGATTTGATGGCACATAACAACAACAATAGGTTTATCTTAACCCCTTGGAAAAAAAATCTTGGATACACACAGGGTTTTAATCTTTAGAAGGTACCATTCATCAATTTTCATAACAATTCATCTTCTCCTGATTGTGCATTTCTGGCTTTATTTATCAGCCTCTATATACCACAGACTAGGCCTTCTGAGCTTGGTCTAATTTTGTCTTTTTATGATCTTTATGGTTGTGGGCTTTACTCCTAGGTCACTGATCCACCTTGAGTTGATTTTTGTGTATGGTGTCAGATATGGATCCTGCTTCAGCTTTCTGCAGGTAGCAAGCATCATTTTTTGAAGAGGTTGTCATTTTCCCATTTGATAAGTGTTGTTTACTTGTCAAAAATCAGTTGACAAAAGATGGTGTTACTGTTGTTATGTGCCATTGAGTAACTTGCAACTCATAGTGACCACAGGCACAACAATTCTGAACCCTGCTCTATCCTGAGCCAACACTATTGTCTTTGACACATCTATCCCCATTACCCCAGTCACTGAGTCAATTCATCTTATCGAGGGTCATCCTCTCTTGCACTGTCCCTCCACTCTCCCAAGCATAATGTCCCTCTCCAAGGACTGGTTCCTCCTTACAACATGCTCAAAGTATGTCAGATGAAGCCTCAGAATCTTTGCCTCCAAGGAGCAGCCTGGTTTTACTCTCTCCAGGATGAATATGTTTGTTCTGCTAGTAGTCCATGGTAATATTCAACACTCTTCTCCAGCACCAGACCTCAAAGGCATCAATTCTCCTTCTATCATCCCTAGTTACTGTCCAGCTTTCTGATGCATAGCAAGTAATTGAGAAGCCCATGGCACAGATTAGGTGCACCTTAGTCTCCACACCAACATTGTTGCTCTTCAGTACTCTGGAAAGGTCACTGATAACAGACTTTCCCAATGCAATTAATCTTTTGATTTCTTAGCTGCTGGTAACAAGAATGTTGATTGTGGAGCCAAGTAAACCAAAGCTATTAACAATCTCAGTCTCTTCATTGTCTATCATGATGCCGCCAATCGGCCCAGTGGTGAGAATCTTTGTTTCCTTGATGTTGAGTTTCAATCCATATTGAAGGCTGTAATGCTTGACCTTTTGAAGAACTCACTTCAGGTTCTCCTCAGTTTAAGCAAGCAAGGTTGCGTCATATACATAATGTAGGTTGTTTCTCCAATTCTGATGCCACATTCCTTCCCACAGAGCCCAGCTTCCTGGATGATCTGTTCTGCATGTTGATTGAAAAGGTATGGAGATAGGACACATCCTTGGCATTCAGCCTTCCTGGTTTTGAACCATACAGTGTTTCCTCGCTCTATTCTGATGACTACCTCCTGGTCTAACTATAGGTTTTGTATAAGCAAAATTAAGTGTTCCGGGGGTCCCATTCTTCTCAGAGTTAGCCATAACTTTTGCGATCTACAGAGTCAGGTGCCTTTGCATATCGTCAGTGAAACATAAATAGACATTTCTCTGGTACTCTCTGCTTTCAGCCAAGATACATCTAACATTGTTGTTGTTGTTGTTGTTGTTGTTGTTGTTGTTGTTGTTATGTGCCGTCGAGTCGCCTGCGACTCATAGCGATCCTATGTACAACAGCCCTAAACTCCGCTCGGTCCTGTGCCAATCGCACTGTCTCTGACACTCCCATCCCAATTATCCCAGTCACTGAATCAATCCACCTTATAGAGGGCCTTCCTCTCCTGCGCTGTCCCTCCACCCTCCCAAGCATGATGTCCCTCTCTAAGGACCGGTCTCTCCTCACAACATGTCCAAAGTATGTTAGACGGAACCTCAGAACCCTTGCCTCCAAGGAGCCACCCGGTTTAACCCTTTCCAGGACAAACATTATCTAACATTATCTAAAATAATCTAACATTAGCTATAATAATCCTAGTACCACAGCCTCTTCTAAACCCAGCCTGCAATTCCGAAAGTTCTCTGTTGATGTGTTGCTCCAGTTGATTTTGGATAATTTTCAGCACAATCTTGTTTGCATGTGATATAAAAGATACTGTTTAATAGTGTCCACATTCTGTCCGGTCACCTTTTTCTGGAATGGGAACGACTATGGATCTCTTCCAGTCAGTTGGCCAGGTAATTGTCCTCCAAATTTCTTGGCATGACTTGGTGAGCATGTCCAGGCTAGCTAGCACCTGTCTATTGAAATATGTCAATTGGTATGCTGTCAATTCCTGGGGCCTTGTTTTTAGCCAATCCCTTCAGATCAGCTTGAAATTCTCTCTTCATAACCATAGGCTCTTGCTCATACATTTTTTCAATGAAATTCTAACTCAGCCAATTCCTTGTGGTACAATGACTCTGTATATTCTTCTTTTAATGCTTCTTGGATCATTTAATATTCTGCCCAAAATATCTTTACATATTACATCTCGAGGCTTGAATTTGTTATTCAGTCCCTTCAGCTTAAGAAATGCTGAGCGAGTTCAGCCCCTTTGATTTTCTGACTCCAGCTCTTTCTACATTGTTTTAATACTTTACTTTGTCTTCCCACGTGGCATTTACAAATCTTCAGCTCTTTAATGTCTTGCTTTCTTCCCTTTGCTTTGGCTTTAGAGTCTCTTCCAACATCCATCTTGGTCTTTTTCCTCTGTCTTTTTAATGACCTTTTGCACTCTTCATGGATGATATTCTTAGTATCCTCCCATAGTTCATCTGATCTTTGCTCATTAGTGCTCAAGGCCTCAAATCTGTTCTTGAGATGGTTTTGAAATTCAAGTGGGATAGACTCAAGGTCAAATTTTGGTTCCTGTGCATTTGATTTAACATTATTTAGCTTCAACTTGAATTTACATATGAGTAGTTGATAGTCATAAGCAGCACCTGGTCTAGTTTTCACAGCTGATACTGAGCTTCTCTAGTGATTCTTTCCACAGATGTAATCAATCTGATTCCTATGCCTATACCATCAGGTGAAATCCATGTGTTTAGTCTGTGTTTATGTTTCTTATAAAAAGAATTTGCAATGAACAAATCATTGATTGTACAGAAATCTATCATTCTATCTCCAACTCCATTTCTGTCACAAAGTCCATGTTTTGGACTACTGATCCTTTCTCCTCGTTCCCAACTTTTGCATTCTAGACACCTGTATTATTAATGCATCTTGATCACTTGTTCAATTGATTTCTGACTTCAAAATTTGGTAAAAATATTTTTTCTATTTTTTGGTTCTAGTTGTTGGTGCATATCTTTAAATGCTACTTACTGGACTTTCTTGTGTGCATATGAATATTATCCTATCACTCACAACATTGTATTTCAAGATAGATCTAAATAGATTAGCTCTGAACCTTGCCCTATCCTGAGCCTTTCTGGCTCTGACACATCTATTAACATTACCCCAGTTACTGTGTCAATCCATCTCATCTGAGGTGTTTCTCTTCTGTGCTGTCCCTCCACCCTTCTAAGCATGATATCCTTCTCCAAGGACTGGTCCCTCTTGGCTATGTGCCCATAGTATGTGAGATAGGGCTTCACAATCCTTGCTTTGAAAGAGAAACTTGGTTTAATTCTCTCCAAGACAGACCTGGTGGTCTCTTCGTGGTCCATGGTATGTTTAATACTCTTCTATAGTACCACATTTGAAAGGCTTAGATTTTTCTTTTGTCATCTTTAGTCATTGTCCAGTTTTCTGATGCATAGCAAGTAATTACGAAGACCATGGCTTGGATCAGATGCACCTTAGACCCTAGACTGATATCATTACTTTTTAGGACTTTGGACCATAGATGTTGTTGTTAGATGCCATTGAGTCAGGTACAACTCACAGCAACTCCATGAACAGCAGATCTGAACCCCATCCTACCCTGTGTCATCTTTGTACTTCCTGACACACTAGAGCCCATTGTGGTAGCCATCATAGATAGATAGGTAGACCATAGAGAGATGAGCTAAGTTCGGGGTTCTCTATTCTGTTCCATTGGACTATGTGCCTGTCATTGTACCAGTATCATGTTGATTTTGTTATTACAATTGTATAGTAAGTTTTGAGATCAGGGAATGCTATGCTTCACACTTCTTTTTTGTTTTTCAGAAGTGCTTTACTTATTTGAGGTCTCTTTCCCCTCTAAATAAACTTGACAATTGCCTTTTCAAGCTTTTTGAAAAATGAATTTGGTATCTGTATTGGGATTGTATTAAACATGTAGATTGTTTTTGGCAGGATTGTCATTTTCACTATGTTGAGTCTTTCTATCCATAAACAGGGAACATTTTCCCATTTGTTTAGGTCTTTCATTGTTTTTCACAAAAGTGTTTTGTAGTTTTCTTTGTAAAAGGTCTTTTGTGTCTCTGGTTAGGTTTATTCCTAAGTATTTCAATTTATGGTTGGCTATTGTAAATGGTATTGCTTTCTTGGTTTCCTCCTCTGTGTTTTCTTTGTTTCAGTAGAGGAATCCCACTGACATTTGTATATTGATCTTGTATCCTGCTATTCTACTAAATTGGTCCACTAATTCTAACAGGGTTTGTTGCAGACCGAGGGTCCCAAAGAATGGAATAGTTTTATAATTATTAATGAGACAAACAGCCAGGAATGAGATAGAGCAGAGAGCATAAAACAGGTGGTCAGCAGTTCTCAACTGAAGACCCCAAGCCAAGCTTCTCTGCATCTTTATTGAAAATTATCAGGAAGTAAATCACGAAGAGAATTCAATGCAAATGAAGCCAAGCTCTTTCTATTGAGAACTTTCTGCTTGACTCAGGAGGGAGGGGTTCACAAATGCAAGAATTTGGTTTACCCTTAAGGATTACCTTGATGCCTCAGGGTGAACTCTAGCTCAGGAAGTAACACTCCCTCTGTAGGGGGCCCCTTGCTGTCTCCTGTCTACAGGGAACAAACAGCTCATTTTCTATAATCTGCCACAAGAGAAATCCTAATTTATAAATCTGTAATTCCTTAACAAGAGTTTTCATATAATGTTTGGTATAGAGTTTGGCTTCCCAGAGGGTTTTTGTTGAGTCTTTGGGTTTTTCTGTATACACTATCATATAATCACCGCATAATAACATTAGTGAAGTAATTATTCTTTTTTTTCTTCCTCCACCTACCAAATTGTGTGACCCTGTGATTTTGCCTTTACCCAACCTCACTCCTCTGCCCGCACTCCTTCTCCTCTTGGATTCCCATTCGTGTTTTACTAGTTACCCTTCTATCTTTACAATATTGGTCTTATGCAGTATTTGTCTTTATAAGATTGTTATTTCACTCAGCATATTGTTCCCCAGTGTCTTCCAAGTTACGTAGTATTTTTTGAAATTGTAGTTCTTGAGTGCTCTGTAATATTCCATCATGCAAATGTACCACAATTTTTCAATCTATTTGATTGTGGTTGGACATTTGGGTTGTCTCCATAGTCTTGTGATGGTGAATAATGCTACTATGAACACTGGTGAACAAATCTCCATTTGTGTCTTAGTTCTAATTTTCTTGAAGTGTATTCCTACTAGTGGAATAGCTGGGTCATACAGAATTTCTATGTTCAGGTTTTTGAAGAAATGCCAAACTGCATTCTAGAATGGTTGTACCATTCTAACAGTTAAGTAGAAGAGAAACAAGAAGAGAGATTTTACATCAGTAGGGGAGGAACAAATCAGAAAAGTGGGTTAGAATGACTGCACAGTTTGAAGAATATAATCAGTGTCACTATACTATACACATACAAATTTTTGAACTGGTGTACATTTTTGTGTACATAGTTTCAATAACAAGAAAAAAACCCCAACCTTAGTTAATGAAAAAAGATACTGAAATGGCCTACAAGCACCTGAAAAGAGATTTAAGCATCATTAGCCAGTTTGTTGTTGTTAGGTGCCATTGAGTTGAGTGTGTCTCATAGTGACTGAACATTGGATATGAACCCTGCCCTCTCCTGTCCCATCCTCATCATCTCTTATACACTTGAGCTCATTGCTACAGTCACTGTCACTCTATCTCTTTCAGGGCCTTCCTCTCCTTTGTTGATCCTCCATCTTTCCAAACATGATGTCTTTTTCCAATGACTGGTACCTCTTAACAACATGTCCCATAGGATGTGAGACGTTTCACTATCCTTGCCTCCAAGGAGCTCTGTGGTTGTACTTTGTTCAGGCATATTTTTTTTGTTCTTTTGGCAGTCCATGAGATATTCAGTACTCTTCTTAAACTCACATTTCAAAGGCATCATTTCTTTTTCTGTCATCCTTATTTATTGTCCAACTTTCAGATGCATAGAAAGAAATTGACAATACCATACCTTGAATTGGGTGCATTTTAGTCTCCTTAGTCTTTAGACTGACACCATTGCTCTTTAGCACTTTGGAGAGGTCTTTGACAGGAAATTTTTCGAATGCATTGTGTCTTTTGGACTCTGTGATGAGGAATGTGGTATCAGGGTTGGAAGGAGACTTATCAAGAACCTGTGTTATGCAGATGACACAATTTTGTTTGCTGAAAGTGAGGAATACTTGAAGAACTTGTTGCAGAAGATCAAGGAATGTAGTCTTCAGTATGGTTTATATCTCAATGTCAAGAAAACAAAGATTCTTACCACTGGGCCAATAAGCAGCATCACTATAGATGGAGAAGAGATTGAAACTTTCAAGACCTTCATTTTACCTGGATCCACAATTGACACCCTTGGTACCAGCAGTCAGAAAATAAGAAGACACACTGCACTGGGAAAATCTGTTAGGGACCTCTCCAAATTATTGAGGAGTAAGTACATCTGATGCATCAGAGAGTTGGACAATGACCAAGGAGGATAATATTGATGCCTTTGAGCTGTGGTGCTGGAGAAGAGTATTGAGAATACCATGGACTGCTAGGAAAACAAACAGATTTGTCCCGGAAGGGGTTAAACTGGGTGGCTCCTTGGAGGCAAGGATTCTGAGGCTCCGTCTAACCTACTTTGGACATTTTGTGAGGAGAGACTGGTCCTTGGAGAAGGACATCATGCTTGGGAGGGTGAAGGGACAGCGCAGGAGAGGAAGGCCCTCTATGAGGTGGATTGATTCAGTGACTGGGATAATTGGGATGGGAGTGTCAGAGACAGTGCCATTGGCACAGGACAGAGCAGAGTTTAGGGCTGTTGTACATAGGGTCGCTATGAGTCACAAGCGACTCGATGGCACATAACAACAAGTACATCTGATTCAGGCCATGGTCTTTCTGACTACTTAGTATGCATCTGAGAGCTGGACAATGAATAAGAATTGTAGAAGAAGAATTGATGTCTTTGAGCTGTGGTGTTGGAGAAGAGTTCTGACTATCCATCCCACAGATGGCCAAAAGAACAAACAAATATGTCTTGGAGAGGGTGCAGCCAGAATGCTCATTGGAGACAAGAATGATGAAGCTTTTCTTCACATACTTCAGGCATGTGTCTAGGAGGGACTATTCCTTGGAGAGGGACATGATACTTGAAAGGGAGGAGGGTGGACAAAGGAAAGTAAGACCTCAACCAGGTGGGTTGACATGGTGACTGCTGCAATGGGTTCTAGAGGTCAGGAAGTGTGAAGATGGCACAGGATAGGACAGGGTTCAGATCTGTTGCTCTTAGGTTTCTGTAAGTTGTACTCAATGACACCTAACAACAACAGTATGTCTTTTGCTATCTTGACTGCTGGTTCCAAGGATGTTGATTGTGGATTCAAGTAAGATGAGATAATTGACAATTTCTATTTCCCCTCCTCATTTATCATGCTGCTGCCTATTGTCCCAGTACTTGACGTTTGTTTTCTTGATATTTAATCCTTATTGAAGGCTGTAGACTTTGATCTTATTATAGTGTTTCAAGTCCTCTTCACTTTAAGAAGCAAGGTTGTATCATCTTGCTTGTTGATGTCTCTTCCTCCAATTCTGATGTCACATTATTCTTCATATAGTCCAGCTTCTGGGATGATTAGCTCAGCATACGCATTGAATAGTTATGGATAAAAGGTACATGCCTCACATACACTTTTCCTGATTTAAATCATCAAAGTTTGGTCTCCTACCCTCCTGACCTTCTAATTGTTATCATCTTGATTCTGACTCTGGGCAACCACATGCATGTAAGAATAGAATTGTTCACCCCAAAGATTGTGATGGCTGATTTATTTATAGGACCTAGGTGACCACACCTTGATGATTTTTAAAAAAACCCTCGAAAATGATGGTGCTGTGCAGCTAGCATTGAGAAACTCTGGTGTAAATTGTGCTGTCCTGTTCCAATTTCCACAGAGTATTTATCTGAATCACACATTTCACTTTTGACATTTATCTGAACTGACAAGCTGAGTATTTTATTTTTAATTGCATTTACTTTGAAGTTAGTTTTCCTTTTCGTAGAAAAGTTCAGTCCTATTCAAGCAGTTATCTCATCTGGTGTTTACTCCAGCCTTTCAGTCACTTATTCCTAAACTGTAACACCTTGAAACAGCCTGTTTAATGCACTCATTTCCTTATTTTAAGCCAAACGCACATTCCTAGCTTCTTACAGCCAATCCCATTACCTTTCCTTTCTCCTAAGCCTGCAGCAGGCTCGCCACCCACCCCACCGTAGATAAGTGCCTGTTTATCCCTTTTCTTTTGTTTCTTGGCTCTAAGTCAGTTTCCTATCATGAGGAAACATTCCTCCATCCTCTGGTGACTCATCTTTATCAGCCTTTACTGGAGAAGCTTATCAATAGCCTTTTGAACAACTACATAAATTAAATCTATCACTTTTATCCTCACTCTTTAGTTACTGCTTCTACGCATCTCGAGCACTTGCAAAATAGTCAGGGTCGGCTTCCTCTTGGAATAAACACAGGATTTCTTCCCAGTAGTTTGTCCTTGCTACAAAAAAAAAGGCTTTTAATTATTTGTTCATTTGAAGGCAATCTCCACTTCAGCTAAACAATGGTATCGTTACCTCATTAATATTCATATAGTATAGATGAAAGTTAGCTAGACCAAGAAGCAGTCACCTGGGTCTCATCCAGGCTGTTGTTGTTAGGTGCTGTCAAGTTGAGTACGACTCATAGCGACCCCATGAACAACAGATCTGAAACTTGTCCTATCCCATGAACAACAGATCTGAAACTTGTCCTATCCTGTGCCATCTTCACACTTTCTGACAAACCTGGTGTTAGTCCACCTGGTCGAATGTCTTCTTCTCCTTCACCAACTGGCCAGTCTTCCAAGCATCATGTCCTTCTCCAAGGAATAGCCCTTCCTAGCAGCATGCCCAAAGTATGTGAGGTGAAGCCTCATCATTCTTGCCTTCAAAGAGAACTCTGGCTGTACCCTCTCCAAGACATATTTGGGTCCCATCCTGCCAGGCCTCAGACTAGCTGTGTGGCTTTGGTAATTGCAAACTCTCACTCTCAAAGCACGGTCCACAGATCAGCAGCACCAGCACCACCAGGAAGCTTGTTAAAAATGCAGAATTTCAGCCCCTACCCATGACCCAGTCACTGAATCAATCCACCTCATAGAGGGCCTTCCTCTCCTGCACCGTCCCTCCACCCTCCCAAGCATGATGTCCTTCTTTCTCCAAGGACCGGTCTCTCCTCACAACATGTCCAAAGTAAGTTAGACGGAGCCTCAGAATCCTTGCCTCCAAGGAGCCACCCGGTTTAACCCTCTCCAGGACAAATCTGTTTGTTTTCCTAGCAGTCCATGGTATTCTCAATACTCTTCTCCATAATTGGGATGGGAGTGTCAGAGAGAGTGCGATTGGCACAGGACAGAGCAGAGTTTAGGGCTGTTGTACATAGGGTTGCTATGAGTCGCAGGTGACTCGACGGCACATAACAGCAACAACAACAACCCATGACCATCTGAACCAGAATTCTCATTTTAACAAGAATTCCGGTGTTATGGACATGCTAATGTGTAATGTGAAAGCTTGCCTGAAACTGAGCTTCAGGTTTTTCAGTAAAACAAAAATGGCTCAAAACTAAACCCAAACTACAACAAAACAAACAAACAAACAAAATGACTCAGCTATTCCACAGCGTTAAAAGAATGGTTAAATAAATTTTCCTAAAAAACCCACAAGAACAACAGAGACGTGCATATAACTTGATGAATGAGACCAAGGATAAAATTGAGGAGGTAGAAAGAGAAAAGATGAAAGCACAAAAAGAAACAAATGCACAGAGATAGAGTGGGAAGAGAGATGATACAATGTGGGGGCTGTAATTAATGTTATAAAATAATAGATGTATGGAGAAGAGAAAAGAAGAAGGTAAAAGAGTGGATTCTGTCACACATCTAAAGGACTCAAATATCACTTAGCTGCTGTTGATAAAACATGTACTTGTAAAAAAAAACCCCTATGTACTTGTGTTTTGCATTTTTTTTTCTCAAAGCAAATGCTGGTGTCATTTAGGAAACAAAACCCCATAAAAACAACAAAACCAAACACAAACCCATCAAATAATCTTAACTGGTTATGTACAATTCTTCTAAAATTGCTCACTCAAAATTTTTACCTTTGTGATTGCTTTTTATTATGCTTTTGTATTTTGTAGTCCCCAGACAAATACAGAATAGAGAGAAATTTAAGTGTGATTCAGAAGAGGACGTGGAACACATGAACAGGCCAATCCAGCGGCCTCACTAGGGCACAAATGGCAGCTCTCTGGGAGTCAGATTGGCTTCATGAAACCCGGAGTGAACACTTGCTTGCACAGCTGACAGAGGAAATGAAACATTCAATTCAATGTACATCTGCTAACATCTCATTTCATGAAATGGCACCACGCCATGCTTGCGACACGGAGGATGGAGAGACAGTGCAGCAGAGGAAGACCTTGGATGAGATGGATTGACTCAGTGACTGGGGTACTCCATGTAGGGTTTCAGAGACAGTAAGGTTGGCTCAGGACAGAGCTGGGTTCAGAGCTGTTACACATAGGATTGCTGTGAGTCGCAAACGACATGATGGCACATAACGGTTGCACCCAGTAATGAGACACTCACTCTCTTACAGAGTGTTGTTGCTTTGTGCCATCGAGTTGAGTTACCTTTTGGTTAGCAGTTGCGTGCTTTAACTGTAATACCACCAGAGCTCATCGCAGAGGCTAGGGATGTTGCTAAACATTTCCTGTGTGTGTAATAATTACCCATTCCAAAATGCCAAGAGTCTGAGGTTGAGAAACTCTGCTTTCAGAGAAAGGAAATGTTTCTTCAAATGGCTTGAGATATCAAAGGGCATGAACAGGTTAGAGAAGACTGTGCAGAGGTGCCTCTAGTAATGAGAGAAAGTCACAGAAAGCAGCAGGGACCCAATTAAGAAGAATTTCAGAGGTCAATACATAAATGCTGAATGTTGGGCTATCAGCTTAAGGAACCATAGAGAGACAACTTTTTCCAAATGAATGTATGATTTCAAGTGGAAAAAAAGGATAATATTGTTTAGATAATCTCAGTATTGAGAATGTGCAGTCAATTATCTTCTTAATACAATCCTTCCTAAGTGCCCTGGCCCACGGGGATCTTCAACGGTGACCCTAGGAGGGGAAGAATGAGAATGGGGGGGGGGGACAGGAGACACAGAAGCATGGAGACTGGTTGAAATTCCAATCAAGTCTCAAATTTATTGAAAGCACTCACAGCTTATATACAGGAGCACAATGGGGTGGGGGGTGGAAAGGAGAAGTAAGGTTACTTAGCAGGGCGTTCCCAGCAAACCAAAACCTATCCTCCCAGAGAGGGGCAACATGTCCAAACATGTTCTTAGAGAATTACAAAATGGCTTCAGAGAATTACAAAATGCCTTCAGCTAGGTAGAACAAGCGGCTTCCAATACCTAAGAGTGTTGAATACACCATGGACTGCTAGGAGAACAAACAGGTTTGTCCTGGAGAGGGTGAAGCCGGAATGCTCCTTGGAGTCAAGGATTCTGAAGCTTTGTCTGACATGCTTTGGGCATGTTGCAAGGAGGGACAGGTCCTTGGAGAAGGGACATCATGTAGACCCTCAATGAGATAGATCGATTCTGTGATTGGGGAGGTGGGAGTGTGTCCGAGATGGTAAGGTTGGCACAGGAAAGAGCAGGGTTTAGGGCTCTTGAGTATAGGGTTGCTATGATTCACAATCGACTTGATGGCACATAACAATAACAACCCATCTTCAATTAAACTATCAGGTTAGCAAGCAAGATCTGCTTTTCCAAAACCAAAACAAAAAGAAAAAAATAAATCCATTGCCGTGGAGTTGATTTGGACTCACAGTGACCCTGTTGTTTTTGTTGTTAGAAGCCATCCATCCAGTCGACTGTAACTCTATCAAGAGAGTGGAACTTTGTCCCTTGATGTGTCATCCTCACCGTCTCTGCCATGTTCAAGCCCGCTGTTACAGTGCCAATTCATCTCCTAGAAGATAGTCCTCTCTTTGATCCTCCGCCTTTCCCAGCATGCTGTCTTTTTTCTCCACTGTTGTTCTGTGCCATTGGGTCGACTGCAATTCATAGCAGCCCAATTAGTAGCAGATTTGAACCTTGCCCTGTCCTGTGTCGTCCTCATGTTCCTCACAATCTCTGACATGAGGGAGACTGTTGCTATAGTTGCTGAGTCAATCCATCTTGTTGACGGTCTTCCTCTCTTTCTCTGACCCTCTGCCTTTCCGAGGATGCTATCTTTCCCCTGTAGAACAGGCTACAATTATCCCATAGAGTTTCCAAGACATTTGCAGACACAGACTATGACGTTTCATTTCTGTGGAGTTCTTAGTGGGGTCTCAACTGTAAAACTTTAGGTTAGTAGCTAAATAGCTAACCACTTTGCTACCAAAGCTTCTTGCAAATATCACATAATAGTTATATATTTATCCCCAAATATTATTTTTATAATGTACTGGTTTTTATTTTAATCTAGAATATGCCAGTTGAAGAGGGGTTGGGTAAAAACACCCCAAATTAACTTAGAGCTCTTAGTGTGAGATGGTAGCTATGCTAAAGTCTGAGGCCAAAACTCTGTTTTCAAGCAAAAGTAACTTCTGCGTCACTAATGAATGCAGCCTGTCTTCTCCGTAATGTCCCACTACACCCAGAGAAAATGACTTGGTAAGCAATTTGAGAGAAAAAGGTGATTTTATTTACTTAAAAGTTTAGCTTGCGATATATGATAGGGTATTATGGTTATCACAAGAGTCCAGAATTAAGGTTGCATAGTGGAGTGCACTGGGGATGGGGAGAGGAGGGAGGAGGATTGTATACCAATGAAGGAATTTTTCTTTTACTTTTCAGAGAGAGGAGTGAACTGGGGACAGGGAGAGGGGTGCAACAATGAATGAATGGAAACCCAAAATCTCTGTAAATGTTCATTAACATTAATAAAACAAAATTAAAAAAACAAGTTTTGCTTACTTAAGAATACATTTCGTTTCAAAACTGAGTCCAAAACAATTCTCAAAACAGAGGCTGACTCAAGGTAAACCTGTGGTCACACAAGGAGGGTCTCAGGATTATTTCAAGGCTGTCTGCACCCAGTTTTGTTATTGTTATCCAAATGTCAATCACTCACTGAATTTTCACTAAAGTTCCTTATATTTTCTTTAAAAAACAAGAACTAAAAACAACTTGAACTGTCTCCTCCTTAGATAATTTAGTTCAGAATTTTCTGGACCTTGGGATTCCCAACTTGCAAATTGCTTTG
>NW_006400111.1:1041738-1043354 GCF_000299155.1 Elephantulus edwardii | reverse complement strand
AAGAGAGATGCAAATCAAAACAACTATGAGATATCATCTCACCCCAGTCAGAATAGCAAAATTTAACATAATAGCAAACAACAAATGCTGGTGAGGTTGTGGAGACACTGGAAACCTTATTCACTGTTGGTGGAAGTGTAAAATGGTGCAACCACTATGGAAGGCTATATGGCACTTTCTCAAAAAGTTGCAAATAGAAATATCATTTGACCCAGCAATCCCATTTCTAGGAATTTATCCTAAAGAAACCATAACCGCCACCCAAGCAGATATATGCACACCCATGTTTATTGCTGCTTTGTTCACAATAGCAAAGAGGTGGAAATAACTCAAGTGCCCATCAACAAATGAATGGATAGAGAAGCTCTAATATAGTCACACAATGGAATATCATGCATCACTGAAAAACAAGGAACTCATGAAATACTATGCTAAATGGATGACCCTATAGGACATTATGCTGAGTGAAATATCCCAGTCACAAAAGGACAAATATTGCATAGGGCCAGTATTGTAAAATAGGACTGACATTGGGGTTGAGAAGAGGGAGAAAAAAGGGGAGGAATAATGTATACTGCATTGCAAGAGATGAGGGAGAGAACTGTTTAAAAGTGATATATGATTAGATATTATTGTCATGACAGGAGTCCAGAATGAAGGCTGCACAGTGCAGTTGGGCTTGGGAGGTTGGATTGCATAGCAATGAAAGAGTTTTTCTTTTACTCATCAAGGAGAAAAGTGAATTTGGGGGAGGGGGTTGGCAGGTAGAAAAGTGCAACAATGAATGACTTGA
This sequence comes from Elephantulus edwardii, assembly GCF_000299155.1. Taxonomy (NCBI): domain Eukaryota; kingdom Metazoa; phylum Chordata; class Mammalia; order Macroscelidea; family Macroscelididae; genus Elephantulus; species Elephantulus edwardii. The sequence continues at coordinate 1,042,561 of NW_006400111.1, read as the reverse complement.
AACCCTAAGTCTCTGTAAACATTCATTAAAATTAATAATAAAAAAAGAAAAGAAAATATTAGTTGTACAAATAAGATGGCAAAGGAATTACGAGGAAATGTGATTACTTATCAGATAGGTAGAGGAAAGCCTTTTGGGAAATAATGAAAAATAAAACCAAAACCCTTAAAGAAAAATATTTGTAGGTTTTACTACATAAAAATTCAGAACAGTACTTGGAAAATTGCAAGCAAACTAGGAGAACCTTCCTGAATATAAAAGAATAAAGAAATAATGAAGTAAATAACTTACTATATTATTTTTTACATGGGGATCAAGAAATTGTTTTAAACAAAATCGGGAGGTAAAAGGCACTGAAAACAGTATTCAGTGTTGAAGAAGTCCTACAGTTCTATAAGGAAAAAACCCAATAACACACAAAGATGACAAATAACAAAAGACAGAGTTATGACGTATGTACAAACAGGAAATAAACATAGTAAAAGGTTTAACTTGGTCTGCAATGAAATTAAATGTAGATTAAAATATGAAACATTTTTCCTATTAACTAGTTGGTTGTTGTTATGTGCCGTCGAGTCATTTGGGACTCATAGCGACCCTATGTACAACAGCCCTAAACCCTGCTCTATCCTGTGCCAATCGCATTGCCTCTGACACACCCATCCAGATTGCCCCAGTCACTGAATCAATCCACCTCATAGAGGGTATTCCCCTCCTGCGCTGTCCATTTCCAAGGACCTGTCTCTCCTTACAACATGTCCAAAGCATGTCAGACAAAGCCCCAGAATCCTTGCCTCCAAGGAGTAGCCTGGTTTAACCCTCT
>NW_006400111.1:1026194-1039883 GCF_000299155.1 Elephantulus edwardii | reverse complement strand
ATGGGAGTGTCGGAGACAGTGCGATTGGCACAGGACAGAGCAGAGTTTAGGGCTGTTGTACATAGGGTCGCTATGAGTCGCAAGCGACTTGGCAGCACATAACAACAACAAGAACAAAATGCTCATATAGTGTAATAAAGGAAATTTTTCTGAAGGTTATTAATGGCATGAAAGAAATGCTCATGACATTTGTAGTGGAGCCATTCAGCATAGTTTTTTAGACATTGACTTCCACTCTCACCACATGGCTAGCTAGTACTATACAAATGTGGCTCCATCAACGGGATTGGATAGCTTGCAATATGCAGATGACACAACCTTGCTTGCCGAAACTGAGGAAGACCTTAAACATTTGCTGCAGAAGTCAAGGTCTGTAGTCTTCAATATGGATTGAAACTCAACATCAAGAAAACAAAGATTGCAACCACTATGGAAGGCTGCATGGTGCCTTCTCAAAAAGTTGCAAATAGAATATCATTTGACCCAACAATTCCTCTACTGGGAATATACCCTAAAGAAACCATAACTGCCACCCATGCAGATACCAATGCTTATTGCAGCTTTGTTCACGATAGCAAAGAGTTGGAAACAGCCTAAGTGCCCATCAACAAACGAATGGATAGAGAAACTCTGGTATCTTCACACAATGGAATACTATGATGCATTGAAAAACAAAGAATTCATGCAATACTATTAAAAATGGGTGGCCCAGAGGACATTTTAATGAGTGAAATATCTCAGTCACAAGAAGACAAATACCGCATAATGCCACTTTTGTAAAAGAGGACTGACATAGGGATGACTGAGAGGGAGGGGATAAATAATGTATACTGCATTGAAGCAGATGAGGGATAGAACAGTTTAAAAGCGATATATGGTTGGGTATTATGGTTGTGACAAGAGTCCAGAATGAAGGTTGCATAGTGGAGTGTACTCAGGGTTGGGGGTGGGGGGGTGGGCTGAGGGGTTGTACACAAATGAAGGAATTTTTCTTTTACTTTTCCAAGAGAAGAGCGAGGGGAGAGTGGGGAGAAAAATGCAACAATGAATAAATAGAAATCCAAAATCTTTGCAAATGTTCTTTAAAATTAATAAAATAATTTTTTTTAAAATACCCAACGAAGATTCTCACCACTGGGCCAATTGACAGCCCCATGATTGTTGGAGAGGAGCTTGAGATTGTTAAAAATTTAATCTTGCTTGGTTCCACAAACAACACACTTGGCACCAGCGGTCCGTAAATCAAAAGATGAATTGCATTGGTCAAATCTGCTGTCACGGACCTCTCCAAAGTGCTAAAGAGCAATGATGTCAGTTTGGAGACTAAGGTGCATGTGATCCAGGCTATAGTCTTTGCAATTACTTGCTATGCATCAGAGATCTGGACAATGACTAAGGATGATAGAAGAAGAATCTCTGCCTTTGAGTTGTGGCTCTGTAGAAGAGAGTTGAAAATTCCATAGACTGCCAAGAGAACAAACAGGTTTGTCCTAGTGAGGGTGAAACCAAGTTGCTCCTTAGAGGCAAGGATTTTGAAGCCCCATCTAATATTCTTTGGGCACGTTGGGAACCAGTTCTTAGAAAAGGCCATCATGCTTGGAAGGGTGGAGGTGCAGGGCAAGAAAGAAAGACCCTGGATGAGATGGATCAACATGGTAACCGGGATAATGGTTGTAGGTGTGTCATAGACAGTGTGAGATTGGCTCAGGAAAGGACAAGGTTCTGAGCTATTGTGCACAGGGTTGTGATGAATTGCAGGAGACTCAACGGTACACAACAACAACAACACCAACATCCCTGCACTAGATTGCAGGAGACTCGAAGGTACATAACAACAACAACAACAACAACAACAACAACAACATCCCTGCACTAGATGGAGATGCATACTATATTATTATCAGCAGCAGCAGCAGGAGGAGTAGAAGTGTCAGAGATCAAAGTGAGACAGAGCTGAAGTAAAACTGCCATTCCACAGAGCTAGAACTGCAGACCTCCCCCTAGGCTTATAGGTAGAAGTAGGGAGCAGGATTCAGAAATGCCAGAACTAAAGACACTTTGTTGTGAGACAGGGCCAAAGGTCAATGAGGGAGGTCTTCTGTGATTGTACCTGAGAAGTAGTCTTGACTGAAGAATTGCATCTTGAGAGCTTGTGATCTGAATTTTATGTACCCTGTTACTTCCCTAATGAACCCTGTGGTTTTGAGTATTCTCTATGAGTTCTGTGTAGCCACTGGAACACATTAGGGGACCTCATAGCAGAATAGGTAGAGTCTTAGGAAGTACAGTTGATGGTGATTGATAGAAATAGGAGACAGAATATAGGGGGTTTTTTTAACCTCAAAGGAATAGCTTGTGTGATGCTGATGAGGGACTCTTTTGCTTGTGAAATCAGTGGAGCTCAGTTGCTGCCCCATGCTGGACACACTATTTTTAGAAAGTATCAATTTAAAAATTATTTTTAGAGGGAGCTCTGGTGGCCTAGCGGCAAGATGTTGCACTGCAATCCCAGAGGTTCAAGTCCACCAGATGCTCTGCTGGAGAAGGAGGGGGCAATCTCCTCCTGTACCAGTCAGATCTGATTTGATGGTACACGTAAAAATAATACAATAAAAATTAAAAAAATATTTTTATATTGGTTTGCATACAAAATTTGTGTACATAGTATTTCACACACTCCTATTCACATTGTGTTTAGCATGATCATTCCTATTCATTGTGGTTTTTCCTCCACACATTTATTTATATTTTCCAATTTTCATCCATATTTTTGCCCTAGTCCCATTAATTACTACATTTCTATATGCTCCTAATAGAACTTTAGGTCCCCTCAAGATTTTATAATAGTTTTGGGAATTATGATACATTGGGATCTAGTGTCCAGAAGCCCCCAACATGTTTCACCTCCACCCATACGCCATTTTATCCACACATGTGCATATGGCCTCAGGTACCCTGCTGGGGCTTGGGCTAGAAGACCCTGGCCTTCCCGTCAATCCATATCTTGATCAAGTAGTTGAGCTTCTGCTTCAAGTGATTCTGAGTGGGTTCCTTCATTATTAATTACCTCATCAGTGGGTTCACTAGAACGGACTTCCTTAGGTCTTTTTGATACCGTGTTTTATAAAGTTAAACAACATTGATCCTTGTTCACCATTATCCTGACTTTGTGGGTCTTCATTGGATCTTTCTTAATTCTTTCACCCACTCCCTCTGCTCACCAAACTCTGCGACCTTCTGATTTCCCCCTTTCCTCACCCTCACCCCTTCTCTCACTCCATATCCCCCTTGGGACTTTTGTACACATCTTGTTAGTAATCCTTTCATTTTTACAATAACGGTCTTTAAAAATACTATTAAGCAATGATGACACAACTTTTTTCCCTTTTAGTTCCCAAATATCACTTTCTCTTTCTCTATATGGTTAAGAGAGAGAGAGAGGGAAGAAGGGGCGGGGGGAGAGAAGGAGAGAGAGGGAGAGAACAGGTTTGTATGCCTTTGTGTGCTTAAAAGGATATCATGTCTAGAACTCAAATATTCTACTCAGTTTAGATAATATTACCTTGGAGGTCTTTTTTGTTTTAAATTTTGGGAAACACAGATGCACTACTTCATGAAATATTTGTGGACACTTTCAAAGCACCTGATTCCTTTCCTCATTCCCTAACATCCCCTAACTCCAATAACCTACAACCCAGGAAGAATAATAAGATTATATTTTCAGTCCAGACACTTTAGGATGTGTCCAATAGACTTGGGGTTAACCTGATGGAAAGCTGCCTATGGGAAGGAATATCAGAGATCCTGGACAACCATCACTAGAATCAAGGACAGTCTGTTGTCCCGTGGCAGGATTGGGAGCAGAATTCTTGCTCTGCAAGGCTAGCATGTCCATGATCCTCGGGAAATGAAATTAGAACTGCTTCACAAATGGCCTGAGTCAGTGTGTCCAGAAACCTCCCATCAGGTGATAAAGCGAAATATTTCTGTCATCAAAGGTTTAAACTTCTCAGTGAAGTTAATCTACCTTGTAAAAGTCTGGATGTTGAAAGAGCAGGCATTTTCTTACCAGCCTATGAGAGATATAGGTAACAAATAACCATACAGGTCAACAGAAGCAGCACAGGTGGTAAGAAAGCAGCATTGAGGTTAAGAGTGGGCAGGTCACTGTGTAGATGAGTGAACCGCTTGTCACTAGTACAGTGTAGAGTGCACCAAACCACAGAAGAAAAGGTCAGGAGAGGCGGGGGCTCTGTGCGGAGAGCAAGTACTCCCTATTGCCTGTGTCGAGACAGGACTGAGACATCCCTGGGTTGTAGATACTTCCATCTAGGGGTCTTTGCCTCTGTGGCTATGAGGCCATCCCAGGGGCCAAACAGGGCAAGAGATTTAGTGTGCAGAACTTTGCACACAGGAAAGACATTTTTTGGCTCCCTGTGACACAGGGCTCACCAGAGAGCCTCTGCATACAGGTGTGGCAGAGGTTGGGGTCTGACCTCCCACCACATCAGAGACAAAGGAGCACACCAAGTTGCAGGAGAAAAGGTCAGGAGAGATGGGGACTCTGTGTCAAAAGCAAGCACTCCCCATTGCCTGTGGGGAGACAGAACTCAAGCATCCCTGGGGTTGTAGGTACCTCAACTGGGCCACAGCTGTGGATTCATCCCATGGGACAAGAGATTTTAGTACACAGAACTTCAGGCAGAGGGAAGAGACTTTTGTAGCTCTCCAGGAGAGAGAGGGAGGGCTGACTTGAAATGCCCTGCATGCAAGGTGATTGAGCAGCCCTGATCTCTATTCTCCTGACACTCCAGAAATAAAGGAAAACATTAAGGTCCAGGAGAAAAGGTGTATAAGAAACCACTTGAATAAAGCACCTGATCTCACACCACTCAACCACTTTATAGATGAAGGATCCCTGTAAAGTTGAAGTCAAGGGATTATTTCAAGGCAAGATTCCTAAAGGGCTACAGTGCAGAATAGAGAGAACCTCAAGGACTTTAAGAAAGACAAATTTTCCTCAAAAAGGACTTTCAGTGGAGTGAGTACCTCACCACATTTTAACTTGGCAACTAACTAGTAACATTGTAAAGGCAAGAACTATGGGAAGCCAATACTTAATATCTGTAATAAATTGAATACTATTTCAGGATGTGGGGGAGGCACCGTTCAAGCTGGAGTTCACCCTGAGGCACCAAGGCAATCCTTAAGGGTTTACCAGATTTTTGCATTGTATTTGCTGACCCCTCCCTCCTGAGTCAACGGAAGGTTGATAGTCAATAGAAAGAGCTTGGTTTCATTTGCAGTGAATTCTCTTTGTGATTTACTTCCTGATAATTTTCAATAAAGAAACAGGGAAGTTGGAATGGGACCCTTCAGTAGATGAAACTGTCTTTATGCTCTCTCTTTTATATCATTCTTGGTTGTCTATCTCATTATTAATAATTATAAAAATACTTTACCCTCGGTCTTCAACAAAGAACCACCACCAACTTTTATGGCCACAATAGAAATGACCTAACATTTACCAAGAAAAATTTCACATAATGTCAAGAAGGCAACAGGCAGTTTCAAACACCATGAAAAGATAAACTTTCTCAAAAAAACAAACAAACAAAATCAGAGACCTCAAGAATACCCCAGAGTCAAGAAGGAAGATGATATATGTTGATATGGAGATCTTTGAACAGCCATGAGTAAAAGTACAAATGATGGAAGAAACAATGGAAGCCACAGATAATAGAAATAACTTAGAGGTAGAAACCCAGAAAAAATATATTGATGAAGAGTTATTTGAACAGCTATGGAAGAAGGTGAAAATGATAGAGGAAACAATGGAGACCAACAAAAAAGCAAATGCTCCAGAGACACAGTTTTTGTTGATTGCCTTTGAGTCAAGTTTAACTCATAGTGACCCTATGAAAAAAAGGCCTAAAGTCCCTCTACAACTATCAACATTTATCACAGTTCATAGAGGTTTTGGAGGCATGTTATTTAGGAAGTGGATGCCACTCATGCTTCCAAACTTGTCATAGTATGTTATGTGCCATTCATCTGCAATGTATAGTGACCCTATGAACAGCATCTTTGAACCCTTACCTGTCCTGAGCCAGTCTCACTAATTCCAACACACCAACCTGCATTGTCCCAGTTAGTGTTATCAATCCATCTCATCCAGGGTCTTCCTCTCCTGTGCTGTCCCTCCACCCTTCCTAGCACGATATCCTTCTTTAAGGACTGATCTCTTCTAGCCATCTGCCCAAAGTAAGTGAAGCAGAGCTTCAAAATCCTAGCCTCCAAGAAGAGACTTGTTTCTCCCTTTTCAAGACAGACCTATTTGTTTTCTGTGCAGTCTATGGTATGTTCAAGACTCTTCTCCAGCACCACAACTTGAAGGCATTGATTAGACTGACAACATTGCTCTTCAGCACTCTGGAGAGGTCCATGAGAGCAGATTTTCCCAATGCAATTTGTTTTTTGATTTCCTGACTGCTGGCATTAAGAGTGTTGATTGTGGACATCCTCCTAAACAAGAGATTTGACAAGAGTATGAGAGACCAGTACCAGTGTGTAGTGTAAGGCATCACAGAAGTGACTGGTTAATATATTAAGAAGTGGATGGGGAAGGGAGGGTTTGACTAGGTAGCTGAATGTGCAAGGAAGGGGGATGTAGCAGGGAAAGGGTAGAGACAAGTCACACATGCTTGGGGGTGGGTGGTTAGTGAATATATTGGCTATTTCTGTAAGGGAAGTGTCTTTTATCTGGTAGGTAAAAATGCTTGTCTGTCAGATATTCTTCTATCAGTGAATATCCAAATTAAGACAGACTAAGAAGAAGGATTAGCCATCCACTTCTGAAATATAACTGGCCTTTGAAAACCTTACGCACAGCAGAGACACATAGTCAGAAGAAATATACTGATGAGGAGGAACTTGAACAATTATGGAAGAAAATGCAAAAGATGGAAGAAAGAATTGAAACTGTAGATAAAGAGATACAAGAACTTAAAACATCATTACAACATAGAGAGGGCACTGCCAACACAGTACTAGAAATAACAGAAAACCATGAAAATGCAATCCAGAACTTTAAGAATGAAATGACAGAAGTGCCCAACATGTTGGAAGGACAAAAAAGTAGAACAAAGAGATGGAGCAGAGTCAGTGAGCTGGAAGACAAGAACCTCAACAGAAACATACTAGAAGAAAAACCAGAGATGAGACATAAAGAAATAAAGAAAACATTAGGATTATGAGGGATGACATCAAAAGTAATAACATTAATATAATTGAAATTCCAGAATATGAGAGGGATAGAAAGATAACGGATAAAATTGTGGAAGAGGTTGTAGAAGAAAAAGTCCCAGGTATTGTGAAGAACTAGGAAATCCACATTCAGGAAGCTCAGGGAACACCAAATAGACTAGACCCAAAAAGAAAAACATCAAGACATATAATAGTCAAATTCTCCAAAATAAAAAATAACGATAGAATACTGAAAGCAGCATGAGAAGAACAAAGAGTCACCTACAAAGGAAAAGCCACAAGATTAAATTTGGATTTCCAGCAGAAACCATGTGAGCAAGAAGACAAAGGAATGGCATATACAGAAAGTTGAAAGAAAACAACTTCACACCCAGGATCCTGTACCACGCAAAGCTCTCTATCAAATACGAAGGAGAAATCACATCCTTTGCAGAAAAGAAAGAACTTACGGAATTTGTGAAAATAAGACCAAACCTACAAGAACTTTAAAGGGAAGTTCTACACATGGAGACACCAAAGGAAAGTAGGTAGACCATAGTAACAAGAAACAACAAAAACAAAGAAACACAGTAAAATGACAATGATAAAACGAAGCCTGTCAATATCACTTAATGTGAGTGCTTAATGCACCAATCAAGAGAAAAAGAGTAGCAGAATGGATAAAAAAGCAAAACCCATCAATATATTGTCTACAAGAGACACATCTAATAAATGAAGAGAAAGATACAAAATCAAAGGCTGGGGGGAAAACATACCAAATAGAAGTGGCAATACTAATCTCTGATAAAACAGACTTCACAATGAAAACCACCATAAAGGAGAAGGAAGGACTCACTGCTGGATCTGCTTCCCTCCAACACCTCAGCAACACCGTGTCCTCAACCCTTCGAGCTGTTTGACTAGAGTACTCTTCTGCCTGCTCTTGGCTAGGCCTCACTGCTCCAGTGTGACCTTCAGGTCTGCCACCCGCAGAGCCTGAAGAGGCTTCCCATCCTGAATCATCTTCTCCAGCTCCTCCAACTTCTGTGAGGAAATAAAAGTTTTCCTGGTGTGTATCGTATAATGTGTTGAGCTGCTCACTGAGAGGTTGAAATCTACCACTGACTCAGAAGGATAGACAGTCTCCTCCCCTAAAAATTTACAGCCTTGAAAACCTGATGGAGGGTCACTATGCTTTAGAATTGACCCAGTGCCAAATGCCACTGGAATCATCACCATCAATGCCACTGCCCTTCCCTTCTCCCTTACCCTCAGTGCCAGATGATACTGTTAACTCTTCCCCTCCCCCAAGCTCTTACATCACATCCCAGGAGATGAAGTGAATTCTGCACTAGTTTGCAAGTTGGTTTGGTCTCCAGCGTGAATGCTTTCTACTGGACCTACTAGCTAAGGCAGTACCAAAAAAATTACAACAACTACTGGAGGGTCTGGAGCAGCTTAGTATCTCTGGGACAAACCAATCACATTGTATCTTTGAAGGCCAGCTACATCCTTGAGATCAATCGTTTCGAGGTTGAGGTGAGAAGGAAAACAACGAATTTGTCAGGCAATTGAAAGTAACTGAGCTAGACTTTGTAGCAAATTTTACTGAGCTGTGGCTGCTACAGCTGGTAAGGACTGATAGGCAAGACAGCCATAGTTGCAGTTGAGGTTATAACTCTAAAGTGAAACATCTGGTCCGATGTGTTGCATGAAGGTCTGGAAATGGTAACCTGATGAGTGACTGAATTCACTGACAGCACAGACCTGGCTGTTTTAACAGTAGCTTGTCAACTAGACTCCTTGGAATGATTGCCACCTATGCAAATACAGATCATAGTCTGCTTCTTAGCTTCTTTCCAAGAATCTGATGACTTCTTTTGGAACTATAACCAAAAGGAACCAAAGCACTATAACTCAAATTTGGCCTACTGCTGCCTCACGAGGAACATAAAGTAGAGTTCTCTTGGTCTTAACTAACTATGGCATGCCAACCTCCAGCTTTCCCACTGATGATTTAGTAAAATTATGAAAAATCAGGAGAGAGAGAGAATAATTATTTCTTCCCTCATTAAATCCAAATAGCCATAACTTTTCAAAAGTATATTCTATTTTTGTTGTACATACAACAAAAATAGAATATACTTTTGAAGAGCAGTGGTGTCTCTCTGGAGACTAAGGTGCGTCTGATACAGGCCATAGTCTTCGCAATCACCTGTTATGCATCAGAGAGTTGGACAATGACCAAGGAGGATAGAAGGAGAACTGATGCCTTTGAGCTGTGGTGCTGGAGAAGAGTACTGAGAATACCATGGACTGCTAGGAAAACAAATAGATTTGTCCTGGAGAGGGTTAAACCGGGTGGCTCCTTGGAGGCAAGGATTCTGAGGCTCCGTCTAACTTACTTCAGACATGTAGTGAGGAGAGACCGGTCCTTGGAGAGGGACATCATGCTTGGGAGGGTGGAGGGACGGCGCAGGAGAGGAAGGCCCTCTATGAGGTGGATTGATTCAGTGACTGGGATAATTGGGATGGGAGTGTCAGAGACAGTGCGATTGGCACAGGACAGAGCGGAGTTTAGGGCTGTTGTACATAGGGTCGCTATGAGTCGCAGGCAACTCGACGGCACATAACAACAACAACAATATTCTATTTTTGGAGTTGGTAGCAGCTATTTCTATTCTGTGGCAGATCTGCAATAATATGAAAACAACTGACACTCTACCAGTTGAAGGGTTTATTTTTATACCAAAATAAAGAACAGATTTTCAGAAAAAAGAGACAAGGAAGGGCACTATATAGTGATTAAAGGAATGGTAGATCAAGAGGACATAACATTGGTCAGCATCTATGCACCAAATGATAGCCTGCTAACTACATAAAACAACTGTTAGCAGAACTGAAGAAAGAAATAGACAGTACCACAATAATGGTAGGAGACTTTAGCACACCACTTTTGCCAAAATAAAGGTCAACTTCAAAGAAACTTAACAAAGATGCAGAGGAATTAAACAAAACAATCTTGTGAATGTATTCTGAGAACTGCACTGAACTAAAACTCAATTCACTTTCTTCTCAAGTGCACATGGTACATTCTCCACACAAAGCAAGTCTCAATAAATTTAAAAAAAAATGAAATAATACTAAGCATCTTCTCAGACCACAATATCATAAAACTAGAAATTAACAACAAGAGGATAAAGCTTATAAAGCCATCAGTGTGGAAGCGAAATAACATCCTGTTCAAGCATGATTGGATTATAGAAGAAATAAAGAAGGAAATAAAAAAATTCCTTGAAACAAATGAAAATGAAAACACAGTATGCCAAAACCTCTGGGATACAGCTAAGGCAGTCCTCAGGGGCAAGTTCATAGCAATAGACAAACACATTAAAAACATAGAATGAAGCAAAATAAATGATCTAACTCAACATCTTCACTGAATAGTAAAAAAAACCCCACCAATCTAACCCTACAACCTCTGGAAGAAAGGAAATTATAAGGATAAGAGGAAAACAGTAAAACAATTGAAACCATCAATAAGACCAGGAACTGGTTTTTCAAAAGGATCAATAAAATTGACAAGCCATTAGCAAACTTAGCAAAAGAAAAATAGAGAAGACACAAATAACTCAAGTAATGATAGAGGTGACATCACAACAGAACCAGAGGAAATAAAATCTATAATATAAAAATATTATGTAAAGCTATACTTGGATACATTTGAAAACTTAGAGGAAATGGACAAATTCCTTGAAACTCATGCCCTACCCATACTGACATAGTCAGATGTAGAACACCTGAACAAACTCATCACAAAAGAAGAAACTGAGCAGGTCATAAAAAGACTCTTCCACAAAAAAAAGTTCTGGACCAAATGGCTTCACAGCTGAATTCTACCAAACATTCAGAAAAGATTTATCACCAATTCTACCTAAGTTATTTAAAAAAATAGAAAAAGAAGGAACACTTCCAGAGACATTCTATGAAGCAATACTAATACTAAAACCAAGCGAAGATATTACCAAAACAAAAACAAACTATAGACCAATACCTCTAACAAACATAGTCACAAATCCCTTAACAAAATCCTAGCTAATTGAATCCAAAAGCACATAAAGAAAAAATAATTCTTGTGGTGCTTCTTGCATCATTCATGACTTTGCCCACAGAATCCTTCAGTATTGCTCCTTGAGGTTCGAATTTGTTCCCCTTTTTTAGCTTGAGAAATGTTAAGCAGGTTCTTCCTTTTTCATTTTCTATCGCCAGCTCTTCGCACATTTCATGATAATACTCTGCTTTGTCTTCTTGAGCTGCCCTTTGGCATCTTCTGCTCAGCTCCCTTCCTTCAGCATTCCTTCCCTTTGTTCTGGCCTGTGGTGCAGACAGAGCACAGGACATACTATGAACTGCCAAAAGACCAAGACAGTGTTCAAGGAAACATAGTGAGAGTGCGTCTTAAGAGGCAAGGATGGTGAAACTTCATCTCAATATGCTTTGGACATATTTTTAGGGGGAACCAGTCCTTGCAGGAAGACATCATCATGCTAAGAAAGGTCAGCAGAAAAGAGGAAGACCTTCAATGAGATGTAATGACACAGTGCCTAGCACAGTGGACTTTAGCAGGACAGAGATCATGAGGATGGTAGACAACGGGGCAAGGTTCAGATCTGTCATTCATAGGGTCGGCACAGATCAGAGTCGACCTGATGCACCTAACAACAACACTACTTCTGTATCACCCATCTTCTACTTCCTAGTTCCTTTTCTAACTCATACACTTTCATTTATGGGCACTGTGTCTTGTTCAATTTCATCCTCTCTGTCCAAAGACAAATCACCCTGAGCTGGCTTGGCCCACAGCACATTGTGAGTGTGGTCTGTGCGGTGGAATCAGGAAGTCTCAGCTGAGGGCAGAACAGGCAGGCATACACAGAGTCACTGTACAGAAAGTTCTGGTCAACACTGAGCCATTTCAGGAAGTGATATATGATGTGGTACTGAAGGAAGAAGCCCAAACTGCACTGAAGGCATTGCCAATCAATCAATCAATCAATCAGTAAAACCCCACTAATTGATGAACTGCCACTGGAGGTGTTTCAAGAGCCATATGCAACTCTGGACATACTGGCCAGTCTCTGCCAACAATTCTAGATATGAAAGTAGACACTAGCAAAACAGGATGTTGGAAAGAAACTCAGAGGAATAAAAACTGGGTCTGGGTTATTAAGTTTGGCAAATCATAGGTAAACCAAGCCTTCATATCTAGACAAGGTCCCAGGGCAGCTGAGTGTCTTAAGGGTAAGATGGCTGGTGCTTGGAATCCTTCTGGGGCCCATAAACCCCTGCCAGTTGTCTTTTTTAGTATTAGTATTTTTATATTGCTTTGCTTACAAAGTCCATATATATTGTGTTTCACACTATTATTCATTCACATTGTGTTTCATACAATCATCCCTATGCATTATGCTTTATAAAATTAATCACTGTTGGACCTTGCCCGTAATTACCCTGTCTTTTCAGGTTCCCGCTGGATCCCTCCCATTTCCTGAACCCCCTACTTCCACCCACCAAATTGGGCAGCCCTGTGGTTCTGCCCCCCCCTTTCCTTCCCCTATGCTCCCATCCTTTCCTCCCTTGGGTTCCCATGCATGTTTTACTAGTTATCCTTCTATTTTTACAATAATGGTCTTATGGAGTATTTGTTTTTATGAGAAAAAAAAAAGAAAAAATAATTCATCATGACCAAGTGGAATTCATAACAGGTATGCAAGAATTGTTCAACATAAGAAAAATAGTAATGCAATTCAACACATTAACAAAACAAATAATAAGAAACATATGACCCTAACAATCGATACAGAAAAGGCATTTGACAAAACCCCGAACCGTTTCTTAGTAAGACACTCAGCAAAATTGGAATAGAAGGGAATTCCCTCAACATAGTGAAAAGCACATATGCAAAACCAAGAGCCAATATCGTTCTCAATGGAAAAAGACTAAATGCATTTTCTTTGTGAACAGGGACCAGACAAGAATACCCACTGTCACCATTTTTATTCAATATTGTATTGGAAGTATTTGCTAGGGCAATATGACAAGAGAAGGAAGGGGGAAAGATCCAACGTGAAAATAATGCACATGAACTTTATGAACTTTGTATATGTAAGCCAGTATAAAATTTTTATTTAACTTGAGAAGGACTGAAGAGCATTATGCTAAGTGAACTAACTCAGTCCCACAAGGACAAAGACTGTAAAAACCATTATGGTAGAATGAGTATGAGGGATGGGGGAAGGGTAGAAACAGATGAGTGAGGAGGTATGGAAGCCGATGAGTGTCAGGATATTCGCAGGGGCGGTTTTAATCATGGGGTCATACAACTTGGTGGGTGGAGGGAGTGAGGGAAATGTGAAGCATCTGGTGTGAAAAAGAATATATTTT
>NW_006400111.1:1023815-1026027 GCF_000299155.1 Elephantulus edwardii | reverse complement strand
TGAAAATCAATAAAAATATTAAAAAATAGTACAGTATATAACGGCTAGGAGTGACCAGATGGCAATGACAAAGAGTACAGGCAAGGGAAAGGACTTGTGCTGGTGCAGAGTGACTTCCAGGCTGCACATAGAAAATGGCCTTACATATGAGACACTCCTCTCATTCTGATGCCAATAGTGGTTCAATGGTAGAAAATTTACCTTCTGTGAGGGAGCCCCAGGCATGCCTCTCATCTGTCAGTGGAGACTGATGTTGGATAGATGTTAGTAGAGCTGCCAGTCTAATATGGACGTAGGAATAAAGACTGAGTGGTCTATGCTAAAGCCCCACCAAAGAAAACCCTGTCTATCACAATATTTTTTTTTTCCCTCAACTGATGATGAGGGGAATTGGACAGACTTTTCCTGCTATGCATGGAGTTCCCATGAGCTGAGGGTTGACTTGGTAGCTGCTAATAAATAAAGAGGCACACAAGACAGAGCACATAGTGTCTTGCCAGTTGATAGGTGGTGTTAACCACCCTTTTTGCACAACATAGTACAACGAATTATGAAAATGGACTCCTGTTTGTTCAGTTATTTGAAATCTAATACAATGCCCATGACCTAGCGGCAATAAGTTGTGCTGCAATCCCAAAAGCAAGCAGTTCAAATCCACCAGCTGCTCTGGAGAAGAAGGATGGGCAATCTCCTCCCGTGGGATTAACTTCCTCTGAAAACCTGTTGGAGGGTTTGCTATGGGTCGGTTCTGACTTGATGGTACACAACAAGTGGTAAGAAGCTGCCCTGCAATCCCAAAGGCATGTGGTTTGAATCTGTTAGCAGCTCCAGGAGAGAAGGATGGGCAATTTGCTCCCATGGGATTTACTGACTCTGAAAATAAGCTATGAGTCAGTTCTGATTTGATGACACACACCACCATCATAATCAACACCAACAAAATAACCTTTAGAATAGAATACGGCTGATAAATTGCTACTGAATGGCATTACCGTCTCCTGATGACCCTAGTAAGCTTGCTGGACTTTGATTCATTCCAAAGAAAGATTAGATGTTTGAAACTTGTGAGATACCCTTGTTGGTCTTCAAGGGAAAAGGATGAGTGTAGGAATAGTCTTGAGACAGGGAAGCTAAGCAGGAAAAGTTTTTCAGGGTGAGATATGTGTGTACACACACACACACACACACACACACACATACACACACACTTCTCCACATTGTGACACAGAAAAACCAAGTCATTTGGCTTAACATGAGATTTTTGCTTAAAAAATTGAGATGCTTAATGGAAGAGTTCAGAATTTTCTAGCTCAAGTGACTCAAATGAGAACTTTCAATCCCACGTTCTCTATTTTTTTGACTCTGCTTTCTTCTGTAATAATTTCATTTTCAGGTTCAGGGTTACACACTGGGGGTTTTAAAGCTTTCTTTGGGATAGATGGGAGGGTGGTAGTCCCTCACTGCTTAATGGTTACTTGGTCCATTTTTAGTGTTTCCTATCATTTTAATCCTTACCTTTTAGTCTATGTCTGCAACTGAGGGAACAGGAAGTTATAATAAAGGCTTTAGTATCCCTTCATCTCATCCCAAGGGAGGTCATATGAGTCTTTCTCTCCTTTTTGCTAGAGAAGCCCTTTTGAGTGAAAGCAGAACTTCTATCCCAGCTTCAGGGGACTCAATGGTTCCCAAAGACAACTGATGACAGCCTCCCTCTGAACATCTCTGCTCCCTAGAAACTCCAAAGGCAACAATGCCCTTTAAAGATAAGAAAAAGGATAATTTTCAAACCGAGCCTGGCATCATTACAAGTGCTACTGGAGAGGAGAAATACTACATTAAAATAATTCCATACAACCCAGCTATTCCACTGCTTGGAATATTGTAGTTGTTGTTATGTGAGGTTGAGTCATTTGCGACTCATAGTGACCCTATGTACAACAACCCTAAACCCTGCTCTATCCTGTGCCAATTGCATTGCCTCTGACCCACCCATCCCGATTACCCCAATCACTGAATCAATCCACCTCATAGAGGGTCTTCCCCTCCTGCGCTGTCCCTCCACCTTACCAAGCATGATGTCCCTCTCCAAGAACCTGTATCTCCTTACAACGTGTCCAAAGAATGTCAGACGAAGCCCCAGAATCCTTGCCTCCAAGGAGTAGCCTGATTTAACCCTCTCTAGGATGAATCTGTTTGTTTTCTTGGCAGTCCA
>NW_006400111.1:1017671-1021572 GCF_000299155.1 Elephantulus edwardii | reverse complement strand
AAAAGTTGGTAGAAATCATCTATTTCTTCTTCTTTGGCTTGGGTTGTTGGTGCATATATCTGAATGATAGTGGTATTCACTGGACTTCCTTGTAAGCGTATGGATATAATTCTATCACTCACAATGTTGTACTTCAAGATGGATCTAGAAATTACTTTTTTAACTATGAAAGCAACCCCATTTTTCCTCACCTTTTCATCTCAGGAGTAATATATCTTATGATCATCTGACTCAAAATGCCCCATGCCAGTCCATCTCTCATCTCTCCAATGCCTACTATGTCAATATTTATGTGTTCCATTTCTTTCTTAACAATTTCTAATTTTCCTACATTGATGGTTCTTACATTCCATGTTCCAATCACTAGTGTTTGCTTACAACTGTTCCTCTTCCTTTGTATTTCCATACTTGAAAGTTCTACGTAGGTTGCCCTTTCTGTTAGTCTATGTGTGTTCTGTTGTACATAGGGTTTTCAGAGGCCTGCTATTTCAGAAGTGGATGGCCAATCCTTCTTCCTAGTCTTTCTTAATCTGAATGTTTAAATTTAGAGGATTATCTGACAGACAAGCAATATGTGGAACAGTGAAAGATAAATCCTTCATTGTGGAGTGTTCCTGCCCTTAGCCCAGTGCATTGACCCACTTATTTCCCAGCTCCACCCTCCACCAGGATACCCATTCACTTCTACCAAATCCCTTCAGAATTTATTTTCCATTGTCCGACCCATGATCTGACAGCTTGTATCTGAAGCTTTCTTAGCTTGGAATATACCCAGAGAAAATGAGAACTGAGGCACAGAGACTTGTACACCAGTGTTCAGAGAAGTGTTATTCACTATCACAAGCACCTGGAAACAGCCCGATATCCAACAACAATTGAATTGATTGAGAAATTATGATACATTCACACATGGAATACTACAGAGCATACAGGAGCAATGATTTAGTAAACTATTACCTAACTTGGGAGGGACCAGAGAGTATTATGTTGACTGAACTAATTCAGTCCCACAAGGACAAACACTGTATAAAACCACTATTGTAGAATGAGTGTGAGGATCCAAGGGGGCGGGTTTGAAGCAGAGGGGTGAGGTGTGTCTATGTGTGTGTGTGTGTGTGTTTAATCATGGGGTCATACAATTTAATGGGTGGGGGGTGAGGGAAATGGGAAGGATCTGGGGTGAAAACCAGCCTATTTTAATTTTGTAAATAAACTAGTACTTAAAAAAAAAAAAAGTAAAAACCCCAAACCAAACAATAACAAACAATCTTTGTAGGTGACAATGAGAAATAAACAATGAGGCATAAAAGAAGGTTTGGAGGGAGCCAGCCATTGTGAGCAGCTAAGAGTTGATGCTTTGTTAACATGGTGTTTGGTCTGGTCTTCCTGGTGAAGTGAATGTTAGAATCATTCCTTTAGCCCTTTCTCCCACTATCTCACCTTCCTCTTAAAAGTTAATGGCATTAACTCTAATGATATTAATGGTTCGTAAAAGTATTTGCTGTGCCATGTTGGACAACTCTTCAGAGGTGATTTGTAACAAGGGGAAGATTGGATGTATTTGGATAGTTTCTTTGTTCCATGTGTGCATTTGGCCCTCATAACAATTCGGTGAGGTTGTTGCCTTTCTCCCCAGCTTTGCAAAAGAGGAAAAGATAACTTGTCTCAGTCTGTGTGGTCCCCCACCCCCATCCCCTCCTCCCACCAATGGAGAAAGGGCAGTGTATGTTAGTGTTCAGAGAAACAGAACTAGTGAGATTTGTCTGTCTGTCTGTCTGTCAATCTAACTATTTACTTAAAGGAATTTACTGAAGACTGGAGACTTCAACTGGCTGACACAATTGTTGGGGACTGGCAAGTTCATAATCTATATATCAAGTGGAAGGCTTGCATTTCAAGATGTGTAGGTCTGCCAGTAGTGTAGAGAGAGAAGGGAGAGTCCTGTGGAAATGTCCATCTATATTTCAGAGGCAGAACATGCTCTAAGAGAACTCTCTTTTCAATTGCTTGATTATATTAGATTATATATGGAACAATAACTAGACTAATGTATGGGCAAGTATTATTCCCAGTGGGAATCGTGACTTAGCCAAGCAAACTCATAAAATTACCCATCACAGAAGGTGAGTCTATAGTTCTTCTGAGAGCTAAGATTTCAGAACGTTCTGCAAAGCTGATTCAGCTACCAAGGACAGAATTGCATCTGTACTTCAGGAACTCCCAGATCAATCGTGCTTAATAAGGTTGAGAATGCTTCTCTTGACTTTAAGAGCCACACTCTGAGTCACAGAAGGTGCTAGAAAAGCCATCTGGAGACAGAAGTTAAAATTTCAAGGAATGTGAGGTAGTAGGAGAAGGAGCTAAAAGTGTTTTTGGTACAATTCTAACATTGACTTCCCTAGGGAGACCGGACCAAAAACCATGTTAACAAAGCATCAAACTATAGCTGCTCATAATGGTTGGTTCCCTCCAACCTTCTTTTATGCTTCTTCACTTTGTTGTTTATTTCTCATTGTCACCTACAAGGCTTGTTTGTTATTGTTGCTCATAGATTACACTCTCTTTTTGACTGCCACATCTTTAGCTTTTTCACAGGGAATTTTTTGCTTTAGAAACCTGACTGTATAATTGTTGTTGTAACTTCTTGCATTGACATTTGTTCTTTTCTTTCAAACCACATCTATTTTTGTCTTTAAAAAAAACCTCAGCCTTGTTTTATTTAAACATGAGCAACAAAACCTGAAATATTTTTGTCTCAAGTATCTAC
The DNA here is from genome assembly GCF_000299155.1 of Elephantulus edwardii. Taxonomy (NCBI): domain Eukaryota; kingdom Metazoa; phylum Chordata; class Mammalia; order Macroscelidea; family Macroscelididae; genus Elephantulus; species Elephantulus edwardii. The sequence continues at coordinate 1,018,805 of NW_006400111.1, read as the reverse complement.
TCTTTTAATTCTTCTCTTCACCACCACATTTTAGCATCGTATTACTCACATTAAACTTCTGACAAATTTAAATACAAATGTACGTGAAGTTGAAAATGAAACAAAACCCTATCTCATATCATTTTCTAGTGACCATCTCCGCCAGCAGCTGAGGGTCCATTCAGACTTTTGTCCTGTGAAATGAAATCACTGAAATTTATTAACATCCACATTTTTTAGATTATAATTCCTTTTTTGTTATGCAGTATTTTTAAAATTTATTTTAATGAAAGTTTACATAGACTTTGGATTTCTATTCATTCTTTGTTGCACATTTTCTTCCCTGCCCATCCCTCCCCCCAGTTCACTTTTCTCTTTGAAAAGTAAAAAACAAATTCTTTCATTGTTATACAATACCCTCCAACCCCCCAGTCCACTCCACTATGCAGCTTTTACTCTGGAATCTTGCCATGACAATAATACCTAATAATATATTTCTCTTAAACAGTTCTCTCCCTTATCTGTTTTAATGCAGTATACATTATTTATCCCCTCTTCGTTTCCCCCAAACCTCAATGTCAGTCCTGCTTTACAACAGAGGCACTATGCAGTATTTGTCCTTTTGTGACTGAGTTATTTCACTCAGCATAGTGTTCTCTAGGGTCATCCATTTTGTATAATATTTCATGAGTTCCTTGTTTTTTAATACAGCATAGTATTCCGTTGTGTAAATATACCAGAGCTTTTCTATCCATTCATTTGTTGATGGGCACTTGGGTTGTTTCCAACTCTTTACCATTATGAACAAAGCTGCAATAAACATGGGTGAACATATATCTGCTTGCGTGGCAGTTCTGGTTTTCTTTGCGGTATATTCCCAGGGTCAAATGGTATTTCTATTCCAACTTTTTGAGAAAGCGCCATACTTTCTTCCATAATGATTGCACCATTTTGCACTCCCATCAACAGTGAATAAGGGTTCTGGTTTCTCCACAACCTCGCCAGTATATGTTGTTTGCTGCTGTGTTAAATTTTGCTATTCTTCCTCGAGTGAGATGATATCTCAGTTGTTTTGATTTTCATCTCTCTTAGAGCTAGGGATTTGGAACATTTCTTCATGTGTTTGTTGGCCGTCTGAATGTCTTCTTTGGTGAA
>NW_006400111.1:1012408-1017396 GCF_000299155.1 Elephantulus edwardii | reverse complement strand
TTTAGTCCTAGGTCCTTGATCCACTTTGAGTTGGTTTTGTATATGGAGTGGGGTGCAGATCTTGCTTGAGTTTTCTACAGTTTTCCACTTTTGCCAACACCATTTGCTAAAAAGGTTGTCGTTTCTCCACCTAACTGATTTAATCTCCTTGTCAAAAATCAGTTGACCATAGGTAGATGGTCTGATTTCTGGATTCTCAATTCCTTTCCATTGATCTATGTGTCTGTCATTGTACCAGTACCAAGCTGTCTTGATCACCACAGCAGTGTAGTAGGATTTGAAATCAGGGAGTGAGATGTTTCCTACCTTGTTTCTCTTTTTAAGGAGTGCTTTGCTTATCTGGGGACTCTTTCTATTCCAAATGAAATTGGAGATTACCTTTCCATTTTGTTGAAGAATGGAATTAGTATTTGTATGGGGATTGCATTCAACGTGTAGATTGCCTTCAGTAGGATTGTAATTAGCACAATATTGAGTCTTCCTATTCATGAGCAAATTATATTCTTCCATTCCTCCAGGTCTTTTTTTGTTTCTTATAGTAGTGCTTTGTAATTTTCTTTGAATAGATCCTTTGTGCTTCCGGTTAGATTTACTCTAAAGTATTTAATCTTGTGATTAGCTATAGTGATGGGTATTGTTTTTCTTAATTCCAGTTTGGCATTCTCTTTGTCACTGTAGAGAAATCCAATGGATTTTTGTATGTTGATCTTGTATGCTGCCACTTTGCTGAATTGGTCATTATGTCCAGTAGTTTTCTTGCTGAGTCTTTAGGGTTTTCTAAGTATACTATCATATTATCTGCATAGAGAGAAAATTCTACCTCCTCTTTGCCAATTTGGATACCTCTTATTTCCCTCTCTTGTCTTATTGCTATTACTAAGACTTCCAATACAATATTGAATAGGAGAGGTGATAGTAGGCAAACTTGCCTAGTTCTGTTCTCAAAGGGAATGCCTTTAATCTCTCTCCATTGAGAACAATGTTGGCTCTTGGGTTTGCATATATACTTTTTACTATCTTGGAGAAATTCCCCTATAATCTTATTTTGCTAAGTGTTTTAATCAGGAAAGGGTGTTGGATTTTGTCAAAGGCCTTTTCTACACCAATTGATAGGGTCTTATGGTTCTTGTTCTTTTCTTTGTTAATGTGATGAATTACATTGATTGTTTTTCTTATTGATTGTTTTACTTATCCTTGCATACCTATTATGAATCACACTTGGTCATGGTGAATTATTTTTTTATGTATTGTTGGATCCTTTGGCCAGGATTTTATTAATGATTTTTGCGTCTATGTTCATGAGAGATATTGGCCTTTAGTTTTCTATTTTGGTAGTGTCTTTACCTGGCTTTGGTATCAAGAATGTGTTTGCTTCATAAAATGAGTCTGGGAGAATTCCATATTTTTCTATTTTCTGAAATAGTTTATGTAGAATTGGTGACAGTTCTTCTCTGAATGTTTGATAAAATGCACTTCTAAAACCATTTGGCCCAGAGTTTCTTTTGGCTGGAAGTTGTTTTATTACCTTTTCAGTTTCTTCTTTTGTAATGGGTCTGTTCAGGTGTTCGATTTCAGTTTGTGTCAATTTAGGTATGTTGTGAATTTCCAAGTATTTCTGCACTTCCTCTAGGTTTTCATATTTGTTTGAGTATAGGTTTTCCTAGTATTCCATTGTTAGCCTATTTTATTTTAGTTGCTTCTGTTGTGACTTTGCCCTTTTCATCTTTTATTCAGATTACTTATATCTTTTCCTTTCTTAGTAGTTGTTTGTCAATTTTTATTTACCTTTTCAAAGAAACAACTCCTAGTTTTGTTGATGGTTTCAATTGTTTTTCTGTTTTCTATTTCACTTATTTCTGGTCTAATTTTTATAATTTCAGTTTTTTTTAAGATGGTGTTGGGTTTTCTTGCTGTTCTTTTTCAATTTGTTGGAGATGTTGGGTTAGAGAGTCAATGGTCATTTTTTCCTGCCTTTTGATATGTTCAGTTAGTTATAAATTGACCTCTGAGTACTGCTTTGGCTGTGCTTTCATTATCATTTGTTTCAAGAAACTTTTTAATTTCATTTTTCCCCTTCTAGTTCCCACTCATGTTCAAGCAAGGTGTTGTTCAGCTTCCAAATATATGAGTTTTTTCTTCGTTATCCTCTTGTTATTAATTTCCAATTTTGTAGCATTGTGCTCTGAGATGATGCTTTGTATTATTTCTATGTTTTTAAAAATTTATTGATGCTTTCCCTGTGACCTAAAATGTGATTTATTCTGGAGAACGTTCCATGCACATTGGAGAAGAAGGTGTACTGTGCTTTTTCGGGTGCAGTAGCCTATATATGTCTATGAGGTTGAGTTAGTTTAGCGTGTGGTTTAATTCTTCAGCATCTTTGTTGAGTTTTTCCCTTGTAGTTCTATCTTTTCTTGAGAGTGGTGTATTGAAGGCTCTAGCTACTATAGTAGAGTTGTCTATTTCCTTTTCCAGTTTTGTTAATGTTTGATTTATATATTTTGCAGATCTTTCATTTGGTGCATAGATGTTTATTATTGCTATGTCCTCTTGTTCTATGGACCCTTTAAGCATCATGTCCTTTCTGTCCTTTGTGATGGTTTCTGAATTGAAATTTATTTTGTTAAGGACTAATATCACTACTCCTGCTTTTTCTCTGGTTGCCATTTGCTTGTTATATTTTTTCCCCAACCCCTTTATTTATAGTCTTTCTTTATATTCATTTTTCAGGTGTGTTTCTTGTAGACAGTATATTGATGGATTTTGGTTTTTTATCTAATCTGCTACTCTTTTTCTCTTTAGTGGTGCATTCAAACCATTTGCATTCAGTGTGATTGTTGAGAGGCAAGGTTTTATTGCTATCATTTTGTTGAGTTCTTTTTGGTGTTGTTGCTAGTTACTTTGGTCCATCCTGCTTTCTGTGGCACCTCTGTAAGAAGGATGTAACTTGGTGTTTCCTGTAACACTGGTCTTGTTTTTAAAAGCTCCCTTAGGTTCTGTTTTTCTAGGAATATCTTGATCTCTCCTTCATATTTGATGGACAATTTTGCTTGGTACAGTATTCTTGATTGACAGTTGTGTTTTTTCATTGTTCTATATATGTCAGTCAGTTGTCTTCTTGCTCACATGGTTTCTGCTGAGAAATTTGCACTTAATAAATATTATCTGCTCTCCCATATAGGTTACTCTTTGTTTCTCTCTCACTGCTTTTAGAATTCTCTCCTTATCTTTGATTCTAGCAAATTTGGCTATGATATGCCTTGGTATTTTTCTTTTGGGGTCTATTCTATATGGTGTTCTCTCAGCTTCTTGAATATATATTCTCTCATTCTTCATTATGTCTGAGAAGTTTTCCTCCAGTAATTTTTTTCACAACTTTCTGGTGCCTTTACTTATTTCTTCCTGTTCTGGGATTCTGATGATGCACATTATTACTATTGATTGTGCCTCATGTTATTCTTAGGTTTTCTTCTTTTTCCTTCCTTTTTGATTCTGCTTTTTGTTCTAGCAGATCAGTGATAACAATTCAATCTTCTGTCTCACTGGTTTTGTGCTCCATCTCTTTAACCCTGTTCATGTGACCCTCCATCATGCTGACAGCATCTGAAACATTGGTTCTCATATTTTGGATTGTGGTTTCTTGTTTTCCCAGTGCCTCTATTATTGCCTTGTTTGTTTTATCTTCATTGTTTTGGATTATTTTTTTAGGTTCCTCCTGGTTTTTGCTTGCAGTGTCCTATAATTCTTAAAGTTTGTCTTTTACCCATTGAAAATATTTAATAATTATTTTTTATAAATTCTGTGTCAGAAATTTTCATCAGACTTTCTCAGAAAAATCCATTGATACTGTGTCACTTTTCTTTGGGTGATGTCTTACTTTGGGCTTGTGTAGGTGATGAGGTAGCCTGCTCCCTATGTGGCATTGCTGTGAGAGAGTTTTTCATGTCTGAGGCGATAGCAGGTTCTTGATTTTAAGTTACCACTCCAGAAGAGAGTGTGGCAACTACCATGCCTGAGTTTCTCTCAGTTCAATAGAGAAAAGGCCTGTGGAAACAGTCTCCTTTGCCAGAAAACTGCCAGAACTAGGGTAGCCCAAGGTGCTCTGGGTCAAAAGAAGTTGATGGACTGGACATGAGAAGACATAAACAAGGAAGCCTTGGTCTTCCTTTCAAGAACGAGGTCCAGCTGTCTCACTCCCTTCTGATTGAGCTTTAGGGGTCCCCCAAGATCCAGCCAAACAGCAGTGACCTCCCTACAAGGTACCTCAAATTCCAGCATCACTCCCAATGCATGTTAGGACCAGAGTTCCAGGTGAGGGCCAGTGTTGACAGGACTGGAGTTCCAGGCTCACGCTCCCTCAGATTGCAACTCTCCTGCTCACCCTGGCACATTGCTCCCCAGTGCACCTGTGGCATCAGCAAGCAGCTCCCTAGACAACTGGAGTCAGGAAGCAGCTCCCCGGCACATGCATGGTGTAAGCTAACAGCTCCCAGGCATGTGCAGACAGTTGCTTTTAACTTCTCTCACTCAAACTCCAACTGTCCATCTTGCTGACATATATTGTTGCTGTGCCATTCCATCAGTGCTGCCATTCCATTCCTTCAGGGCTGCCATTCTGTTCTGTCAGGGTTGAACATTCATACTTTTGAATGAAAATTACTGCAGCATCCTTTATTACTTCATATTAAGATTTTCCCAATTTTAAACCACATTAATATTTAAACAATTTTCCCTTCTATGATTCAAAAGGAATGAAAAAATCACTCTTATTATTTACATCATGCTTTCTTTTTTTTTTTTGTCCTTCAGGTTTTTTTTAAATTAAACTTTATTAGTTTTAATGAACATTTAAAGAGATTTTGGGTTTTCATTCATTCATTGTTGCACTGTTTTCTCCACCCTCCTCCCCAGTTCGTTCTTCTTCCCCCCATGTCTGTTTTAATTGTCCAATTGCCACACAGCTTGTCAAAGCCAGTTCTGATTAATCT
>NW_006400111.1:1002300-1007223 GCF_000299155.1 Elephantulus edwardii | reverse complement strand
ATATTGTGTGGGATAGTTTGCTTTCTTCAAGACATTGGTATGTGTTCTTGGTCTGAAGACAATGCTCTTGAGAACAGATGGGCAGCTACCAAACTTGTGCATTTCTCTGACTTTATGACTTCAGAAAAATGTCAGTTCAGTGCCTGCTAGGGCAGTCTCTTGTTGCTAAAACAGGTCAAGGTACTCCTGTTTAATGGCAAGTTGATTGCCAGACATGTCGGCACTGGTGTGGAGCCAAGTGGGGTGAGGCAGGCAAAGGGTTGGGTGATCGCAAGGGCAGGTCAATCACACGGAGGACCTTGCTCAAACCTCTGCTGTCTCAGTGTGCTCATGACTGGGGTCCTTACTTAAATTCCTGTTGTCCGTTTCCTACCCAATGGTTTTCTCAGTGTTCCCTGCCTGGTGGCACTTACACTGGTGCCCTCACACAATAGCCCCTGCTCCAGCAGGGTCCTGGATCTGACAGGATCCGAATAGTCAAGGTCAACTTCCCACCAACCCACTAGCCTCTGGCTGGTCTGCAGAGTTCACAGAAGCCAGCTGGCTGGCTCGTTTTGGGTGGGAACCCAAGAGAGCTTGGCCAATTTCCCCACCTGTGGGCTCACCCTTAGGTGCTCTCCCAGATAATCAGCCCCAGTAAACACAGCTAAGATCCTACCAGCCTTTCTTCTGCCAGGTTAGTTCCACAACAGCTGGGTTGATAGCTCCAGGTGATGGCTGGATCCACGGTGGTGCCCTGAGGTCACAGGGCTGTGGTGGGGGCTGAGGTGCGTGGAAGCAAGGGACTAGGGGTGTAAGGAGCGCAGGCCTTGGACACTACCACCAAGAGATGGGGGCGGAGTTTGGGCACTACTGGTTGGGGGTCACACAGGTGCGGGCTGCAGGGTGGTCACACAGTGGCGGGTAGTCTTCACTCCTCTGGGGTTCCGCGGTGGATGGCTGACTATTGCTCTTCCTGGGTCTCTTCCCGGCCCGTCTGGCGGTGGAACTCCGTCTCTGGCGGCGAACTCCTACATCATGCTTTCAATTTTGATTATTTATTCAATTACTGTCATGCGCCATTGAGTCAGAAATGACTTATAGCTGATACTCCAGCAGGTTTCCAGATGCTGCAAATATCCGGGGAGGAGATTGCCCATCTTTCTTCCATGGCATAGTTGGTGGATTTGAACCATGTGCCCTTGTGTTAGCAGTTCAACTCCTTACTGCTAGGTCACCAGAGCTCCCTAAAATAGAGGACTGACAACTGGCTTATGTGTGCCATTGTAATTTCCTCTTACTCTGTGAATTGCTTCCATATGGGTTATCAGAAATGAACTATCTGTTATTTGGAGGGTGAATCATTGTAGAGATCAGCATCTGAATTGCAGTTTTACCAAAAACAAATAAAATCCAAATTAGTCAATGTTGAATTAATCTTAACTTATGACGATCCTATCTATGCATAACTGTGAGTCTTAGGCTTTCATTGGTTGATTTTTGGAAGTAGATTGTCAGATCCTTCCTTCTAGTCCATATTAAATCTAGGAAAAGTATTCCAGATTCCCTCCAACTTTATGGAAACATTTTTAGCATCACCACATGCGACCCTCTTCTGACAGGCCTACTGTTTATTGTTGTTAGATGCCATTGAGTCAAATACATAGTGACCCTATGAACAACAGATATGAACCTTGCCTTATCCTGCACCATTTTCCTCATCTCTGACATACTTGAATCCACTGCAGTGTTCCCTGTGACAATGTATCTGGTTGAGAGGTCTTCCTCTCTTTCACCATTTCTCTATCTTTCTGAGCATGATGTCCCTCTCCACGCAACATGCCCAAAGTATATAAGATGAAGCTTTATCATCTTTGCCTCCAAGGAACACTCTGGCTGTACCTTCTCCAAGACATCTCTGTTCTTCTGGCAGTTCATGGGATATTCAGGGTCTCCTGTATAGAAGACAAGACATCTATGCCTGAACTATCCAGTGCCTCATGCACTTGCAAGTATTAGTGATCTATAACATAACTTTTCTTTAAACAGACATGCAGAGAGGTAAGTCAGTAGAGGAGATGGCTTAAAGCTTTCCTTCTTGGCTAGTGCCATTGAGTCATCTCTGATTTACAACTCTATGAATAACAAAACAAAACAAAACAAAATCTTTTCCCCATCCTGCTTTATTCTTACAATGGTAGATATATTTGAGGTCATTGCTATAACTTAAGTGGTGCATCTTTCTGTACTATACCAGACAGCTTTCTGTTGTTTCCAAAAAGTTTCCATTGGTTAATTTTTTTCCCAAAAGTAGACCATTGAGTCCTTCTTTCTAGACTGTCTTAATCTGGAAGTTCTGCTGAAACTTGTAAATCTTGGGTGACCCTACTGATGTTTAAAATACCAAGGTCATAGCTTCCAGTCACACATACCCAACACATTTGCCACCATTGTGTGGCAATATTATGGACAGATCAAAATTCCCCTTGCTATGTCACCTTGGGAAACAATGTACAGCTAGCAATGGGGAGAATATCAGTACTTAACTTTAATAGCATTGTTAAAGATCGAATGAAGTGATACATCTGATGCACATCACTTGATACATTTCTAGTGATTATCAAATGTGTCCTTCTCATTCTAGGGATGTGGGATGAGGCAACCCAGTTTTGGATTCCAGACTCACTTAATATAATGCTTACCATAGAGACCACCTTTTAAAACCAAGAGTAAACTTCCTGTTCAAAACCTTCTGGTAATGAATAGAAAAGATGTGGTTTTGGAACTCTTGCAAAGCTGTAGAGTTTGGTCAGGGTGTACTTATCCTTTGCTTTGAAATTGATAGTCTTGGGGAAGAGAGTTGACATAGGACTTTTTCCTCCTAAAAAATATATTCCATTCTCAACCAAGTCATATCTTGGAGGAAGGGTATGCAATCCAATCCCATGGACTAGGACATTCTTGGTAGATTTGTTGATCCTTAAACTGGACCCAGTGCTCATTTGACAAGGAATGATGTGGGTCCCAGATAGCACTCCTACTCCTTATTCATGCTGTTTGTTTAGTGACTGTTGTCACAGCCTCCCTGGCTATGATTTTGGTGTAGCAAGGTCTGGGGTGGTGCCCAGGGACTAACAAGGACCTTCTGCAGGGATGTTCCCATTTGGATTGGAAGGGTGGGTGAGACTAAAAATACCTCCTACATGGCATATTTACTCCGCTCTTGTTAATACTCCAGAGAGATTGCCAAGAGTCACTATCACCAAGCCTGTGATTAAACCATAATAACCACTTTCATGTTTATAAATTTTGTCCTTGATATCAGAGAGAAGTATTTTTAGGCTAGAACTTGGAGTGAATAAATCCCAATGTGGGAGGTGGTAATATGGATTTAGTCTCTCCAAAAGGCTTACTTCCCAGGACATAGCGACAAGGTCAGGAGCAATCTGTCTCAGACATCCAGTCGTTGGGAAGCTACCTCTCATGTTTCAATCTTTGCAGGATGCTAATCATACCAGTTTACATATTCCTTCATTTTAGGGTACTTCACTAAATGTATATGCTTTGTGGACATTGATATTCTTCTATATTCCAAACATAATAGAAATACTCATTATTCATGTAAACATACATTCATCATTTATTTGTTCATTAATGACTTAATTCAGAATGTATTTAGTGTGTGCTGACTATATACTAGGCACTGGGGAAATTAACAAGGTCTTTACTTTTCTTGAAGTTAACTTTCTTGTAGTGATGGGAGCAGCTGACTGAGGAATTAAACAATGAAAAAGCTAAAATCACAATGCCATTCTGTATCAATGCTTGTTACTTGCCCATCCTGAGGACATTGGATATGACAGAATGAAACACTGTCTGGCCCTGTACCATCTTGATGATGCTGGTATGTTTGCATACATTGCTGAAACCAATTGTGTCATCCAACATTAAGTACTAAGAAGGAAATAAAATGAAATGCTATATAGTAACTGTGAATGCACGGCTGCTTTTGATGACAGTGACAAGATCAAGGAGACAATATGGGAGCTGAGAAGCAGTCAATCTTTTGAAAAGCCAAATACTTGAAATTTGCCCACCCTTTCTCACCCAGCCTTCTCTCTGTGCCTGTAATGGAACAGGATAAATGACACAATACACTTACTTTACTAAGATGTCTTCCTCCAAAGTTCCACATGTAATACACATTTTAAAAGTTCTTTATCTCTTTCTCTCTATTCCTTATTCAAAATTCCTAGTCTATCTTGTTCTCTTTCATTCACCCCTTATTTCCATTGCTGTTTCTTTATCTTCTCCTCAAATAAGATCTATGTATCTTTTCCTCTTTTTGGTGAAAATATACACAGTCACCCACCATTATAACCATTTCCAACATGTACAATTAAATATTGATTATATTCCATTGTAAAAAATATTTTCACCATCCTCCTCCAAATTATTCAACACCATGGACTCAAACTTATTGTCTCCTGAGCTTCTCAACTCTTCTTTTAAGTTGCTATTGTCAATTTGACCTAACATAGATAATTGTTTTAAAAGCATAATACTCAAGGAAAACATATTTTCCTTATTAAGATAAACTATTATGGGTTTGTGTGTGTGTGTTTCATAGAGATTTCAGGGTATAGTTTAGAAATTATCTCAGGACAATAGCCTTGGAGTTGATTCAGTCTTAGTGGATTCCTGAGACTCTGACTTCCATTGAAAATCTGAACCTCTGCACCACAACAATATAAAGGTAAATAATCCAATAGAAATAATGGGCACAGGATATGAACAGGCACTTCACCGAAGACGACATTCAGATGGCTAACAAGCACATGAAGAAATGTTCAAAATTCCTAGCTCGAAGAGAGAAGCAAATTAAAACAACTATGAGATATCATCTCACCCAAGTCAAAATAGCAAAATTTAACAGAACAGCAA
>NW_006400111.1:993787-1000542 GCF_000299155.1 Elephantulus edwardii | reverse complement strand
ATTATTGCTTTTTAATTTTTGACTCATGTACTTTTAACTTGTTAGTTAAATTTGTGTCTTCGAGGCTACAAGAGTTCCATGATACATCTTCAAGGATATGAACATGTATGGCTAAGCACAATTGATAACAGTGCATCTAAATTCCAAAATCAATCTCCACAATAGTCTATGTGTCTCCTATTGCCAAAGGGGCCCTTTAGAGTAGTGAGAGAAGATCTTCACCCTGAAACCTACAACATCCCTTTTCAGCAGGAAGTAGCTAAGAGAATATGCCATCCCCTTTTCTTTATGAATCAGCGTCAAGTCTCTCTCAGGTAGGATTGATAGGGAATGGCAAAGGATACACTGACAAAGGAGATTAATCAGAACTGGCTTTGAGAAGCTCTGTGGCAATGGGACAATTAAAACAGACTTTCAAGGGGGAAAAAAGAGGAACGAACTGCGGTTTGGGGGGTAGAGAAAATAGTGCAACAATGAATGAATGGAAATCCAAAATCTCTATAAATGTTCATTAAAATTAATAAAATTTAATAAAAATGAAAAAATAGAAAATCTGAACCTCTGTTCCACATTTTTCTCCCTTTTAATCAGGATTTTCTATAGAATCTTTGAGAATCCCAGACACTTATTTAATTTTGTTTCTTTTTCTAGTATTCCCATTCTCACTCAATTAAAAAACAAAAAGCTCAATGGCTAAGAGATTAGAAATATTGTAAATTATCTGCTTTTCCTTTATTGCATCTTTCCGTCCACCAACTCCTGCCCTTTCAGGTCTTTTGCTCCTATTACTGACACAACACATATTCTGCTCCCTCACAGCAACCTATTAAGCCATGTTTTATTCCAGTCTACTTGCCTCTGTCTAATTCCTCTTCTCCCCTTCTCAATCCAGTGTCATAATTTTCCTTGGACGACTTGATTTCCATCTTATATTATACCCACCAATCTATACTCAATGCACATTGCTCAACTTAGACCTGGAGAAAAATCATATGAAATAATATCTTGCAAATGCATGTCAACAAATTCTGAGTCCCCATAACTGCTTCTTCTTGTTGTTATTACATGTCGTCAAGTCGCCTGCGACCTATAACAACTCTATGTACAGCAGCTTTTAAGCCTGCCCTGTCTTGATCTGGTCTCACTAATTCTGACACACCAGTCCCCATTGCCCAAGTCACTGTATCAATCCACGTCATCTGGGGTCTTCCTCTCCTGCGCTGTCCTTCCACCTTCCAAGCATGACGTCTTTTTCCAAGGAGTGGTCTCTCCTGGCCACGTATCCAAAGTATGTGATATGAAGCTTCAAAATCCTAACCTCTAAGGAGAGACTTGGTTTCACCCTCTCCCAGCAGAAATATTTTTTTTCTCGGCAGTCCATGGTATGTTCAAGACTCTTCTCCAGCACCACAACTCAAAGGCATCGATTCTTCTTTTGTCATCCTTCTTTTGTCATTGTCCAGCTCTCTGATGCATAGCAAGTAATTGTGAAGACCATGGCCTGGATTAGCAACCCTTTAATTGTGCACAATCAGTTCCTTCTCCTGCTTCCCTCCACCTGGATCCAGGGTATCAAAGCCATATCATGTAATAAGGACAAATAATTTTTATCCATTTAAATAAAGTTATTTCTTTCACTTGAAAAGATTCCTGATAAATTAAAATAACAATCCTCACAATTTAGGGGAAAAGTGCTGAGAGATTTGGTGTGGGGAGGAGAAAACAAAACCCTTCTAAATAGATAGTCAGATGGGAGTATCTATTGAGTTTTGAGGTTGAATCTTTGCAAACCCTAAAGACAAACATAGTAACCTGAGAAACAGGCAGCTCTCATAGAGAATGTTCTGGAAAAGAACTGATGAGTACAGCTCTGTTCTCTTCCTGCCTTTGCTCCAAATCCTCCTTAGAAAAGCAGAACTCCCCGCAGTTTTGAAATGGACAATCAGACACTGCTGACAGCTGCAGCCCAAGAACTTCAGTTCTTGGCAAAAGGAGCCTGACACAAAAGTATTCCTTTATGGGAAATTATGCATTCATTGGGCTCATTTGAAACAAAATATGATTTGCATCTTAACTTCCTGCTCTAGTTGTTCCATGGATTTCATAATGTCTGATTTTGTTGGGCCAGATTGGTGGGGCACATGCTTTACCAAACAGTTTTAATTCAAGTCCAGGTTTTCCTTATTTTAAATAGCAACAGCTGCTAAGCATGATAATTATTGTATTTCATCAAAATAAACTTACCAAGTTGCTTCTGAATGTTCCTTGGAGCCGCTCTCCTGGAGACTGGGGGTCCTCAGGGCTGTCATGAAAGGTGCAAATCTTGAGTCTGTAAGACACAGAAAATGAGGCCCCAGACCCTGTAGGTGGATGAACAGATAATTTCAGAAACAGAGAAGGAAAAGCTGTAGCTAGAGATGGGTCTAGTGGGATACTTTAAGCCCCCGAGTGAGGAACAAACTAATCGAACATGCAACCAATGGGCTAGAACTCGCCCTTTATTATTGTTAGGCATCTTCAAGTTGATTCCAATTTATAGTGACCTTATGCACAATAGATAGATCCTTGCTTGATCCTGTGCCATCCTCACAATATCCCTTGTGCTGAAGCCCACTTGGCCTTTGTTGTTGTTGTCAGAAACTATTCAGTTGACTATGATGCAATAGTGACACTGTGAACAGAGAGAAAACTTGCCCTGTCCTACGCCATTCTCAGGATCTTCGTCATGCTCGTAACAGTTGCCCTTCAGTGGTATATAAATTCATTCTGACTTAGAAAGATCAAACCACCACCCCCACAACTCCCAACAAATTTGTCATCACAATCATCTTCATTGGCTGCATGTGCAGCTTTTAAATAATTGAAAAAGGCTTTGAGCTTTTTCTTACCCTCTAAGCAAGGTTAGAGATGTAAGGCTTAGCTTTAATGTTAAATAAAACCATACATTCCTGTTCTGACTTCCTTACAAATCTTATTCAAAGACACACACATTTTATTCTAAGAATGGACCTTATCTGTAAACTAGCAACTGCCTGCACAGGCTCACTTTGTTTTATTGTGCATCAATTTATTTTGCTTTGCAGATAACAGCATTTGCTATAAATTCAAGGTTTGTGACAATTCTGTATCAAGAAAGCTTGTTGGAGACTTTTATTCAACTGCGTGTGCTCACTTGGTGTGTGTTACATTTTGGTAATGCTAACAATATTTAATATTTTAAAAGAATGCTATTGCTCACTTAGTTGAGCATAGTGACATTATAGTATAATGTCAACAGAACTTTCATACATACTGAGAAATGAAAAAACCTTGTGTGACTCATTTTCCTGTGGAACTTGTGATCTACAACAAAATTCACAATATCTCTTGCTTGCATTTACCTTTCAATATCTGGTTGGGTTTTCCTTGTACAATATTTAGGAACTCCTAATTTTCCAAAGATTGAAAGTATACAAGATGAGAAGCAGGGATACATCAGATGTTAACTTCTCAGTAGGAAGTCTCCTGAAAGTGTCATGTACTTAGGCAGCAGTCAGCGTCATCCTTCTTAAATGGAATTCAGCTCATACCGCTTGTTTCTCATTCCGGAGGTTCAGACTTGGTTAGAAATGGGAATCACTGAAGAACTGCTAAAAATTTCCAATGTACAGGCTCACAGACCAGAATTGCTGAAGGTGGGGCTTAGGCTTCAGTATTTTTCAAAGTTTCCAGCGTGATCCCTGTGAGCAGTCACTGTTAAGAATCACTGAATTTGAGAGGGACTGGAGAGCATCATGCTGAGTGAACTAACTCAGTCCCACAAGGACAAATACTGTATAAAACCATTATTGTAGAAAGAGTACAAGTATCCAAGAGCAGGGCAGGGGGTGGAAGCAGAGAGGTGGGTGCAGGGGAATTAATCATGGGGTCATACAATTTGATGGGTGGGTGGGGTGAGGGAAATGGGAAGGATTTGGTGTGAAAAACAATGTACTTGAATTTTGTAAATAAACTACTATAAAATAAAAAACAATGATCACTGAATTAAATCCAAATGTCTGACCATGGACAGTATAATGGCTAACTATGTGTGTCAACTTGCTTATAATTATGGCTTCTGCTAGTTTGATCAAACACTAACTAGTCTAGCTGCTGTTTCATAATGTAATCTAATGCATTGTGTATCTACCATAATGTAAGACAGTTAGTTGACGAAGGCGTCTCCTTAGGATGTGTTCTATCTCTGAAATAGAACTCTATATTTTGGTAGACCTCATACTCTCTTGAAGGATCTCTGTTGGTCTAGTGGTAAGGAGCTGTGCTGCCAACCTCAAGGCATGTAGGTGGTTTAAACCCACTACCTGCTCCTTGGGAGAAAAATAGACAATTTTCTTCCACGTGATTTGCGGCCTCTGAAACCTTGCAAGGTCAGCTAAGAGTTGATTCACACTCGGTGGTACATAATAACACAGCAACAGTCTCTCTTCATTCTGTACTTTTCCTATCCACTGACCTATGCATCTTGAAATACAAGCCTGCCTCCTGGCCTATGGATATTGGTTTTGGTTAGCCCCACAATCCCATAAGCTAATCCCTCCAGGCAAAACTCTTTTTCTCTCTTCTCATTTACTTGTTTTTCTTGCTGGTTGCCTTTGAGCCGATTGTGACTCAATGTGACTCCTTGTGATGTGGAGTAAAACTATCTGCTCCATAAGATGTCTGTTGCCTTTCAGGAGCAGATCATCAGGCCAGCCTTTGGAGGCACCTATAGGTGGGTTTTAACACCAACCCTTCAGCTGGGAGTAGTCAAGTGCTTACCTAGTTGTTACCATCCAGGGATGCTAGAAAATTCTAAGCAAGCTGTAGAGGTCCTGTCTAATCTGACTCCCAATTTTCTACAATGTGTCATCATTAATAACTTATTCCCTTTCTTACCTCAGGTTAAATTACTAGTCTCTTGGTCCCTTGGTATGTGTGTCATACTGTCCATGTCCTACAAAACCCTGTGCAATCTGGCCTCTGCTGCCTCCAATCTAACCTTGACCTTCTCACCCTTTCTCCCACTATCCTCATTCCTGTGTCTTAAACACATCTTTGCTGCCAAAACATCTGTACTTCTTATTGTTTTTGTCACTTTCTAGAAACATGTACTTTCCCCAGGTTCTCACATGCCCAATTTATCATTCAGCCTTCAGCAAATGTCACCTTATCTGCAAAGTTTTGTGAGCATGTAACTTCTAACTACCTTCTTGTGCATTGCTATCCCACTAGTGTATTTTGCTTCTTAGATAGCATAGCCCTCTCTGAAATTATTTTTTTTGGGTCAATTTATTATTTGACCTCCATGTAGAAGTCAAATGACATGAGAGCTAAAACCCCTGGATACTAACTCACAGCCTATTGACCCTGGAGATTGGTTGGTAGTAGTTGTTCAGTAAACATTTCTTGAAATACTGAGTACTTGAACCGGTTCAGTCATTCCAACAACATTGTGAGACAGGTGTGATTAACATTTTCCACATAATTCCTTAGAGTTGGAGGCTAAGAAATCCAAGTTCCAAATAAATGACAGAAGTATGTAAGAGATTTGCTATTGAAACAAGAATGGGGAGTTTGGCGAGAATGAGAGAGCAAAAATCTTTTTTCCAGTCTTTGGATTTTGGGGGATTTTTGTCATCACTAGGGAGGGTAACTCCTCCACTAATTGGCAAGAATATGTAATTAGGTTTTAATTGTGGGCTTCTGAAGCGACTATTTAAAAACTACATCTGAGGTAGCCTTTCCTGGAATCTGACTTCCCACCTACGAGGGTCATAGGAGGGCAATTGTGATGATTTGAAAACCAAGGGAGAACCTTTTCATTTTTGGTGACCAGTTCTTGGCATGTCCAAAGGAACTAATCACAAAGTCTTCCCTCCTGGTGACTCATAGCAATTGTCTGCTAATTTCTACGGAGATCCACACCCTACTTTGACACCAGAAACAGCAGGTATCATACAACAATGATCTCAGCAGGCAGTCAGCCAATAAGGTGAGCAAGTTGAAAAGGAATCTCGTTGGGTTTTTTGGCTGTTTTTTTTCTTTTCTGCACAACTGACCTGGGAGCCTTTATCAATATGGAAAATTAAGAGCACTTAGTTCTTAGAATTACATCTATATTTAAACAACCAGAGTTGATATTTATTGAGCGCTATTGGAAAAAACCATAGTTCTTGGAAAGGTAGAGGGTTAGCCAAGGAGAGAAAGAACATCAGTAAGATGGATTGACACAGTGGCTATTGATGGTGGCATGAGTACATCAGAGATGAGAAGGATGGCGCAGGATAGGGTACAGTCCAGATCCATTGTTTATAGGGTCGTTATGAGTCATAGTAGATTCAAAGGCACTTAACAACAACAACAACAACTTGGGAGTGTAAAATGGTGCAAACACTCTGGAAGGCAGTATGGTGCTTTCTCAAAAAGTTGGAAATAGAAATACCATTTGACCCAGCAATTCCGACTACTGGGAATATACCCTAAAAAACCAGAACTGCCACCCAAGCACATATATGCACACCCATGTTTATTGCTGCTTTGTTCACAGCAGCAAAGAGTTGGAAACAATCTAAGTGCTTTGGCTTCTCTGTGCTCCAGTGCAATTTTCAGAGTATCTTCTGACATCCATTTTGGTCTTTTGTTCCTCTTCTGTCTTTGCAATGACCGTTTGCACTCTTCCTGGATGATACCCTTGATATCCTCCCACAACTCATCTGGCCTTCGTTCATTAGTGTTCA
>NW_006400111.1:972358-992382 GCF_000299155.1 Elephantulus edwardii | reverse complement strand
GTCGCAGGAGACTCGACAACACACAACAACAACAACATCCTTGCCAAGGAGCACTCCGGCTGCACCTTCTTAAGAAATATCTATTTGTTATTTTGGCAGACCTTAGGGTACTCAGTGCTCTTCTCTAGTACCATAGTTCAAAGGCATCGCTTCTTCTTCTGTCGTCCTTATTAACTGTCTAGCTCTGTAATGCATAGTGCGTGATTGAGAAGACCATGACCTGGATCAGGCACACCACCTTAGTCTTTGAACTGACATCATTGCTCTTCAGCATTCTGGAGAGGTGACTGACAGTAGATTTGCCCAATGCAACATGTCTCCTGACTTCTTGACTGCTGATACCAAGGGTGTTGATTGTGGATCCAAGGAAAATGAAATCATTGACAGCTTCACTCCTTTCTCCTTCTATCATAATATTGACTGTGAGAAATTGACTTTGAGAGGAATCTTTGTTTTCTTGGTGTTGCGATGTAATCCATACTGAGGGCTGTATAGTCCTTGATCTTTTATAGCAAGTGTTTCATGTTCTTCTCACTTTCAGCAAGCAAAGTTGTGTCATTTGCATAACACAGGTTGTTGCTGAGTCTTCTCCCAATCCCGATACCATATTATTCTTCACAGAATCTGGCTTCACAAATCATTTGCTTAGCATAGTGACTGAATAGGTATGGAGAAATGAGAGAATTCTGATGCACACCCTGTCTGATTTTAAACCAGGCAGTGTTCCCTTGCTTGGTTCTGAGAACAGCTTCTTCTTGGTATAGATTTCATATTAGCACAACTAAGTTTTCTAGGATTCCCATTCTTCTCAATGGTAGCCATAATTTATTATGATCCACAGTCAAATGCCTTTGCATAATCAATAAAACACAAATAGTCATTCTTCTGGTATTCCTTGCTTTCAGTCAGGATCCATCTGACATTAGCAATGATATCCTTGGTGTCATGGCATCTTCTAAAGCCATCTTTCTTTAAAGAGATAAAATGATGAGAGAAATGAGAATAGATGTAACAGGTTGTTGTTGTTGTTATGTGCCGTCGAGTCACTTGCGACTCATAGTGACCCTATGTACAATAAACCTAAACTCTGCTCTGTCCTGTGCCAATCACACCATCTCCGATACACCCATCCCGATTACCCCAGTCACTGAATCAAACCACCTCATAGAGGGCCTTTCTCTCCTGCGCTGTCCCTCCACCCTACCAAGCATGATGTCTCTCTCCAAAGACTGGTCCGTCCTTACAACATGTCCAAAGTATGTTAGACGGAGCCCCAGAATCCTTGCCTCCAAGGAGCCGCCCGGTTTAACCCTTTCCAGGATGAATCTGTAGTCCATGGTACCCTCAATACTCTTCTCCAGCACCACAGGTAGATATGTCAAATCTTTTTATTGATAGATTTCTTTTTCTCTCATCTAATCTTTTCTCTCACCATTTGTTGTATTTCTCTGAAGATGTAAGCTTTGGAGTAAGACTCATTCATTCCCATGGAGTTGGAATCTACAAACAACTGACCTTCCACTGGGTTTCCAAAACTGTGAATCGTGTCTGTCTTCCCACCTCCCTGCTCCCAGTGGATTTGAGCTGCTAGAGAGACAGAGGCTTTGGGTTGGCAGCACAACTGTTGTGGGACACCAGAGCTCTTCGAGCTTCTGAGTCAAGAATTTAAGACTTGGAGTCTGCAACTTGTGCATAACCTAAGGCCCGTGAAAGTTTTCCATCCTTTAAATGTCCATTCCCAATTCCTCCCTGGTCTCCTCCTGAAGTACAGAGTTTGGAAGTTCTCCACATGGTGCTGTCCCATATGGAGCTTCTTTTGACTTTCCATGAAGTTCCAGACAGACCAGGGGAAGGTTGTGCTTAGGCCTCTGTTGTGGAAAAGGTTACTCAGTGACAATCTTTGATTGAAGTGCTCTTATTGCCATCATCTCTCTCCCTCAGTTCAGAAAGTCTTCCTTATTACCTGAACTCCCACACAGGAGTCCTGTGAGTTTGTTTAGGTTCTAAAAAGGACTTTGTTGCAGCAGTCTAAAAGCATATATTTAAAAAAATCCAACAAACCACAAACAGCACAACTGTGACCCTCAAGCTACAAGGTGCATTTAAAGCCTTCTGTGAGCCAACAGGGAAGGGTGACCCAATGATATGCATGTATACATAGACAATTGTGGGCTAGCATGCATGCTGTCATTGAGGTATGAAAGAATGGGGTAGTGTAATTTGAACTGGATCTAGTAGAATAATTTAGCAATCACCAGATGAAAAAGAACAAGATGGACTTTATACAATCATTCACTTTTATACAATCATTAATATACACTGTTTCTATTGTTTCTTACATAAGTATTTTGTATTATACCATAATTTCTGTACTTGTGTTCTACATAATTTATTACTACTGATCTTTTCTTTTTCATGATTTTGATGTTTATTTTTGTTGTTTTTCATTATTACGGTTTTCATTAATGTGATTATTATTAATGTGATTATGATTTTGTTGTTAAGAGCCGTTGAGTCATAGGCGACTCACAATGACCCTATGAACAAAAGATCTAAACACTTGTAGAGGGAAGTAAAAAGGCTATATTTCAGGTTGACGGCAGTATAAAATTGCTCTGTCACCACAGCTTCTGAAAGGTGCTTGCAGGCACCTTAGCCTTTAGCCTCACTGCTTTAGGCCAGGGTTACAAAGTTCTAAATCCTGACAATTATGGCATCTCTCCCCATCTCCCCTTCCTCCCCCAGTCCTCCAACAAACTTGGACAAAGGCTTCTGGCTCTGGTTTCGTAGAGGAGTAGTCCCAAACCCAGTTCTGTCTCATGCCAGGTCTCTGGTTCGCTCCTGTGGCTGCTGCAAGCTGCAGGCCTCTGTCTGAGTGATGCAGGAACCTTTGGCTCTAAAGGACTCTACCTTCTCACTGCCGCTTTGCTGGTAGTGAGATGCTAATTTTTTGCAGATGAATCCACTCACTCTCACTGCAAAGCTAGGCTTGTGCATAGACCAGCACCCCTCATCGTCATGTCCCCATCCATCCATGTGGCAAATTCAAACTCAGTGGCTAGGAAAGCCACTTTGAACAATGAATCCCTGACTCAGAAGATGAACAGAAGTGTATAAAGTTTCAGAGAGAAAAATAATAGGCTTAAGAAATCCTATGTACTATAGTTTGCTCTGCTTAGAACACTGAGTATGAGAGGGATGTGGATAAAGATGAGACCAGAGATATATCCAGGTCTAGATCACATAGGCTTGGGTCATGTTGTTTGTCCTTTAGTCTGTAGGCAATTGGGAGGCTGTGATGATTAAGTCACCAGTGGCTCTGAGGGGGAAAGAGGAGACATCTCCTATATGGTTTACAGCCCTGGAAACACAAGGGAGGGGCAGATAGAAGTCTATTTCAACTCTATGGCAATGAAACAGATAGCTGTAGTTGTTGTTGGTATATGCTGTCAAGTAGACTACAATTCATGGAGACCCTATGAATAATGGTCTTGCCCTAAACTGTGCCATTCTCACTATTTCTAATATACACAATTGAGCTGATTGTTAGAATCATTGTGTCAATCCAACTGGTTATGAGTCTTCCTCTCTTTTGCTAACCCTCCACCTTTCCAAGTATGATAGTCTTTCCGAGAATTAGCCTCTCTGAACCACGTGCTCAAAGTATATGAGATAAAGTCTCACCATCCTTGCTTCTAAGGACCTCCCTGGTTGAACTTTCTTCGGTACATTTATTTGTTGTCTTGACAGTTCAGGGAGGATATTCAGTAGTCTTCTCCAACATCACAACTCAAAGGCATTGATTATTCTTCCATTATCCTTAATCACTGTCCAACTTTTTGATGCCTAGCAAGTAACTGAGAAGACCATGGCTTGGATAAGGCACATCTTAGTCTTTAAGTACTCTGGAGCATATCCTTACTCTTTAATACTCCTGAGAGGTCCTGTGACTCATCTTTTGATTTCTTGACTGCTGATATACCAAAGGTGTTTATTGTGAATCCAAGTGCAATGAAATAGTTGACAGCTTCAATCTTTTTTCCATTTATCAAGATGCTGCCTACCGTCCAAGTGGTGAGGATTTTTGCTTTCTTGATGTTGAAATGTAATCCATATTGAAGGCTGTAGTCTTTGATCTTCTGCAGCAAGTGTTTCTTCTCACTTTTAACATGCAAGATCGTATCATTTGCATAACACAGGTTGTTGATGAATCTTCCTCCAGTCCTGATGCCATATTCTTCATAATAAAGTCAGCTTCTCAAAGCGTTTGTTCAGCATTACAGATTGAATGGGTATGGAGAGAAGCTGCAGCCCCAGTTTGTGACACCACAAAAATGAATAGAAAAGATTGTAAATAAAGTACATTGCACCGTTCAGGTGAGATAATGCAAATGATGTGTAGAAAGCTAACATGATGATTAGTTGGTTTTATCTTCCTGCCAAGCTTAAGTTGAACAAACTCAGAGGCAGAAAATGGAAATCTTACTGCCATCAAGAAAGAAGAAGCAGAGAGTGCAGCACATCTTTGGAGCCTGAGATTTCTGCTCAAGACGGAATGAGACCTAAAAATGGGGTGGGACAAGACAAAACAAAGGTAGCAGAAGTAGAAGAGGTGGTGGAGAATTAGAGACCAACATGAGCTAGGAGAGGATTGGTAGAGCTGGAGCTGAATGCCTTTAGGCTTAAAGGTAGAGTAAAAGGGGAGTGTTGGCGAAAAATTGGCAGAATTAAAAAAGCTTTCTAAGCACAGGGCAGAGTCCAAATCTTTAAGGCTGAGAGCCAGAGAGAGGCTTGTTTGTGAGCTCAAGTGAGAAGAGCCTGCACTGATTGAAGAATTATATCCCAAGTGCTAGAACCTGTCACATCAGTAATAAATGCCATAATCATGCTTATTGCTTGTAAGGTTCTGTGTGGTCATTGCAATGAATTATTGAACTTAGAAGTATAGCAGTGAGAGCTATGGGAAAGATGATTGATAGTGAAACACTTAAAAAGATGTGGATCATTGGGGAGACATGTCTGAACATACAGGAACTGGCTTTGTGTTGCTTATGTTAATGAAGGTTCTTCCCTCTTGTGAAGTTAGGGAAAGTTAATCTCTGGCTCCCTCATGCCCTCCAAACTATATTTTGAGTTGGTGTCAGAAGGAGGGGTTATTACAGTAACTCCAGACTCATGGACATATTTAAGAATAGGAAGGTAGGGGCCCACGAAGTTCAGCTTTTGAGTCTTAAATGATTATCTCAGTTGCTGCAGCTGAGAGGAGAGAAGCTGCCACCCAGTTCTATCAAGCAAGTTGATTGGTAGAGGGCTAGGGTTTCCCAGTCCCATCCAACTAGATCCCCAAGTCCATTTGATTGGGAATAGTTTAGGTAGGAAGATGAAACTAGAATGTTTTTAAAAGGGTTATGTGCTTATCTGAATGTACTATAGATTGAATACTTTTTCTATCTATTGTTATTGTTTTTAGGTGACAGGTTTTAGTAGTCACTCTTCTGTACAACAGAATGAAACCCTGCCTAATCCTTAGAATCTCCACTGTATTTAAACTCAGTTTTGCAGTCCTTATGTCATTCCACCTTTTCAAGAGTCTTCTTTTTTGCTGATATGCTACTTCTCCAAGTATGATGTCCATTCTCATGACCGACTTCTCCTGATAACAGATCCAAAGTAGGTGAGATGAAGTCTCACTATTCTTGCTTCTAAGGAGCCCTCTCTCTGCCTGTACTTCTTCTTAGATTTGTTTATTCTTTTGGAAGTCTGTGGTACTTCCAATACCACATATTCAGTACTCATCACTAACACCACAATTTACAGGCATCAGTTCTTTGGTCTTTCCACTTATTCATTGTCCAACTTTCACATGCATATGGAGCAATTGACTTATGCCAGTCACACACCTTTGTCTTTAAACTGATGGGCAGTTGTTGTTGTTGTTGTGTACCGTCAAGTTGGAATCAACCCATAGCTGACCTTTTGGTGGGTTTTCAGAAACAGTTAATCACACGAGAGGAGATTGTCCACCCTTCTTCCACAGAGTAGCTGGTGGCCTCGAACTACACGCCTTTGGAATTGCAGTGCAGCTTCTTGCCAATAGGCCACCAAGGCTCTCTTCTTTTGATGGGCAGTAGGAAGGGGGAAATATTCCTTTTTAATGGCTTCTATTTTTCTCAAATAGTGAGCTCATCCATCAGGAGCATTCGGAGACAACTTGTGAGGGAGTAATCTGGGACAACAGGAAGATTTGTCAGAGAGGAACATAGGCTTTTGGAAAGCAGTTAGACTTGTAAAGAGAGAACAGGGAATTAGATCTGAAAAACTGAGCCCTACTCTGCATGTTCTGACTCAGGAAATTTGCATTTGAAAGGATTTATAGACTGAGCCAGGTCTGTGGAGAGGTGAAGAGATTTACATGTGAAGGAAAGACTTGCTGGGAAAAGGGGGGGGCCGCGGAAAGGAGAGAGATTAGCTCAGTATTTTGAATTTGCAGTATGCAATTTCTCTTTGGGTGCACTGAAGTGGGAAAAGTCAATGTCCATCAACAGCCCTCTTCCAGAAGGTTAAAGTTAAAGCAAGTTAACACATTGTCGCAAATGACGGCAAAATGTGTTTCTAAGCACGGTCGTCAATTTAAAAGTGTGCTGCACCATTTTACATTCCCACCAACAGATGGTGCAACCACTGTGAAAGGCAGTGTGGTGCTTTCTCAAAAAATTGCAAATAGAGATACCATTTGAACTCAGCAATCCCTTTACTGGGAATATACCCCAGAGAGACCATGTCTGCCATCTAAGCAGATATATGCACACCCATGTTTATCGCAGCTTTGTTTACAATAGCAAAGAGTTGGAAGCAGCCTAAGCGCCCATCAACAAACGAATGGATAGAGAAGCTGTGGTATATCCACACAATGGAATACTACGCAGCATTGAAAAACAAGGAACTCATGCAATATTATTCAAAGTGGGTGACCCTGGAGGACATTATGCTGAGTGAAATATCTCAGTCACAAAGGGAAATACTGCATGGTGCCATTGTTGTAGAATGGGTCTGACATCAGGGTGGGGGTATGACAGAAAAAACTGGATAAATTATGTATATTGTATTGAAACAGATGAGGGAAGGCATGGATTAGAAGTGATATATGATTGAGTATTATGGTTAGCACAGGAATCCAGAATTAAGGTTGCATAGAGAAGTGTACTCGGGTTGGGGGGAAGGGACGTGGGAATTGTATACTAATGAAGGAATTTTTTTTTCTTTTTCTCTTGGAGGGGGAAGTGAGCTGGTAGGGAGGGGTGGGCAGGGAGAAAAGTGTGGCAATGAATGAATGGAAATCCAAAACCTCTGTAAATGTCTATTAAAATTAATAATAAAAAAAAGTGAGCTGCAAAGTGTTAAAGCAAGTAAACAGGCCAGTTTGCTCCACCGTGGCAATCACCTTCGTCTACTTGATAAGTAAAACTGGAAATGCAGGCTGAGTCTGGACATGATCCACTGGCACTACTGATCACACATAGATGTTAAGGATGAGAAGAGAAGGGTTACTGGTCTGATGTGCAGGCAATTATGCACATGTAAAAGTCAGGCACTGACTATGGAAGACCAAAGAAAGATTTCATGCCTTTAAAGTACGGTGTTGGTGAGGATTGCATGTACCATGGATTGCAAGCAGAACAAACAAATCTGTCTTAGAAGAAGTGCAGCCAGAATGTTCCTTAGAGGCAAGGCTGATGAGACTTCATCTCACGTATTTTGGGCATATTATCAGGGGTGCTAGTCTCTGGAAAAAGATATTTCCCATGCTTGGTAAAAGATCAGCAAAAAAGAGGAAGACCATGGACAAGGTGAAGTGATACAGTGGCTGCGACAATAGGCTCAACAGCAGTGATTGTGAGGGGGGCTCAAGACTGGACAGCACTTTGCTTTGGTTTTTTTGTATGTACAGTAGCAATGAGTTAAAAGCAACTCAATGGCTCTTTATAACAATAACAATAACAATAACAATAACAATAACAATAACAATAACAATAACGATAACAGTAAGTGTGAACTGGTTTTTTACTTGCATTTCCAAGTATCTCTGGGATGTGCTAGGTTAAGTATTGTGCTGTATATGGTGGTGGTTGTTGTTATGTTACTGTATATGGTAGGCTATCAAAATGCTCCACCCCCCCAAGCTATGCTTAAGCTAAACTAATTGAGCTTTTATCATTCTAATTTTTCCACTTTCTTGTCTTGATGAACAACTCTGGGGCATGCTTGCCAAACTAGATACAGATCAAGTTGTAATGTGTGTGTTTTTTCCCGCTTTACATTAAGCATTGGTGTGATGTTAGTGTATTTTTTTTTCTCTCCCCAGATGAATAGACCAAATTTTAATGTAAGAATCAGATGCATCTTAGGACTCGTCCAGCCTTATTTCTGTAACTGCAAAACTCCTAGATATTACTCATCAGCCCGCTGAACAGTTCCTTTTTCAGAGACACAGATCCCATGCAAAAGGTTCTTTGATATCCTTGTTTTTAACTGTTGTAGCTTGCTGAATTAAAGCAGCTGAGTTTGATATAAACTCAATGTCATTTCCTTCAAGAATTAACTCATGTTTCTGGGCTTGTGAGAATAAACAAGCAACACTTGGTCTCATTTGAACCCTCCTAATATGAAGCAGTTAGATTCTGAAAGATGGTTTATCTTGTCATGATGAGGGTCAGGTGTGGACTGTTTTTTATGTTTGGGTTTTTTTTTTAAAAAAAAATTCACAATCGTGTGTGAGCTGATAGGATTTGCCAGATTTAGCTAACAATGAGCTGTAGGCTGGAAGCCTCTTGGTTTATAGTAAACCAGGACCTGGTGGGTGGGCCCTCTATTGAAAAAAGTGTTTGGGCCCTCAGACCTGTAGCCCTCAGGCCTGGTGCTAATTGTGTTTGGGATGTTGTTGTTATTGTTATTATGTGCCATAGAGTCACTTGCGACTCGTAGCGACCCTATGTACAAGAGCCCTAAACGCCATTCTATGCTTGTGCCAATCTCGCCATCTCAGACACACTCATTCCCATTACTCCACTCACAGAATCGATCCATCTCATCGAGGGTCTTCCTCTCCTTCGCCACTCCTCCACTCTGCCAAACATGATGTTCCTCTTCAAGGACCAGTCCCTCCTTGCAACATGCCCAAAGTATGTCAGACGAAGCTTTAGAACCCTTGACTCCAAGGAGCATTCTGGCTTCACCCGCTCCAGGACAAACCTGTTTGTTCTCCTAGCAGTCCATGGTATATTCAACACTCTTCTCCAGCACCACAGCTCAAAGGCATCAATTCTCTTTCTATCATCCTTAGTCACTGTCCAACTCTCTGATGCATAGCATGTTATTGCAAAGACTATAACCTGGATCAGGTGCACCTTAGTTTCCAGCCTGACGACATTGCTCTTCAGTACTCTTGAGCTGTCCCTCACATCTGACATTCCCAATGCAATTTATCCCCTGATTTCCTGGCTGCTGTTACCAAGAGTGTCGACTGTGGGACCAGATAAACTAAAACTGTTAACTATCTCAATCTCTTCACCATCCATACTGATGCTGCCAATCGGCCCAGTGGTGAGAATCTTTGTTTTCTTGATCTTAAGCTTCAATCCATATTGAAGGCTGCAGTCCTTGATCTTCTGCAGCAAGTGCTTCAGGTCCTCCTCAGTTTCAGCAAGCAGGGTTGTGTCATCTGCATAATGCAGGTTGTTGATGACTCTTCCCCCAATCCTGATGCTACACTCCTCTTCGTACAGCCCAGCATTTCAGATGATCTGTTCTGCATACAGATTGAAAAGGTATAGAGACAAACTACATCCCTGATGAACCCCCTTTTTTATTTTGAACCATGTAGTGTCTCCTTGGTCTGTTCTGATGACTGCCACTTGGTCCAAGTATAGGTGAACATTCTTCTAAGTCATACAACACTGGTCTGTCAATTTGCTGTACTGAAGTAACTTGGGATTGCTGTGATACTAAATGCTGTGTCACTGCTGTGTCAAATGCCTTAACAGCTACCCATTGTGGACAATGGTGGAACTCCCAGATTGATTCAGGTTTCGAAGCAGGAGTGGCATCTATTTCCTAAACCACATGCCTCTGGAAACTCTATGAATATAGAGAAACTAGCATAGTCATAGAACAGGATTTAGGTCTTTTGTTCATAGGTTTGTTATGGGTTGTGCTCAATTTGATGGCACTTAACAGCAAAACGACAACAATATCTTTTTCACCTAAGAAGTTTTGAATAGAAATGGGCATACACAGCACACATAAGGAAAACCCAGAGTAACATCCTTGATCATGTTCTGTACATGGCTACAGATGGTGTGAACTGTAGCCAATTTCTTTCTGCTCCCTCACCATTTGTCAAAGTGAAGCCTCTTCTTCCCAAGGATACTGAGTTCTACATTGAGTTCCCTCCGCAAGGTTCCCCCTGAGGTCTTTCATGGTAACGGCACCCTTCAGAGTAATGTCGACATTTTCTGGAATGTTGCCATTCTGGTTGTTGAGAATGGTCTTCATTCTCACAGTAAATGTGGCCTGTGACGTTGACATTTTTTAACCTGTTTGTGTAATTTGTGATTTTTTAAATGTAATTTATTTTCATTTGTAATTTTTAAGTTTAATATAATTTAAGGTTTGTGTAACTTAACCATATATTTAGAGGTTGGTTTGTACACGTGTAAAATAATTAACTTCCCTCCACCCTTCACAGAAGTTCTTCTGGTGCCGCCCACTGCTTCTCCCAGTCACTGTTTTCCTCTGCTCAAACTGAAACTAAGGTCTTGTAACTTTTTGTTTGGTTAGTTATTTTGATCTCTCCATGTGTATTGTTAATTGGGAAGTTCCACTGAAGCCTGAGTATTATAGGTGACCTGTTGGTATCAAAATAGCTTATGTGTTTCAGAGATGATGAGGATGGCACAGGATAGGATGACATTTAGATAACCTGTTCATAGGGTCGCTGTGAGGGCGTTTAACAACAATAGTGCAGACTAATTTTATAAGAATTTTTATATTGGTTTGCTTACAAAGTTTGCATACACTGTATCTCACACTATTCTTCACTCACATTGTGTTTCATGCAATCATTCCCATGCGTTATGTTTTATAAAATTAATCACCACTGGACTATGTCCACCACTATGCTATCTTTTCAGGTCCCTACAGAATCTCTCCCTTTTCCTTTACTCCCTTCTTCAATCTACCAAATTATGCAACTCTGTGATTTTGCCCCTACTCCTAATCATCCCTCTGCTCCCACTTCTTCCCCCGTTGGATCTTCATATACATTTTACTAGTTATCCTTCTATTTTTACAATAATGATCTTATGCAGAAGATTACTCAGCATAATGCTCTCCAGTCTCTCCCAAGTTAAGCAGTATTTTTTCCCCCAAATCATTGTTCGTGTATGCTGCCTACTATTTCATTGTGTGAATGTACCACAGTTTCTCAATCCATTCAGTTGTTGTTGTTGGATGTTTGGGCTGTTTCCATGTTCTTGTGACAGTGAATAATGCAGTTATGAATACTGGTGTATAAATCTCTGTTTGTGTCTCAATTCTAATTTCCTTGGGGCATATTCCTAGTAGTGGAATAGTGGGGTCATACAGATCGCCCATGTTCAGTTTCTACCACACTGCCTTCCAGAGAGGTTGGATCATTTTACAATCCTACCACCAGTGTATGAGAGTTTCCAACTCTCCCCGCCCTCTCCAACATTCATAACCTACTGCCTTGCTAAACTTTGCCACTGCTGCTAGTGTGAGATGACACCTCACTGTGGTTCTGATCCGTCTCTCTCTTATTGCCAATGATTTTGAGCATTTCTTTGTATGTCTGTTGGCCATCTGAATGTCTTCCTCTGTGAAAAGTCTTTCCATGCTCTTTGCCCATTTTTTAAAAAATGGTTTTGTTATTAATATTTTTTTCTGGAGGCTCAGTAGTACTTTGTAAACTTTTGTCATGAGACTCTTGTCTGAGAGAGTATTGCCAAATGTTGGGGTTCCCTCCCCCAAGTCAGTAGGTTTCTTTTCACCCTATGGGGAAAAGTTTTTGATGCACACAGGAATTTAATCTTTCAAAAGTTCCATTCACCAATTTTCTCCTCTCCAAATTGTGCATTTCTGTCTGTATTTGTCAGCCTTTTTATATTGTAGTCTAGGCTGTCTCAGCTTAATCCCAGTTTGTCTCTTATAAACTTTATGGGTTTTACTCATCTTGATCCACCCAGTTCGTCTCTTATAAACTTTATGGGTTTTACTCGTCTTGATCCACCTTGAGTTGAATTTTTATGCATTGTGTGAGATGTGGATCCTGTTTCAGCTTTCTGCTGGTAAGCAATCCCGTTTTTCCAGCACCGTTTATTAGATAGGTTGTCTTTCCCTCTTTTGATAGTATGAGGAATGTGGAGCTGCTCTCCCTTCCTTTCCAGAATAGCCACTGTAATGTCCAACCACAGGAAGCAGGAGCTATGGCTTTGTTTCTCTCTTAAGGACGCAACACTCCTCCACCTCCGTTTCCCAGGAATAGTTCTCTGAAACCCCAGCCCACTTCCCTATCTTGTAAAAAAAACCCACAAACAAACTGTGAACATCCCCGTACCCAATCCATGTAAGACAATATAAAACCCCTCTCTAACTTTAAATGAGGGCTGGCTTTCTGCTTTAAAGCCAGCCCAGCAGGTTCTCCTCAGTAAACTGTCTTTCTTGGTATGAATTGGGTTCTGTCCTTCCTTACAGAGAGGTTTTGTTGCCTTGTCAAAACCTTACAGAGAGGTTTTGTTTCCTTGTCAAATATCTGTTGATCATAGATAAGTCCGTTTCTAGGTTCTTGATTCTGTTCCATTGGTCTATGGGCCTGTCATTGTGCCAGTACCATGATGTTTTTGTTATAACTGCTGTGTAGTAGGTTTTGAGGTAAGGGAGTGCTATGCCTCCCACTTTCTTTTTGTTTTCCGAAGTGCTTTGCTTATTTCTGGGTCTCTTTCCTCTCCAAATAAACTTGACAACTTCCCTTTCAATCTTTCACTGACACTCCATCATGCTTGAATTTGGTATCTATATTGGGATTGCACTGAACACGTATATTGCTTTTGGTAGGATTGCCATTTCACAATATTGAGTCTTCCTATCCATGGAGAGGGAATGTTTTTCCATTTATTTGTGTCTTTTATAATTTCTCACAGGAGTGGTTAGTAGTTTCTTTGCACAGGTCTTTTTTTTATTATTAAATTTTATTAGTTTTAGTGAACATTTACAGAGATTTTGGGTTTTCATTCATTCAATGTTGCACTGTTTTCTCCACCCTCCTCCCCAGTTCGTTCTTCTTCCCACCCCATGTCTGTTTTAATTGTCCAATTGCCACAGTGCTTGTCAAAGCCAGTTCTGATTAATCTCCTTTGTCAGTGTGTCCCCTGCCATTCCCCATCACTCCCTGAGAGAGACTCCACCCTGATTCATAAGGAAAAGGGGATGGTGTATTCTCTTAGCTACTTCCTGCTGAAAAGGGACACTGTGGGTTTCAGGGTGAATGTCTTCTCTCACTACTCTAAAGGGCCCCCTTGGCAGTAGGAAACACATAGACTATTATGGAGATTGATTTTGGAATTTAGATGCACTGTTATCAGTTGTGCTTAGCCGTACATGTCCATATCCTTGAAGATGTATCATGGAAGTGTTGCAGCCCAGAAGATACAAATTTAACTAACAAGTTAAAAGTGTATGAGTCAAAAAATGGAAAAGCAATAATATTCTGAGTAGAGGTTCTAATAGTGGCACAAAACAAGTTACAGAGGTAAGGTGGTACCATTGCCATCCTTACTCTAACTTAATTCTTTTTTTTTAAATTTAAATTTGTTATTAATTTCAGTGAAAATTTACAGAGGCTTTAGATTTCCATTCATTCATTGTTGTAGATTTGTCCCCTCCCAAGGCTCCCCCCCACCAGACATTACCCTCTTGGAGAAGTAAAAGAAAAGATTCTTTCATTATTTTACAAACCCTCCCCCAGGTCCACTCCACCATGTAGCCATCGCTCTAGACTCCTGTCATGACAGAAATACCTAATCACATATCTCTTTTAAACAGTTTTCTCCCTTCTCTGTTTCAGAGCAGCATACATTATTGAACCCATCCTACTCAGTCTCTCCCCAACCCCAAGGACAGTCCCATTCTACTACAGTGGCACCATGCAATATTTGTCCCTTTGTGACTGGGACATTTCACTCAGCATAATGTTCTCCAGAGTCAACCATTTTGAATAATATTGCATGAGTTCCTTGTTTTTTAATGCAGCATAGTATTCCATTGTGCGAATATACCACAGCTTCTCTAGCCATTCATTTGTTGATGGGCACTTAGGTTGTTTCCAACTCCTTGCTATTGTGACTAAAGCTGCAATAAACATGGGTGTGCATATATCTGCTTGGGTGTCAGTTATGGTCTCTTCTGGGTATATTCCCAGTAGTGGTATTGCGGGGTCAAATGGTATCTCTATTTGCAACTTTCTGAGAAAGCGTGTACAGGTCTTTTGTGTTTCTTGTTCTCCATACCCATTTAGACTGTATGCTAGACAAATTATTCAAGAAGCTGGAATCTATGAAGAAAAATGTGGCTTCAGGATCAGAAGAAGATTCATCAATAACCCTAGTTATGCAGAAGACACAACTATTTGCTGAAAGTGAGGAGGACTTGAAGCACTTGCTGCAGAAATGTAAACACTACAGCCTTTAATATGGATTGCATCTCAATGTCAAGAAAACAAAAGTTCTTACCACTGTACTGATATGCAACATCATGATGGATGGAGGAAAGAGTGAGACTGTCAACAACTCCATCTTATTTGGATCCACCATCAATACACTTGGTATCAGGAGACATATTGCACTGGGAAAGTCTGTAGTTAGTGTCCTCTCCAAACTAATGAGAAGCAATGATGTCAGTTTGAGGATCAAGGTGTGCCTGATTCAAGACATTGTCTTTTCAGTTACTTGCTATGCATCTGAGAATGGATGATGACAAAGGATGATGGAAGAAGAATTGATGGCTTTGAACTGTGGTGTTTGAGAAGAGTCCGGAATATCCCCTGGACTGTCAAAAGAAGAAACAGCTAAATCTTAAGGAAAGTGCAGCCAGGGTGCTCCTTGGGAACAAAGATGGTGAAGTTTCATCTCATGTACTTCGGGTGTTTTGCTAGGAAAGATTATTCCTTGGAGAGAGACATCATTCTTGGAAAAGTGGGGGAAGAGAAGAGAGGAAGCCCCTCAACCTGGTGAACTGACACAGTAACTGCAGCAATGGGCTGTAGTGTGCCAGAGACTGTGAGGATTGTATAGGACAGAAGAGGGTTCAGCTCTATTGTTTGTACAGTTGCTATGAGTTGTACTTGACGCCACATAAGAATAACAAAATAAACAAAGAGTGAGTGCATGTCAGGGATTTGTGAGTGGGTTGGTGCGAGGGTCTAGGGAAGGTTTCTCTTGCTTTTGTGCAAT
The DNA here is from genome assembly GCF_000299155.1 of Elephantulus edwardii. Taxonomy (NCBI): domain Eukaryota; kingdom Metazoa; phylum Chordata; class Mammalia; order Macroscelidea; family Macroscelididae; genus Elephantulus; species Elephantulus edwardii. The sequence goes on along the minus strand of NW_006400111.1, from coordinate 976,858 downwards.
CAGCCAGAGCTGCAACATTTGAAATGCTGCCAGGATGGCTCTCCTCATTCATATAGTTGAGTGCCCTTCAGTTTTTTAAACCCCTCAGTAAATCTTCTCTACTCAGAGAGTGCTAAAAGTATTGTTTGTTGCTGCAATTGTTCTTGCAGTGACACAGCCAATGCTACTTATTTTAGATCTTCATTTTTATTGCCCTATAGGGAATATTTAGACTGCCAAAATCAAGGAAATGCTTCAAATCAGGGATTGACTTACTGTGGGGTTTTTTTTAAATAATTTTATTTTATTTTATATTGAATTGCTTACAAAGTGTGTATTCATTGTACTTCACATTATCCTTCATTCACATTGTGTTTCATACAATCCATTCATCATAGTTTATAAAATTAATCACCATTGAACTATGTCCACCATTACCCTGTCTTTCCAGATCTCTGCCGGATCGTTCCCATTTCCTTTACCCACTCCTCCCTCCCCCTACCAAATTGTGCGACCCTATGACATCACCTCTGCCCATCCTCACCTCTCTGCTTCTACCCTCCCCTTTGGACTGTCATACATGTTTTATTGATTATCCTTTTAGTTCTACAATAATGATCTGATACAGTATTTGTCCTTCCGGGATTGAGTTACTTCACTTAGCATAATGCTCTCTAGTCCCTCTCAAGTTACGTAGTAATTATTTAAATCATTGCTCCTGAGTGCTGTGCAGTATTTCATCATGTGAATGTGGCACAATATCTCAGTCCATTTGATTGTGTGACTTACTGTTTCATAGATTAACTGACTAGACTTGAGAAAACACTAGAAAAATGTTAGTAAACGAGATTATATGTAAAAGTATGTTGTATCTTTAAAAGGAATATATGATTATGCATTATATGTATGAGACAATCTGGAACGAAGGGCGCATTGCAGGGTAGGCTGGAGGAGGGAGAGAAAATGTGCAACAGTGATAAAAAAATTTTTTGTAAAAAAAAAAAGCATGTTGGGCTGTTGCCAGGCATCCTCGTGAGAGCGACATTGCTTTTAAACCCTGCCTGGCAACCCCTGATGCACTGCAGTGATGCCCAGGGAAGACAGGGCGAGCTGGAAGTCCAACTACTTCCTTAAGATCATTCAACTTCTGGATGATTATCGGAAATGCTTCATCGTGGGTGCAGACAATGTGGGCTCCAAGCAGATGCAGCAGATCCGCGTGTCCCTCCACGGGAAGGCTGTGGTTCTGATGGACAAGAACACCATGATGCGCAAGGCCATCCGGGGCCACCTGGGCATCAACCTGGCCCTGGAGAAGCTGCTGCCTCACATCCGGGGGAAATGTGGGGTTTGTGTTCACCAAAGAGGATCTCACTGAGATCAGGGACATGCTGCTGGCCAACAAGGTGCTGGCTGCTGTCCTTGCTGGCTGGTGCTATTGCTCCGTGTGAGGTTACTGTGCCGGACCAGAACACTGGTCTGGGCCCCAAGAAGACCTCCTTCTTCCAGGCTTTGGGCATCACCACTAAACTCTCCAGAGGCACCATTGAAATGCTGAGTGATGTGCAGCTGATTAAGACTGGAGACAAGGTGGGAGCCAGCGAGGCCACCCTGCTGAACATGCTGAACATCTCTCCCTTCTCCTTTGGGCTGATCATCCAGCAGCTGTTTGACAACGGCAGCATCTACAATCCTGAAGTGCTTGACATCACAGAGGAGACTCTGCATACCCGCTTCCTGGAGGTTGTCCGCAATGTTGACAGCGTCTGTCTGCAGATTGGTTACCCAGCTGTGGCTGCAATACCACATTCCATCATCAATGGGTATAAGTGGGTCCTGGCTTTGTCTGTGGAGACTGACTACACCTTCCCACTGGCTGAAAAGGTCAAGGTATTCCTGGCAGATCCATCTGCATTTGTGACTGCTGCTCCTGCTGCTGCGGCCCCAGCCAAGGTGGAAGCAAAGGAAGAGTCGGAGGAGTCAGAAGAAGATAGGGGATTTGGCCTCTTTCACTAAAAACCAAAAAGCCACCAACTCCGCCAGTTTTGTGTGAAACAAGGAAATAAAGGCGTCATTCTCTTAAAAAAAAAAAAGCACATTGGAAGCCTTTTTCTCCTTGTCTTCTCAAGGAGGAAGGTATGTCCCTTTGGGGATGTAGCTTTCTAATAACTCTATCATTACTGTTTACCCTCAAAAAAAAAAAAAAAGGAAAACATGTTATCTTTGATAGTTACTTTGTAACACAAAAATTTTCAAGTAGTGACCATATTGTATCTATAGGTAGGTTACAGCACCATCAAGGGTTTGAATTCAACAAAAGTCAACAAAAGCATTTGTGAGAAGTAATTGTTGTCACGTATTGTTGAGCTGGAAGTGACCTGTACCTGATCCTCCAGTGTATTTTCAGAGTCTGTAAGTCACACAGCAGGCGATAGTCCAGATCTTTGCTTTAGAGATTCTGGTGCATTCTAACTGCATGGCTGTGGGTTGGCAGCACAACTTCTTACCACTAGCCCATCAGAGCTCCCTAATTGAAAAGGAAAAGCATTTGTAAATTCTTTATACTCATACCATTTCTAATAAATGACACACACATGTTGTTGTGGATTGAATTGTGCTCTTGCCTCTGCCCTAAAGTATGTATTGACTTGGCTAAGTCACCCTCCTAAGTATGATGGATTATCCTAAACTTTGTTAATCCTAACCTACCTGATATGAATGAGGCAGCATTGTGTTGTTGTTGATTGTCTTTGAGTTGAACATGACTCATAGTGATCGTATGAACAAAAGACCTGAATGAAGCCCCTCTACAACCATCAACATTTATCAAAGTTCATAAAGTTTCCGAAGGCATGTTGTTTAGGAAGTGGATGCCACTACTGCTTCCAAACCTGTCATAGAATGTTATTGCTTCAGTCATCTGCTATGCATAGTGACCCTGTGTACAGTAGCTCTGAACCCTTCTTTGTCCTGAGCCAGTCTCACTAATTCTGACACACCAACCCCTATTGACCCAGTTACTGTATCAATCCATCTCATTTGGGGTCTTCCTCTCCTTTGTTATCTCTACACCCTTCTGAGCATGAACCTAAGGACCAACCTCTCTAGGCCACGTGCCCAAAGTAAGTGAGGTGAAGCTTTAAAATCCTAGCCTCCAAGAAAAGACTTGGTTTCACCCTCTCTAAGACAGGCCGATTTGTTTTCTTGGCAGTCCATGGTACATTCAAGATTTTTCTCCAGCACCACAACTTGAAGGCATCTATTCTTCTGTCATCCTTAGTCATTGTCCACCTCTCTGAAGCGTAACAAGTAACTGAGAAAAGCATGGCCTGGATTAGGCACACCTTTGTATCTAGACTGACATCTTTGCTCTTCAGCACTCTGGAGAGGTCCATGACAGCAGATTTTCCCAATGCAATCCATCTTCTGATTTCCTGACGGCTGGTATTATGAATGTTGACTGTGGATCCAAGCAAGCTATAATTGTTAACAACCTCAATCTCTTCTCCATCTAATATGGTGCTGCCAATTGGCCGAGTGATGAGAATCTTTGTCTTTTGATGTTGAGCTTCAAACCATATTGAAGACTATATAGTCCTTGATCTTCTGCAGCAAGTGCTTCAGGTCTTCTTCAGTTTCAGCAAGCAAGGTTGTGTCATCTGCATATCGTAGGTTGTTAATGAATCTTCCTCCAATCTTGATGCCACACTTCTCATAAAACCCTACTGCCTGAATGATCTGTTTTGCATGCAGATTGAAAAGGTACGGGACGGGGTGCATCCCTGACACACTCCTTTCTTGATTTTGGACCATGCACTGTTTCCTTGCTCTATTCTGAGGACTGCTTCTTGGTCCAAGTATAGGTTTTGTATATAGGCAGTTATATAATGTAATTATGTTCCACGATGTAATCTGAGATGATTAGCCCATCAGTTGTAAGGAGATCTGAGTGAAATGCAGCACCTTAATTAGATCACAGCTCTGATATAAGGGGCATTTTCTTGAGGTATGGCCTGGATTACCTCTTTTCTTCCAAAATCTAAAAGATAAGAGAGTTGGGGTGACACTTCAGTACCACCAAGAAAGAAGATCCAAGAGTGAATCTCTTTAACCTAAGTCTCTATGCCATGAACCAGAACACACACACACACACACACACACAGAGAGAGAGAGAGAAAGCCTTTCCCTATGGCCAGCTCTGTGGATTTTGACTTTCAGTCTTCTCAACTGCAATAGAATAGATCTCTTTTTGTTGAAACGTTCCACTTGTGGTGTCTCTATTAAAGCAGAACTAGACAACTAAGACATAGGCACATGTATTCTCCCCCCCCCCCTCACACTCCAAGCAATCATTATGCATTTACCAGCAGCAGGAAAGCAGACAAGATTTTGGTCCAAAGAGGTGCTGTTATGTGGTACTTTCTTTAATCTCTGCTAAATGAGATCCCCACTTAAAAAAAAAAAAAAAAAGAAGAAGCAGCCAGCTTCCATAGCAAAAGAAAGACTTCTTCCATGTGAAAC
>NW_006400111.1:956788-972258 GCF_000299155.1 Elephantulus edwardii | reverse complement strand
TATATTTTAAAGAGCAAAATGATGCTATCAAAATTGGGCATTCCCCCAGGAGCTAGCCTCCCCCATCTCTGTTTCCAGTGCACACTCTTCCCGCTGTCAAAGTACCAAATGTAAGATGTATTTCTTATAAGGAAGAAATCATGAGTCCCTAAATTCTCAACCCTCTACTCTCTATTTGGATGTCAAGAGAGGAAAAAAAACACACCTCACTTCAGGTAAAATCATAGCTTCTTTTTTTTTTTTTATGTGACCTCCAACTATATCCTCTAGAGCTACCTGGAAAGTGTATTTGTTCCTACCCAGGTCTACAAGGTTCTACTCTTCAGCAATGGAGTTTGCAATTTGAACTGTCCCATTCATTCATTCATACTCACCTCTGCTGAGTACCTACAATTTGACAGTCAATAGTCTAGGATTTCCTTGCTGAAACTGAAGAGCACTTGAAGCACTTCTTGAAGAAGAGTAGAGATTTCTTCGGTGAGGATTACACCTTGCTAACATCCTCCCATTCAGGACAGATTTTAACTTACCATCCAGATAACAACAACAACAATTCTCACTATTGGGTCAATAGTCAACATCATAATTAAATAAAGAAAATATTGGAGTTATAAAAAATTTAATTTTACTTGGATTAACAATTAACATCTATGGAAATATCAATTAATAAAATCAAAGAACTGAAAGCATTGGAAAATCTGCCAATGATCTCTTCAAAGTGGCAAAGAGCAAGGATGCCAGTTTAAAGATTAAGGTGTGTCTGACCTAAACCATGGTATTTTCTATTGCTTCATATTTATGGAAGTTGGACAACGAAGCTAAAGGACTAAAAAAATTGGTATCTTAAAATTATGGTGCTGTAGGGAGCTGGGTTCTACGGGAGTTTGGTGGCCAAGATTGGTGAGCATTAGGGTGGAAAGTTGATTCATTAAGGGGAGTGAGGGGAGGAGATACAGCTGTGATATAGGAGTAGATATAGCTGTGGTACTAACCACTGTGACACTGATGTGCCAAATGTGACAATGGTTACCCGTGGTGGACAGTGTTTGGTGGAGCTTCCCGACTAAAACAGGCTTGGAAGCAGGAGTGGCGTCCACTTCCAAAATAGCTTGTCTCCAGAAACTCTATGAACAGCGCTCAGGTCTTTCATTCATAGGGTCACTATGAGTTGTCTATGACTCAACAGCACCTAACAACAACATATATATGTATACGTGTGTGTGTGTGTGTGTGTGTATAATATACCACTGCCTGCCAAAAGAACAAACCAATCTGTCTTAGAAGAAGTATAGAAGCATAGCCAGAGTGCATTATAGAGGCAAGGATGGAGATATATTGTCTCACATACTTTGGCATTTTAGCATGAGAAGACCAATCCCTGGGAAAGGGCATCCTGCTTGGAAAAGTAGAGTGTCAATAAAGAAGAAGATGCTCAACGAGATGGATTGACCCATTGACTAGAATAATAGCTTTAAGCATAGAAGGGATTTTGAGGATGGTACTGAATCAGGCAGGGTCTCATTTTGTCTGTATTTCTGTTAATATTTGTTTATTTTTTTACAATCTGTGGTACATTCAATATTACTGGCCAAACCTCTGCTCAAAGAAATCAGTTCTTTGGCTTTCCTTATTCATTGTTCAACCTTTACATGTGTATCAGGCAATTGAAAATATCATAGCTTAGGTCAGTTGCACCTTACTCCTTGAAGTGACATCCTCACTCTTTGGCACCATAAAGAACTGTTTTGCCTCAGATTTTCCCATTGCAATAATAATGATTTCTTGCCTGCTGCTTCCTAGACATTAATTACAAATTAAAGTAAAACAAAATCTTTGATACCTTCAATACTTTCTCTTTTTACTGTGTTTGTTGGTCCAGATTTGAGGATTTTCATTTTCTTTATGTTGAGGTGTAATCCATACTGACAGCTCTAATCTTTGATCTTCATTGTAAAAGCTTCAAATTTTTATTTCCCACAAGCAACATTGTGTCATTGCATATCACAAGTTGTTGATAAGTCTTCTTAGAATCTTGATTCCGTATTCTTTTTCATATATTTCAGCTTCTCTGAGAATTATTGCTCACTATAGAGTTTGCATAAGTGTAATAAAAGTATACAGGTCTGCAAAAAAGTATACAACTCTGATGCATGTCTTTCTTGATTCTAAACCATGCAGTGTCCTCTTAGTCTATGTAAGTACTTCTTGGTCTAGGTAGAGGTTCCACATTGCAATAATTAAGTGTTCTTGAATCCCCATTCTTAAAGCAATGGGGAGTTGCAGTGATCTTAGCCAGGAACAAGAATGATAACATTTGCATTTCATGCATATAAGAAACCACTACACACCCATTGTTGTTTATTGTTGTTATGTGCCATCAAATTGCCTGCAACTCATAATGACCCTGTGTACAATAACTCTGAACTCTGCTCTGTCCTGAGCCAGTCTCACTGTCACCGACACACCTACACCCATTATCCCAGTTACTGTGTCAATCCATCTCATTCGGGATCTTCCTCCCCTGCACTGTCCTCAACCTTTTCAGGCATGATGTCCTTCTCCAGGGACCGGTCCCTCTTAGTCACATGCTCAAAGTATGTGAGACAGAGCTTAAAAAGTCCTTGCCTCCAAAGAGCAGCTTGGTTTCATCCTTTCCAGGATAAACCTGTTTGTTCTCTTGGCAGACCATGGTATGTTCAATATTCTCCTCCAGCACCATGACTCAAAGGCATCTATCTATTAGACACCTAAGATAAAAAGCACAGACAGTAGTGAATGCTGGCAAAGAGTGCTGGAAAGTTTGTTTTGATTCACACAGTCAAATGCCTTTGTTTAATCAATACAACACAGATAAACATCTTTCTGATATCTTCTCCTTTCAGTCAAGAGCCATCTGGTATCAGCAATGGTATATTCTTCATTCTGTATCCTTGTCTAAAACCAGTCTGAATTTTTGGCAGTTTGCTGTCAATATACTACTCTAGCCATTAAAAAAAATAATACTCTTCAGCAAGGTTTTTTTACTTGCCTGTGATACTAATGACATTATTCAATAATTTCCACCTTCTGGTAAATTACTCCTTTTTTGAATGGGCTCATATATGGATCTCTTTCAGATTTTTTGCATGGATGTGTGAACATGTCCAGAATTGTATAAATGCTCAGGAGAAAAATTAAGCAAGGAAAGTTCAAACTCCAAAGTCCTATTCAGATGTCATCCTCTGCCCTGCCAACTGCTTTACCTGATCAATTCCAATACATCTGCTCTTTGACCTGTTTGTCCTTTCTGCTCATCAGTTCTTTCCAATTCTGAACTCAGTTCATATTAAATCATTTAAATGACAGCCTCACCAGTTGCTCAAATTCTCTGTCTTGTTAAGGTCCTGCCCCTCTAACCTACTTTTCTTTTCGACTTACCAAATTCTATTGCTTTTCTACTAAATATTGCTCAAATGAGTTCACTCTATTCCACTGACATTCTCTTATATCAAGGCCCTAGGTTTGCTATGAGTCGTCTACTATTTGACAGCACCTAACAACAACAACATAGAGAAAACTCTGTTGGTCTAGTGGATAGAAAGTGAGGCTACCAAGCCAAAGGTGGGTGATTTTAATCTGTGGTCCTCAGGTCTGGCTTTAATTATTTTTGGTCAAATATTCTTCTAAGTGGTACAGCAGAAGTCTGTCCATTTGCTGTGCAAAGGAAACTAATGGTTGCTGTGATGCTAAACATTGTGACACTGATGTGTCAAATGTGATAATGGTCACCGATAGTGGACAGTGTTTGGTGGAGTTTCCCAAATAAAACAACTTGGAAGCAGGAGCGGCATCCACTTCCGAAATACTTTGCCTCTGGAAACTCTATGAATGTGGAAAAACTATGAAAGTTATACAAATGTTCAGGGCTTTCATTTATAGGGTCACTATGAGTCGTCTACAATTCAACAGCACCTAACAACAACAGCAACAATGCTAGTATTGGATTCTTATTGCACTTTTCCAAGAGGACTCTTGGACTCTGTGACCTTCTCTGATTAATTTTCTGTAGCTAGAGTGATCTGCCAGATAGATAATTTTAAGTAATTTGTTTTTAAACTTAAATACAGCAATATCCACTATTTTGATTTTATGGTTCTGAGTTTTGACATACATCCAATTTTGAAACCTCCATCAGAGTGAATAAGTAAAATAATCCCATGATGTTGTGGTTTTTGTGAGGTGTTGTTGAGTCAAGTGCAACTCAGAGCAACCCTGTGAACAACAGATATGAACCCTGTCCTGTCCTGTGCCATCCTCACTCTCTGACATACTTGACCCACTGCAGAATCCACGGTGTCAATCCATCTCATCAAGAGTCTTCCTCTCTTTCTCCGACATTTCCAACATGGTGTTCCATTCCAAGGAACAGCCTCTCTTAATAACAGGCTCAAAGTATGTGAGGTGAAACTTTTTCATCTTTGTTTCCAAGGAACACTCGTACATATTCTCCAAAACCTAGCTATTTGTTCTTTTGACAGTCTAAGAGATCTTCAGTGCTCTTCTCTAAGACCACAGCTCAAAGGCATCAATTCTTTTTCTGTCATCTTTATTCATCGTCCAGCTCTCAGCTGTGTAGCAAGTGATTTAAGAGGCCATGGCCTGAATCAGATGCATGTTAGTCTTCCAATGGACATAACTGCTCCTCAGTTATTTGGAGGGGTTCCTGACTACAGTCTTTCCCAGTGCGTCTCTTGATTTCCTGACTCCTCGTACTATGGATGTTGATGCAGATCTAAGTAAGATGAATTTGTTGACAGTTTGAATCATTTCTCCATCTAGCATGATGTTACCTATCATATTGTATTTGTTGATCTCCTGCAACAAGTATTTTGAGTCCTCTTCACTGTCAGCAGCAAGGTTGTCTCATCTGCATAATGCAGGCTGTTGACGAGTTTTTCTCTAATCCTGATGCTACATTCTTCTTCACAGAGTCCATTTTCAAATAATTTGTTCAGCATACAGATTGAATGGTGTGGGGATACAATCCTGATTCACATTGTCCTTGATTTTAAACATGCAGCATTCCCTTGTTTGGACAACAGACTCTTGGTCTAGGTACAGGTTTTGTATGAACACAATTAAGTGTTCTGAGATTCCTATTCTTTTCAATGGTAGGTATCATTTGTTTTGATCCACACAGTCAATTGCCTTTTGATACTCAATAAAGCATATATAGACATTCCTCTGGTATTCTCTGCTTTCAAGCAGTTCCATCTTTCATCAGCCCTGGTGCCACGGCTTCTTCTAAACCCAGCCTGAAATTCTGGCAGTTCTTTGTCAATGTCCTTATTCTAGGTGGTTTTGGATGAGCTTCAACAATATTATATGATCTTTAACAATGAAGATATAGAACACTTTCAAAATCCCATCATACTGCCATGTTCTTTTCAGCCTATATACTCCTTTTTCTTGATAACCACTGATATATTTTCTGTTCCTATAGATTTGCCTTTTCCAAACTGCCATTTAAGTGAAATGATACAGTTTATAGATTGTTAAGGCTGCTTTCTTATATTTAGCCTAGAGTGTTTGAAAGGAATCTAAATTGTTGTGTGTATCAGTAATTCATCACTTTTTGTTGTTGATTAGTAAGAATAGGGATTCCCCCATGTATGCACAGTGTGGCCACACCTCACGCCACATACACATACAGACCTTCTCTCACACATATTACATATATATACTCACATACCCACAACCATCCACACTTACTTACATATTTATATATACACATCACACACACATTTACACATATCACATGTACACATGAGCATATGCACAACCACATGTGCAAATATGCTCAAGCAAGCTACATATTCAGCACGTATACACACGAGTACACACATGTACACACACCCCCTCCAAAAAAAAAAGAATAGGGATTCCTTGGAAGTGCTATTGTTTGTTTAGCCATTTACCAAAGGAAGGACATTTGGATTGTTCCCAGCTTCTGGCTACTATAAATAGAGCTGTTATAAATATTTATGTACAGCATTTTGTGAAAACATAAATTTTCAGTCTTTAGGGTAAACGTGTAGGAACAGGATTGATAGGTCATGCGGTAAGTGTATGTTTGACATTACAGAAACTGCCAAAATATTTTCCAGACTGTAATATTTCACATTTTGGCCAGTCATGTGTGAGAGTTCCAGTTGTAACATACCTTAGAGCATTCACCATTGCCTGTGGGTTTGTTTGTTTGGTTGGTTTTTTTGTCCCATAGGTGTATGGTGGTATCTCATTTTCATGAAATACGTATTTTATCACTCTCCTTCCCAGATTGAGACCACTGTAATTCCCCATTGCTTGTGGGATTAAGTCTTACCTTGTTAGCATGACTTGGAAAAGTTATATGTTGGGCCCTGTTTCTCTTTTAGGTTCCATTTGCTGCCATCATGGTGCCTTCTTTTGGCACATTAAGCAACTTTCTGCTCCCTCAATGTACTATGCTTTCCTCATTTTTGCATTTCTCTGTACTCTATTGCTTTTGCCAAAAAAAAAAAATCATTCCTCTTCTCTCTTCCATTGGGCCAATGCCTAGTCATGCTGCCATTAATGTAAATAAATGTGATTTATCACTTTTCAATTATTTCTAATGTGTTTGATAGTGAAATGATGAATAAGAATGACAGAAGAATCGATGCCTTTGAATGACGGGATCTGAGAAGAGTACTGAATGTCCATGCACTGTTGTCAGAACATACAAGTGTGTCTCAGAGGTAGTGCAACCAGGGCAATCCTCAGTGGTAGGGATGGTGAAACTTCATCTTACGTACTGTGGCCATACTGTCAGAAGGGAGGAGCCTTGGAAGAAAGGATATCATGTTGGAAAAAGTAAAGGATCAGGGAAAGAGAAGATGCCTTTCAGCAAGATACATGAATACAGTGGCTTTAACAATGGCTTGAGTGGGTCAGAGATGGGGAGGATAGGGCGGGATTAAGGTGAGGTTCAGATCTGTTGTCTATAAGATTGCTATGAGTTGGAGCTGACTTGATGGCACGAACAACAACAACAACAGCTCTCATTCTCAGTTCCAACTCCTATAAAATACTTGATATTATTTTCTGCTCCCTTATTTCCTCTCCTTTAATCAGACTCTTCCCCTTGCTGTTTGCAACTGTGGTAGATTTTCAAATCTGCCATCACACTTCGCAGTTCTTTCCATATAGAGACAGTCATTTTCTTCACCTCTTTGCATTTGAGGTGGACTTGCGTGCTAATGACTGTCACGAACATGAAGGAAAAGGGCTTGAACACTGGGCCTTGCCTTTTTGTTCTCTTGGCACTCCTGTGACCAGCTCATTTAAGGACCCCAGGCTAACCTGGGATGATGAAATAAGTGGCCCAGTTAGACTTGTCGCCCTTGCCATTGCCAGATGTGTTAGTGAGGCCATTCTCAGTCGTTGGGCCATTTGCTGACCTGCCAGTAGACTTCAGTTACGTGAATGAATTCAGGAGAATCTGCCCGAGGAAGTCTAGATCAAAAGAATGATCTGGAAAATGCACAAAATTGTGGACGGAATCAGAGGTCATCATTTTAAGCCACTAAGCATTTTTTAAAAATTGGTTTGCTTACAAAGTTCGTATACACTGTGCTCCACACTATTCTTCATTCTCATTGTGTTTCATACAATCATTCTCACGCTTTATGTTTTATAAAATGAATCACCTTTGGACCTTGCCCATCATTACCCTGTCTTTTTGCCCAGACCATTCCCATTTGCTTCCTCACCTTCCTCCACCTACCAAACTGTGGAGCCCTATAGTTTTACCCCCAATTATCCTCACCACTCCACTTTATGAGAGGGAGCTCTGATGGCCTAGTGGTTAAGAAGCTGCACTGCAATTCCAAAGGATTCCAAGAGAGGAGGATGGACAGTCTCCTCCTGTGCGATTTACTGTGTCTGAAAATCCATTGGATGGTCAGCTATGAGTCAGTTCTAACTTGATGGTAAATAACAACAACAATGAGTTTTATGGAACCATTGCTGTTGAGTTGACTCCAACTCATACACCTGGTAGTACAGAGGTTAAGTACTCATCTCACCCACCAGCCACTCTCTGGGAAAAAGATGCCACTATCTGAGTTTATAAAGATGGATAGCCCTGGAATGCCCATGTTTCTGCTCTGTTCTATAGAGCTGCTCTGTGTTAGAATCGACTCCATGACAATGAGTTTGCTTAGGCTTACACCTCAAGAGTGCTTTGTTATATAGCAATGGATAATTGAAACTGGAGAGGACTTGAAGTGTTTGCTGCAGCAGGTCAAGGACTGCAGCTTTCAATATAGATTGTATCTCAACATCAAGAAAACAAAGATGCTCACCACTAGGCCAACGGGCCGCATCATGATAAAAGGAGATTGTTAACAATGTCATCTTATTTGTATCCACAATTAACACCCTGACACTAGTAGTCAGGAAATCAAAAGATGAATTGCATTGCAAAAATTTACTGTCAAGGACCTTTCCAGAATGCTAAAGGACAAAAATGTCAGTCTACAGACTAAGGTGTGACTGATCCAAGCCATGGTTTTCTCAGTTTCTTGCTAGTGAACAATGACTAAGGATGACAGAAGAAGAATTGATGCCTTAGTGATGTGGTGCTGGAGGAGAGTATTGAACATGCCATGGACTCCCAAAAGAACAGACACATCTATCCAAGAGAGGGTGAAATGAAGTTGCCTCTTGGATGCAAGGATTTTGAAGTCCCATCTCACATACTTTGGGCATGTTTCCAGGACGGACCAGTCCTTGGAGAGAAACATCATGCATGGAAGGGTGGAGGGTCAGCACAAGGGAAGAAGACTCTGGAGGAGATGGATAGACACGTAACAGTGGCAATAGGATCAGGTGTGCCAGAAAGGGTGAGGCTGGCTCAGGATAGAGCTGTTGTTCATAAGTTGTAGTCGACTCAATGGCACAAACAACAACAATAACTGATACACCAACACTCAAATTAAGGTGAAGGGTTATGTCATAACTGCTAGGCCATGCTTTTTCTGCTGTAAGACAGGCTGGGAACACAGAGATCGGGCCAGTTTCAGACTCGGTTAGTTAAGGAAGAAGTAGCAGTACTCCTGGCAGAGGCAAAGAAAGCTTCTTGGAAGGGTGTCTTTCCAAGAACTTCTGGGCAGGCTGTACATAGCCCTCCCAGGGCCAAAAACAATAACCATTTGCATCGTTGTTTAATCCTTAAGAAAACTGATGTACAATTCTCATTTAATCCTTATGATCACCTTTACAAGGTAAATATCTTGATGTTCATTTTTCTGCCAAGAACCTGGAACCCAAAGAAAGTATAGCTTTGTAAGCTTCAGAATCCTTGCCTCTAAGGAGTAGCCTGGCCTCACCCTCTCCAGAATGAACTTGTTTGTTCTTTTAGCTGTCCATGATATATTCAATACTCTTCTCCAACACCACAGCTCAAAAGGAATCAATTCTCCTTCTATCATTACTAGTCATCGTCCTGCTTTCTGACGCACAGCAAGTGATTTCAAAGACTATGGCCTGGATCAGGCACACCTCAGTCTCCAGACTGACAAGGTTACTCTTTAGTACTTTGGAGACATCTCTGACAGCAGACTTTGTCTTTTAATTTCCTGGCTGCTGGTACCAAGAGTGGTGATTGTCAGAAGAGACTCTGAATATTGTACTAGAGCACTGAGAAGCCAAAGCAAAGGGAAGAAATCAAGAAAATAAGGAGCTGAACAGAAGATTTCAAAGGGCAGTGTGAGAAGACAAAGTAAAGTATTGTAATGAATTGTACAACGAGCTGGAGTCAGAAAATCAAAGGGGCTGAACTGAAGTCAACTAAGAAAACATTTTCCATGCAGCTAACTCCAATTTGTGACACTTTCAGAGTCAAACTGTGTACCATTTGGTTTTCAATGGTTGATTTTTCAGAAGCAGATTCCCAAGGCTTTCTTCTGAGGTACTTCTGGTTGAATTTGAACTTCTGATCTGCTGTTAGCAACTAAACACATGAACCATTTGCGCCACCCAGGTACAATATGCTAGATTCAGAACTTCTGACTTGACATCTTGAGCTCTTCTCATCTGGGTGTGTAGATTCAGCAGCCAAGAACATGCTCCTTTGTAGTTTTGCTCATCCTGGACTGTTTCATGAGGGGGCACATCACCCCTTCCTTTTTTGGGAGGAACATCTCTTACTTCCATTACAACTCTGAATCTAATGGGAGTTGCCGACCACAGTAAACTCTTCTCCTTTGGTCTACGGTATAGGACTTGAGCCAAGTGAATCAGAACCTTTTCTGAGATTCTTCTAAATTAGAATTTAGAGGTAGTGGAGCAAAGCCAAGGAGATGTAAGCTTAGCCACCACTGGTTTTCAAGCTTCTAGCTTCATGGCAAAAACAAGCCCACGGAAAAAGAAAGTGTCACCCGGCAGGGAGTGTTGGGATAGGATAGGGAGAGAACATCACACGATAAACAAGAGCTGGAAGCATCAGAGCTCCTGGCTGTATTGTTGAAGGCAGCTGCACCTTAGCCTTCCTCAAGGTATTTGACTTGTAGTATTCTGTAAATTTTCATTATGAGACCCTTGTCTGAAATATCACTGCCAAATTTCCCCCCCCTCCCCAGTCAGTTGGTTTTCTTTTCACCTTATTGGAAAAAGTTTTTGATGCACATGGGGACTTACTCTTTAGAAGGTCCCATTCAGTGATGCTATCCTTTCCTGATCATGTATTTCTGGTTGCATTTGCCAGCCTCTTTATACCACAGACTAGGCCTTCTAAGTTTTGTTCTATTTTGTCTCTTGTGATTTTTATAGAGGGGTTGGGGAGCTGAAGTGGGGAAGGCGGAGGAATCACAGGGGGCGGGTCACAAAGTTTGGTGGGTGGAGGAAGGGAATGAAAAAAAAACCCCAAAAATCAAAGACAAAACCCAACAATGTTAAAAACAACAACAAAAACCCAAACAATCAACAACGTACAAGAATGAAACATAATAAAAAAGATATTTGTCTTGGTTACTAAATTCCTCATGTTTGTTAGATTGAACTAGGTCATTTGCAGAAATGTTAAGAAATCTCATAATACACAGCCTCAGGGGAATTAATTGGAGGAAAGATTAAGGCACAAGGCAAAACTATCCCCTTTGAACAGCTGAGGAGCTGGCTAGGTGAGGATATATGGGTACACAGGCAGGAAGAGGTGGCGTAGGGCTGTTGGCTCCTACACTACCTCCTTGGGAAGTGAAGACTGTGAGTTAAAAATTCCACTTGATTGCGGAAGTATTTAGGACATGGGGGTGGGGAGAAAGAGAATGTGTTCTTCTGTATCAGAGGAGAAAAACGTATCTAACAGGTTGTGAATAATTCCGATTTAATGACTAGGAAATGCCTCCCCTTTCTTTCTTCTTTTTATTCTTTCTCCTGCCTGGTGCCCAGGCAGCAGGTTTAGTTGTTGTTTCTGTTCCAGAAATTCAACTTGAGAGTGAGCTCAGCTCCTTTTCTCAGCTGTCTTTCTTGCTGGGTGTGAAAGCCAGAGCGCTTGGGATGTGCGCAGGAAAAGGAGGAGATTCCTCGGTCAACCTACTTCAAATTTCCAGGGCTGCTGCCAAGGCAGCGGTGGTCCTGTCCCAATGCCTGGGGCCTCTGAGCTGTGGCCTAAACGAAACAAATACAGGTGTGAAAAGCTCCCAACTGTGCAGATGGATGCCATTACAATTTTATGGCCTCACATCTCAGATAGGGCCTCTTCACCGCTCAGCAATCTTATTACATGCCTACTGTCAGCAATTTCAAGCCCTCAATCACTCCCTTCAAGCTCTCAGCACTTATTACTCCATCCCCAGGCCTCCCTCCTTTCCAGGAGGTGAACTGTTTTGTTCTTTTTTGGAATTGTTTGTTATTTTATTGTGGTGGAAATACACACAACCCGAACACACTCCCTGTCAATGATTTCTACTGGCACAATTAAACATTGTTTGTATTCTCTAAATCTTGTACTTCCTCTTTTTCCAAAGTAAATGAAACATAATAACTCCCTAAGCAAAAAGTTCCTCTTTCCCCTATGCCCCATTCCTTCAGCTCTTGGTCAGCAGTAATTATCTTTGGATTTTATATGTTTGCTCTTTCATGTAAAAGAGCATCATACAATATTTATCCTTTTGCAACAGACTTATTTCACTCAGCAGGGAGTTTTCAAGGTTAATCCATGTATGGCATATGTACAGTTTTATTTTCTTATAAAGCTGAGTAAAACTCCCTTGTATGTATGTATTACCTTTTATTTTTCTACTGGTCTGTTGATGACACTTGGGTTGTTTACAGTCCTTGGTTATTGTGAATAATTTCTGTAATGAACATTGGTGTCCATGTGTCTATTAGAATCAAAAGCTCTTGTTTTTGCTGAGTGGGAACCTACTCATAGCTGATTCAGGCTGCAAATTGTGTGAGAAAAGATTGCCAAAGTCACTGGTGGGTTCAAACTGCCAGAGAGAGGGGAGCTCTGGTGGCCTAGTGGCAAGGAGCTGCAACTACAACCCCAGAGGCGCACAGTTCGAATCCACCAGATGCTCAGCAGGGGAAGGAGGAACAATCTCCTCACGTACCAGTCAGATCTGATTTGACGGTACACTCACACAAAAATAATAAAATAAATTAAAAAAAATACCTCCAAACTGCCAGAGAGGTGCAATCTTTTGGGCTAGCCACACAACTCCCTATGAACTAGGCCACCAGAGCTAGATGTTGTTAATTCTTTTGAGTATGTCACTAGCAATAAAGTTTTCGAGTCAACTGGAAATCCCATATTTAACAAGGTAATTCTATTTTTAATTTTTTTAGAAACCATTAAACCTGTTTTCTATAATAGCTGCAGCATTTTTAAATTAAATGAGTACATGTTAAATTTCTTCACATTGCCAACATTTGTTAATTGCCATTTGACTTTTTAAAATCTGGATAAAATATATAACAAAGCATTTGACATTTTAATCTTCTGTGAGTGTACAATTCAGTGACATGAATTACATTCACTGTGGTCTAAAATCCCCACTATGATGCATTTCCAAAAGTTTTCCACCACTTAGAACAGAAATACAATACTTTCAAAGAGTATCTGCCTCTTCCTTCATCCCTCCCCACGGTACCTGCTAATAAACTTCTATCTCCATGTTTACCTATTTTTGATATTTCACATATATTAGATCATACAATATCTGTCCTTTTGTGAGGACAGCACATATTCATTTGGCACATACCATATTTTGTCTACCCATTTATTTACCTGCTGATAGACACTTCATTTGTACCTTTTTGCTCTTGTGAAAGATGTTGTAATGATCAGAGGGTATGTAGGGATCCTTCTATGTTTCTGCTTTCCATTCTTTCGGAGGTGTCTGTAGGAACAGAGTCACTGGGTCTTAGGTGGCCTTGTGACAAAAAGCTGCACTGCAATCCTAAAGGCACAAAGTTTGAGACCACCAGCTGCATAGCGGGAGGAAAATGGGCAGTCTCCTCCTGTTTAACTGCCTCTGAAAACCTGCTGGAGGGTCAGCTGTGAGTTGGTCCTGACTCTATGGTACACTTCACACCATGGTTGTAAAATAATAATAAAAGTAACATTAGTACCTGTCTAACTTCAGAAGGGATAATGAGAATCACTATCAGCACAAAGGTTAGACATACCTCTACTCTTCAAACTTTTTTTCTAATTCTGATCTCACCTTTGGAAGCAGGAGTGGCCTTCACTTCCTAAACAACATGCCTCTAGAAACACTATGAACTCTGAAAAACAACGATAGTTATAGAAAGGCTTCAGGTCTTTTGTTCATAGGGTCGCTATGAGTTGTTCTCAATTCTATGGCAGTCAACAACAACAATAACAACATCATCTATCCCTCCATAGAACTCTTTATTTCTTTTCAGAGTTTGACAGTCATGCATATAAACCACAGTAAGTCAAGAGGCTTATTTAGGAATAGGGTCAAACTCAGGATCATGATCAATAAGCTACAACACATGAATCAGGATCACAAAACATGTAGATAAAGTCTCACTTTAGTCCAGCACACCTTTTGACCTTGCAGACCCCCTTCTGATCCCCAGAGGACAGGCACTAGACTCTGGAGCTAGGCCCCTTCCAGGTCTGTGTGGTCTATTGACCAATCCCTCTAAGGCCCTTAAAGGGAAGGCTGCAGTCCAAGACCAGATAAAACCTATTGAACCAAGTTGTTCACAACTTGCCCAGCAAATGAAAATCAACCTGGACAAAAGTAACAAACCCTCCGGGGTAGAAAATTAGGGCAAAAAAAAATTAACTCCTCAAAGTTTAGGGGAAAACACTATCAAGGATTTTTTCAGAAACATACTTTGGACATGTTGCAAGGAGGGACCAGTCCTTAGAGAGGGATGTCATGCTTGGGAGGATGGAGGGACAGCACCAGAAAGGAAGACCCTTGATGAGATGGATTTGATTCAGTGACTGGGGTGATGGGGGTAGGTGTGTCAGAGACTATGAGATTGGCATAGGTTAGGCCAGGGTTTAGAACTATTGTACATAGGGTTGCTGTGAGTCACAGGTAACTCTGTGGCACATAACAACAACAGCAGGCAAAAGTTGCTATATGTCTGAGAGCTGGGCAATGAATTAGGATGTCAGAAGAAAATTAATGTCTTTGAGCTCTGTTGTTGGAGAAGAGTACTGAAAATCCTATGGACTGCCGAAAGAACAAACAGATACGTCTTGGAGAAAGTGTAGCCAGAGTTCTCCTTGGAGGCAAAGAGGATAAAGCTCATCTCATATACTTTGGGCATGTTGTTAGGAGAGGGTATTCATTGGAGAGAGGTAGCATGCTTGGAAAGATGGAAGGTCTGCAAAAGAGAGAAAGACTCAACCAGATGGATTGACACAGTGACTGCTGCGATAGGCTTGAGTCTGTCAGAGATTGTGAGGATGGCACAGGATAAGGGAGGGTTCAAAGCTGTTGTTCATATGGTCACTACGGGTCATACTCTACAGCACCTAACAACAAGACCAAGACAAAAGGCTATGGCCAAGGAACCCATTCCACCACAGTTCTTCCTCTGACTTTTACTGCAAGGGCTGTGTCTTTTACATGATTTTACAAGATGGCTTAGAGATAAAAAGCAGCACTGCAATCCTGAAGACACACAGTTTGGATCCACCAGCTTCTCCACAGGAGAAGGATGGGTAATCGCGGTAATCTCCTCCTGGGCTATTAATTGTCTCTGAGAACCCACTGGAGTCAGTTGTGTGTAGGTCCTGACTCAATCTCAGTAGCACACAACAACAGCAACAACAACAACAACAAATCAATTTTTAACTATCAGTCCATCCATAATGTTGTTGTTGTTGTTATGTGCCGTCGAGTCGCCTGCGACTCATAGCGACCCTATGTACAACAGCCCTAAACTCCGCTCTGTCCTGTGCCAATCGCACT
>NW_006400111.1:938690-954663 GCF_000299155.1 Elephantulus edwardii | reverse complement strand
TGCAAAACTCGATCATTCTCTCTCCAGCTCCATTTCTGTCACCGAGTCCATGTTTTCCAACTACTGAATCTTCCTCTTTGTTCCCGACGTTTGCATTCCAGTCACCCATTATTATCAATGCATCTTGGTTGCATGCAAGATGCCATCCATAATAGATAAACTTATTTATTGGTTATAGATAGATAGATAGGGAGAGAATGTTTCACACTTTTCTTCACTGACATGTTTCACACAATCATTCCATACACTGTGTTTTATAAAATTATTCACCATTGGATTACACCCATCATTACCCTGTCATTTCAGGTTCTGGCCAGATCGTTCCCATTTCCTTTACTCTCTCTTTTTACCCATCAAATTGTGTGACCCTGTGACCCCCTAACCATCACAGGACATAAACTTTCAGGGTGCAGTCACGCAGGTACCAGTAACTTGAGTCTGCTGGAGAATCTTGTCATGTCTTTCAAAAGGACATCCTGGCTTCACAGTTTCTAACATCTTACAACATGTAATAGAATATTATTCTTTCATTCTTACCCTTTCAAGATAACAACATAGAAGAACTTTTAAGGGACATTTGGTTTGGCTATTGTACTCTAGTCCAGTATCAAAAGATGATGGAGGGAATACTTAGAATCACTGTACCAGAAAGAATTGATTGACAATGAAAAATTTCAGGAAATGCCATATGAACAGGAACCAATGGTAATGAAGGAGGAAGCAGAAGCTATATTGAAGGAACTGTCAAAAAATAAGGTCCCATGAATCAATGGGATACCAATTGAATTGTTTCAGTTAACAGACACAACTTTGGTTGCCTTCACTACTCTATGCCAGGAAATTTGGAGGATGGCTGTCTGGCCAATAGTTTGGAAGAGGTCCATATTTGTTTCTATTCACAAGAAGGGTGATACAACTGAATGTGGACATTATCAGACAATATCATTGATATCACATGCAAATAAAACACTGCTGAAGATCATTAAAAAATGGCTGGGACAGTACATAGATAGGGAATTGCCCAAAGTTCAAGCAGGATTTGGAAGAGGCCGTGGCACCAGAGATATCATTGCTGATGTCAGATGGATCCTGGCTGAGTATAAGGAAGACCAGAAGAATGTCTATTTGTATTTTATTGATTATACAAAGGTGTTTGGCTATGTGGATCATAACAAGTTGTGGCTGACTTTGAAAAGAATGGTAATTCCAGAGCACTTGATTGTGCTCATGAGGGACCTGTACCTGAAGCAGGAGGCTGTTGTGTAAACTGAGCAGAGGAGCACTGCATGGTTTGGAATTGGGAAGAGAGTGTGTCAGGGTTGTATCCTATCTCCATATCTGTTCAATCTAATTTGCTGAGCAAATTATCCAAGAAGCTGAACTCTATGAAGAGGAACGTGGCATCAGGATTAGAGGGAGACTAATCAATAACCTGCATTATGTAGATGACACAACCTTACTTGTTGAAAGTGAGGAGGACTTGAAGCACTTTTGCAGAAGATCAAGGAATGAAGCCTTCAGTATGGATTGTGTCTCAATATCAAGAAAACAAAGATTCTTACCACTGGACCAATAGGCAGTGTCATGATGAATGGAGAGGAGATTGAAACTGTCAACAGATTCATCTTGCTTGGATCCATGATTAACAAACACCCTTAGTTTGAGCAGTCAGGAAATGAGACACATTGCACTGGG
The DNA here is from genome assembly GCF_000299155.1 of Elephantulus edwardii. Taxonomy (NCBI): domain Eukaryota; kingdom Metazoa; phylum Chordata; class Mammalia; order Macroscelidea; family Macroscelididae; genus Elephantulus; species Elephantulus edwardii. Next base: position 952,968 of record NW_006400111.1, on the reverse strand, counting down.
AAAATCTGCAGTTAGGGACCTCTCCAAATTATTGAGTAGTAGTGATGTCAATTTGAGGACTAAGGTATGTCTGATTCAGGCCATAGTCTTTCCTACTACTAGCTATATACCCAAGACTAGAACAATGAAAAAGAATGACAGAGAAGGAATTGATACCTTTGAGCTGTGGTATTGGAGAAGAGCACTGAATATCCTTTGGACAGCCAAGAGAACGAACAGATATCGTCTTGGACAGGATGGAACTTGTGTGCTTTCTGGAGGCAATAATGATGAGCTTCACCACACATACTTTGGACATATTGCTAGAAAGTGCTATTCTTGGAGAGGGACATGATGCTGGGAAGGGTGAAGGGTTGGCAAAGGAGAGGAAGACCCTTAACCAGGTTGACTGACACAGTGACTGCTGCAGTGGGCTCTTGTGTGTCAGGAAGTGTGAGGATGACGTAGGACAGGACTGGGTTCAGATATTTTGTTCATAGGGTCACTATGAGTCATATGCAACTAGACAGCAACAACCACCCCACTCCAGGAGTGGCTCCCTGTTAGTCCACTCAGTTACAACTTCTACAATTACAGTTTTTAACAATCACGATTAATCCTGTTAACAATCAACACCCATCATTGTATAACATAGTCATTTAAGCATCTTCCCTCACGCACTCCTCCTGAGACCCATCAGGAAATGAAGAATTTATTCATCAGGGATCTTCCTTTGAGTGTAAGCATACTCACACAAATGCATAAAGTGGCCATTTCAGGCCTTTATTCTTCCCATTTTGGACAATCAGTGTTTAAATTGCCCATGCTTATCAAGCCAATACTCTGAGAAGACAAATGTGTCCTAGTCTGAAAAATCTGTTGTGGTTGGTACTTTGAGCCTCTAGTCATAAACAAAAATTCATTCTAGGGCAAATCATCAAACTATAACAATTTTCACCAATTCATGGTGCCAAATAAGTCTTGTTTTCGTTTTTTATTCAGAATCAGATCATCTCATCCCCATTAAGCTGGGCTCAGTTTATGCCTAGTCACTCAAGTGAGGTGAATAAAAACTAATTGTACTCTTTGTAATCCATGTGCCTGTCTGCATTTTAGATCAGCCAGCCTCCCTCCCTCGTCTCTGAGCTAGGTCTCTGGTTGCTGAAGGAACCTGTTCAACCTTATCTTATCCCTTCATCACTGCAATTCTCCCACTTCCATTTTGTGGACTCAGGTGGTCACCTCAAGTGACAATGCCAGGCTATCTGCTCACTGACACTCACTTCCAGTTTCCAAACAAGGTTCTTCTGAGGGATGATAGATATTGATATATCTTACTTAACACTCTCTTCAGATTCCACATCCCTAAGGTCTTCATATCTATCTATCTATCTATCTATCTATCTATCTATCTATCTATCTATCTATCTATCTATCTTTATGGTTCATTCATCAAGTAGCTCTCAGTCAGCCACGCCTTCCATCGTTGTAGTACTCTCAATCACAGACCTATTCAAGCCAAAAGGACCAACAAGTCTATCTCAGAGGAAGTGCAACCAGAGACAATGGTGATGAAATTTAGTCTGACATATTTTAGACATGTTGTCAGGACAGGCCAGTCTTTGGAAAAGGATGGAGGGTTAGGAAGACCTCCAACAAGACAGATTGAAGTACTGACTGTAACCATGGGCTCAAGTATATCAGAGGACGGTGCAGGATAGAGCAAGGGTCACTATGAGTCATAGTTGACCTGAGCACACTTAACAACCAATATAAATACTCTGCTATCACTGTTTTTTGTCATAAACCCCATTCACTAGAATATCTGATTTTTGTTGCTACTATATGTCATGGCTACAATGAAAAGTATGAGATATTATGCTGTAGCAGTGAGAGGAACTTGGCATAATCTAGAGTGATACTAAATATCCATTTCCATCATTATTCTTTCTCCCAAATAAACACATTGCATTCAGATAAACACAATCTTTTTTTCCCCCCCAGCATTCCAGTTTATTTTCTTACCCATGAGTAAGCATTTGACCTTAGGCTTCTGACTGGGTTGAACCAAACACTGACCACCAAGTCACTCTAGATGCTACTTTCTTATTCACTCTTGCAGCGTAACATCTCATACTTTCATTTTAGCCATTACATATAGTAGCAACCAAAGTGACCATTATGAACTGAACATTTCTCATCCCATGCTCATTCCTTCTTTCTCCTCCAAAATCCCATATCTCCATGAGTCAAGAGCCATTGAGATGACGCTTACTTTCAATACCAATTGTAAAATGATCAGCATAGTTGTATGTAGTATATTGTCAGTACTAACTTCAGGAGATGAGGATACTGAGAATCAAGATCTGCCAAAGATTGATCCCCGTGAGCTTAAATACACATCCACTCTGTAACTTTTTAACCAATTCTGACACTAGCTATCCCTCCCATGGCATTCTCTACTTCTTTTCTGGATGTGATAATCTATTGCATGAGCACACAGGATTTACAGAATATACTTACAGTTAAGTGGTTAAAGGTCTAAACTGGAATGAAAGTAAACAAGTTACAATTCAGGATCAAGTCACATGTAGGCCAATCATTTTTTTCTTCACTGCAGGACAGCCTTCTCAGCTCCTCTCGATCATGCAGTACTCCTCTCAGTCCACAGGGGACATGCTCCTCTTGTTAGAACCAAGGAGGCAAAAGCATATGCCTCTTTCTGCCATCTTTCCGTGCCGCCACTATGGTGTGCATGAATGTCCCGGCTGATGCTCTCAGAAGCATCAACAATGCCGAGAAGAGAGGCAAGTGCCATGTTCTTATCAGGCCTGGCTCCAAAGTCATAGTCGGTTCTTAACAGTGATGATGAAACATGGCTACCCTGGAAAATTTGAAATCATTGATGATCACAGAGCGGGGAAAATCACTGTCAACCTCACAGGCGGGTTCAACAAGTGTGGCGTTATCAGTGCCAGATTTGATGTGTAACTCAAAGATCTAGAAAAGTGATAGAATCATCTGCTCCCAGCCCGTTAGTTTGGTTTCATTGTGCTGACCACCTCAGCTTGTCATGGACCACGAAGAGGCAAGACAGAAACACACAAGAGGGAAAATCTGGCACTTTTACCCCCTTTAAGGGTGTAATAAACAGTGCAAATAAAATGCCTCAATGGGGGAAAAGAGAAGATATATGCCTACAAGACTGAGCTATCAGCCCCAGGAAGCCGAATTGACAAGTGAAAAATTAGTGCTTAAGGGGCACCAATGACGTCAGAACAAGGACCAGAGTGAGAACCAGTCACTAAGCTTGACTCACAATGGCGTTGTTTCATTGGTCCAGACTCCAGGCCCAAAACCCGCCCAAACCAGGAAGTCACAAGACCTCGCCATGCAGTCGTGGTCCTTCTCTGTATTTCTTTTCAAGGAGGCAGGGCTGGGATTCTTCTGGGATATAACTTTCTAATAAAACTATTTTTAGTTTCTTTTTTGTGGGTTTTTTTAACCTTAACTTTGGTGGTCTAGTGGCAAGAAACTGTTGTGCAATCCCAAAGGGATGGGGGTTCCAGGCCACCAGCTGCTCTGTGGGCGAAGGATGGGCGATAACTCTGCCTCTGAGAACCCACTGGAGGGTCAGCAATGGGTTGGTGCCTACTCTGCGGTACACAACAACAATAAGGACAGCAATTCCTGTCTTCTAGGTTTTTTTCTTCTTAGTTTCCCACTCTGAACAAGACACTTGGGCGTACACTTTAATGCTCTGTGCACTAAAGCCTACTCTTCCAAGAAACCCTAAAATTGCTGTACAGAGTACTACCTCTGTACGTGGGCACCATCCCCTTCTCTAGTCTTATCTGCCTGGCACAATTCCTTTGTGCGAGAAAGGAGAACTAGGACATTGACCTTGTAGTAACACTCATGGCTCTGCTGTCTGTCTCCACCAGTTCTACAGCTGAATTCCTTCCAGGCCTACCTCTGACTTCAGCTCCTTTAGGAAGTATCTTATCTCTCTCTTCCCTTCATTATTCTGTTTCTCGTAGGACTCATAGCGACTCTATGAACAAAATGTCTTTCCATAACTATTGTCGTTTCTCCATGTTCATAGAGTTTCCATAGACGTGTGATTTAGGAAGTGGATGCCACTCCTGCTTACCTCATTCCATTGCACAAAAACTTTTATGTGGCTGGTTGTTTAAATACACAATCAATTTCCAGTCAAGGCACTTCCCCCAGGGCCACAAACTGGCCAATGTCTTCTGATTAGACCACAAATACTTGATTTGCATAGTAGACCACAATTCACTGTATTTGCATAGTCTGTTGACCAATCTTTGCAAGGTACATACCAACTATTGAGCAGGCTGCAGTCCAGAGTCCGATAAAAATTCAAATTCTTTACAACTTGTCCAGGAAATGTGAATCAATGTGAATAAAAGTAACAATTCTTTTGGAGTAGAATCTAAGGCAAAAAGAGCCCTATACGGCAAAGCTATCTCCTTAAGGATTAGAGGAAAAATCTCTCTAGCTATTTTCCCAAAGAACCTAGGTAAAAAGCCACATAAAGGAAACTATTTCACCACATATGGCAATACTATGTTTAGTGTTTTGCATTTCCACCAGCAATGTGCAACTAATTGTTCTAATTTCTCCATATCCTCTCCAACACTTACTTTCATTTTTTAAGTAATAGCCACCCTAGTGGGTATGAATGTGATATTTTATTGTCTTATATTAATCTCATTTTCCTTTAGTCATAGGGTCGTTATGAGTCGCAAACGACTCGACGGCACATAACAACAACAGAGCTTTTCCTATTTAAAAAAAAAAGATGGGAAGAAGATAAAACGAAATCACTTGCCTTTGATTTGACTCTGATTCATATCAATCCTGTGTCAAAGCAGAGCTTTGCTCCATCTGGTTCAGTGGCTGGTTTTTCCAGTAGTAGTTCATCAAGTCCTTATTTCCAGGTGCCTTTGGGTTGACTCAAACTTGTAACATATTTAGTAACAGTCAAATATGTTAATAAATACTGACTTTTGTAGTTGACTTTTTTTACACCCCCCTGACATTTTTAGATATCTTTGTTAACAATTTTTCCCCCATGATGTATCTGGGTGTAGGATTTGGGAATTCATCTTACTTATCAAAGCTCTGGTGGATTAGTGGTAAGAAGTTGTACTGCCAACCCAAAGGTACACATTTTGAACTTGCTAGCTGCTTCAGGGGGAAAAGATGGGCAGTCTCTTCCAGTGTGACTTACTGCCTCTGAAAACCCACGGGAGTGTCACCTTTCAGTTAGTTCTGACTCCACAGTGCACAACATAACAACAGTATCAATGCCTGTGAGCAGGCACTGCTAATTCTCACTGGTTACCACAAGGACTAGCTTAGTTTTTTTGTATCCCTGGTAATTCTCCTTAACTGTTGCAGAATGTTGGGGAGGAAGGGAGGGCCTCTGGCCAGGACAGATCACCTAAGCTCCAGATAAATGCAAGCCTCCCAATGACCTTTAATATGGGTTAGAGAAAGCTCTCCTGTGTTTGGCTGTACCGGCTTGAGAAAGCTTGCCACCTGGGAAGAAGGCTGCCACATCTGTTGAGCTGGGAGTGGTCCGCATGAGGCTGAGGTTCTTCTAACCAATCTGCATGTCCCACATCTGTAAGCCCACCCTATCTGGTCTTCCTGTTTATATGTTTGTATATAAGTGCACTGCAGCCCCAATAAAATTGAGCTGAAATGACTGACTCTCTGATCTTCTCCCGGAGTAGAGTATCTCTGTTGTGCTTACCCCCATCAGGGTGTCGCTGTTAAGTTGCCAGTGAACTGACAGCAACACTTAATGAGTAGGCTAGCACCTTTGAATTGGAGAAGAGTGCTGACTATTCCATGGACTGCCAAATGAACAAACAAGTCTGTTTTGGAGAAAGTGCAACTAGGGTGCTCTTTAGACTTTGTCTCACATTCTTTGGGCATGTGGTCATAAGAAGCCAATCTTAGGTAAATAAACATCACCCTGGGAATGGCTTAGGGTCAGAGGAAGACCTTCAACAAGACAGACTGGCACAATGACTGTAACAACAGACTTGAGTATATCAGGCATGATGAGAATTGTGCAGAATAGGGTGAGGTTCAGATCTGTTGTCCATCGAGGTGCTGTGTATCAAAGATGACTGATGGCCTTACAGCAACAACAAAAATAACAATAGTCCTGGGTGTACTGCTGATTCTTGTATCCTTTGGTTCTGAACTTGGCATTCCCCTGACACATCTCTACCTTTCTGGAGGATTCTCTTGAATGTCTTGGGGTGATATTTTCTCTAGTTTTGTTGTTCATAAGCTTGCATTCTATCTCTGATTTTAGCTTTGGCTTATAATTTGTGGCCCAATGCTAGTACTTTATTGCTTTCCCATGTAGTTTCCCAGGCAGAACTAATATGAATTATTAGTTCAGTGATATTTAGGACAAGAAAAATATATGTATCTATATTAAGTTACGTAAGCCATTCTACAAAGGGACTCTCTAACGTGTTGTGTATATAGTTAATATTACATTACAGAATATTAAATACATAATTTAATATGTACTAGGTTCATTGTAGGCACTCAGAAAATTATTTGCTGAATAAATAAAGGAAGTAGCATGTTGTAGCAAAGCATTCGAACACTATAGAACTCAGTATATGGCTACCTCTGAGCACTGCAATTAATATAGCATTCATTAGTATGGAAAGAAATGGACTTTAATTTGAACATATTAACTAGGTGACTCCTTTAAAGTTTATCTCTTTAAACTTCAGTTTTTTCATTCATAAAACAGACAATGGTAATTTCAATCTCATGTAATTGTTAAGAAGATTAAAGGCAGTTATGTTCATAAAGCGATTAGAATGGCACCTGCTAAATATTAATCAAGACTTTAAAAAAAGTTGATAAGAATATACTTTAAATCCAAAACATTTCTGAGTCACATGATTCATTTTAGTTACACTTTTACCATCTGTCCTCCTTCCTTCAGAATCTATTTGTTCATTCACTAGCACCTTCCTACACTGTACTTCCCCACCCATACCCTCAGAATCTAAGTGCAAAATCTCTTCCTTTCAAGCAGCTGAGAATCTTACCACAAAAATTTTCCCTTTAACAGGCCTTAACAAAAACCTTTAACCAAGCCTGTCATTGTCAGTAGGAGGTGAGCAAGCAATTAGTATTCCTTACTTAATGGACCAATATTTCTCTTAGGGTACCAGTACCAATTAGAAGATGGAAATAAATTTATTCTTGTTTTCTGATGGATATAGTGCATGTGCGCTGAAGCATTCTCTTTTTCAGGGTACTGTGCAAGTATATTTGAGAACATCTTTATCTAGGGTGGTACTGGACCAGTAACCACAATATAAAAGTCCTCTAAATTAGACTTCAGAAATGCAAATAGGGGCTGGCAAGACCTATCTGGGTTAGGTTTAGAAACTTGGAAATAGGATAAAAGAGGACCAAAATCAAGCCAGACTGCCATTGATTTGAACTTGTAGTGACCTTGTAGGACAGAGTAGAACTGTCCACAGGATTTCTAAGGTTGAAAATCTGCCTGCCTCGTCTTTCTCTTGTGTAGCAGCTGATGGATTTTACTTGTTGACCTTTTGGTTAGCATTATAATTCTTTAACCACAGTGCCCAAAGGGTCTATTCTAAAGAAAGTTATGGTGAAAAGATATATTGTTGTTGTGAAACATCAAGTCAATTCTGACTCATTATGACCTTATGGGACAGAGCAGAACTATTTCCAAAGGGTTTCCTTCCTAGGCTATGTTCCCATTCTCAAAAAAAAAAAAAAGGCAATTCAACAGAATGTGGAAATAATAAAACAAGTAATTTGACAATAACATTACATGCAAGTAATTACATGTAAAAATCATGCAAAAACAGCCTGAAAAGTACATAAAAAAAGCACTACTAGAAATTCAAGCTGGATTTAGAAGAGACCATGGCACCAGGCATATTATTGCTAATGTCAGATAGATCTTGGCTAATAGCAGTAAATACTAGAAGAATGTCTATTTGAGTTTTATCAACTGTGTAAAGCATATGACTGTGTGGAACATAATAAATTATGGCTAAAATTGATAAGAACAGAAAGTCCAGAACACCTAATTATGCTCCTGTGAAACCTATTTTTAGGCCAAGATTCTATTGTTCAGACTGTACAAGGTGACACTGCATGGTTTCAAAGTCAAGAAAGGTGTGCATCAAGGATACATCCTTTCTCTATATTTATTCAATATGTACGCTTAGCAAATCATATGAGAGGCTAGAATTGGAGAAGAATGTGGCATAAGGATCAGAGGAAGACTCCTCAACAACCTGCATTTTGCAGATGATACAGCCTTGCTTACGAAAGCGAAGAGGACTTGAAACACTTGCAGCAGAAGATCAAAGACTGTTGTTATTAGGTGCTGTTGAGCCAAGTATGACTCACAGCAACCCTATGAACCAGAGATCTGAACTCAGTCTTATCCTGTGCCATCTCCACCATCTCTGACACACTTGAGCCCATTGTTACAGTTACTATGGCAATACATACATCTTGATGATGATCTTTCTCTCTTTCGCTGACCATCCATTATTTTAAGTATCCTTTACATGATATCCTTTTCTAAGAAATAGCTTCTACCAGTAACATTTCCAAAGTATGATAGATGAAGCTTTGCTAACCTTGCCTTCAATGAGCACTCTGTCTCCACCTTTTCCAAGATTTACCAGTTAATTTTTTGTCGGTCCATGGGGATATTCAGTACTCATCTCCGACACTACAACTCATAGGTATCAATCTTCTACTATCATCCTTATTCATTGGCCAGCTCTCAAATGCATAGCAAATAATTGAAAAGACCATGTTCTGAATCAGGTGCACCTTAGTCTTCAGATTTACATCATTGCTCTTCAGTATTTTGGAGCTACCCCTGACACCAGCCTTGCCTGGAAGCAATAGGTCTCCTTATCTCTTGACCGCTGGTACCAAGATTGTTGATTGTGGAGCCAAGCAAGATGAAATCATTGATAGTTTTAATAATTTCTCTATCTATCATGATGTTGCTCACTGGTCCAATAGTAAGGACTTTTGTTTTCTTGATGTTAATATGCAATCTATATTGAAGGCTGTAGTCTTTGATCTTCTGCAATAATTGTTTCAGGTTCTCTTTACTATCAGCAAGCAAGATTGTATCATCTGCATAACACAGGCTATGGATGAGTCTTCTTCTGATCCTGATGCCACATTCTTCTTCATAAAGGTCGGCTTCATTAATTATTTGCTTACTGTACAGATTGAATAAGTGTGGAGAAAGGACACATCCCTAAGACACACCCTTCTTGATTTTTAAACACACACTATTCCCTTGTTCAGGTTGGACAATAGCTTCTTAAACTAGGTATAGATTTCATATGAACACTATTATGGATACTGGGATTCCCATTCTTAATGTTAGTTGTGGTTTGTTGTGATCCACTTGGTCAGATGCCTTTGCACAGTCAATAAAACACAGGTAGACATTTTTCTGATATCCTCTGTTTCATCCAGGATCCATCTTACAACAGCAATGATATCCATGATCCTGTGGCCTCTTCTAAACTCAGCTTGAACTTCTGGCAATTCCCTGTCAATGCATTGTTCCAGCCATTTCTGGATGATCTTCAGCAATATTTTGATTGCATGTTACAGTAATGATATTGTTCCATAATTTCCACATTCTCTTGGGAATGGGAATAAATATGTATCTCTTCCAGTCAATTGGCCAGCCATCTGTCCTCCAAATTTCCTGGCATAGATTGATGAGCACAGATAGCACCTCAACATCAAGAAGACAAAAATCCTCACTCCTGGGCTGATAGGCAACATTGTAATAGATGGAGAAAAACACTGAAGCTGTCAATTATTTCATTTTACCTGATCCACAATCAATACCCAAGAAATCAAAAGATGTGTTGCATTGGGGAATTATGCTGTTAAGGACCTCTCCAGGGCGTTAGAGTTTTAATATCAGTTTTAGGATTGAAGTTCATCTGATTCAAGCTATAATCTTTTCCATTTCTTGCTATACATCTGAAAGTTTGACAATGAGTAAGTATGACAGAAGAATCTGTACTTTTGAGTTATGGTGTTGGAGAAGAGTACTGGACTGCCAAAAGAACAAACAGATATGTCTTGGAGAAAGGGCCCCCAGAGTGCTCCTTGGAGACAAAGATGGCAAAGCATCACTTCACATACTTTGGGTGTGTTGTTAGGAGGGTCTATTCCTTGCAAAGGGACATCATGCTTGGAAAGGTAGAGGACCCAGGAAAGAAAGAAAGACCCTCACTGAGATAGATTGACACAATGAATGCAGCAATGGATTTAAGTATGTCAGAGATGATGAGGATGGCACAGGACAGGACAGAGATCAGATCTGTTGTTTATAGGTCACTATGAATCACACTTAACTCAATGGAGCCTAACAATAACAACATACACCAGTCATTCAACTATATTCCAGCATCATCGAAGGCTCCACCATGCCTTTCTGTGGCCTGTCAGTTAGGGCTGACTCAGAAAACAAGTATCAACATGAGAGTTTTAAAGTAAGTGATCCCTACAGTATTGATCAGTGGTAGAAATCTCTTTCTATGCAAATAACTTGAGCTTGATCTCAGCTAAAACACATTATGTGCAATCATCATTGAAGGGTTAAGTATTACAAGAAATAAAAGAAAACAAAATATCTACCCTCACAGAACTTGTATTCCAGAGAAAAGATAGCAGAGAATCAAAGGTGAGGGTTAGGATTAGGCTCAAGGGGCTAGAGGAAAAAGCAATTTGTTTGGGGTCAGAGAATTTTGGAGATGAGCAATGAAGATGATGAATTTTTTGAAGTTGACTTTTCCAAGGAAGCTAACAGACTTTCGATCCCAGAACTTGACTGGAGAAGAGAGTTGCAAAGTGTTGAGAGCTCATTTTCAGGGAACATGGGAGAGAGGAACCATGTGGTTTTCCCCAGGTCCTAGGCAGAAGCCGGGCGGGATAAGGTTGAGCAATAAAGTCTGGTGATGATTAGAAATAGGTTCTTGAGGAAGACTTGCTGAAGCTTTAGTGACAATGTGTATTGGGATGCCTTGCTGAGATCTTGCTGACTAGAGGAATCAGGACGTTAGCAACTAAAAAAAAAAAAAAGATAAAGAATAATATCTTCATTATGGGCATTCACTTTGCAATCAAGCAGACCTGGGTTCAAGTAGGAGTGTGCCACTTGCTGTGTGTAATGTGTGACTTTGAGAACCTTTTGAATTTTCTTCTCTGTGTCTTAATCCTCAAAGTGGAAACAATACCTTAGCTTCTTGTACACATTTAATAGGATAATGCATGTCTATACATTTTAGAAACATGTGCCTGATATTATTATTATCCTTAATCACTGTTTGCAAAATCTCTCTCTCCTAAATTGCTTCTCCATGGACGAAGTCACAGCTGTGTTTAGAGAGTAAGGAGAAACTCCCTTCTTCCGTCTCAGACTGCTGTGGCCACTGTCCAAGGAGCGAGCTGTTCAGACGCCCAGGATTCCTAAAGGTCCACACCAGATGGACAGGGGTCCTGTTGCTTTTCTCTGTCCTTGCACTGTGAGGCCTCTTTTCGTTTTGTTTTAAAATATTTCCAGAAGCTCTAATTGCTCCACTTCCTCAAATGTTTTTAATACAGGCAATCAGTGACTACTGCAATTAGGAGTGCCTAATTAGCATTGGCATTCTTTTTCTTCTCTCAGAAACCACCATTGGAACAGTCACAAACAAACCTTAATGAAGACCAAAGATCTTTCTCTTGTCTAAAGGCATTTATAATCATGATCTCTTATTGTCAAAGCCAGCAGGCAGAGAAGTCCTTTGAAGGACTGTTACATATTCAGAAGCAGCAACAGCAGAGGCGCTGTGGCTTGCATGGCGGTGAGCAGGCAGGCTTAGGACTGGGAAACTGTGGGCCCCTGTGCAGGTGGCTAGAGGGTTTGCAAACAACCTTTTGTTTGTGTTGTGCTTTGTCTCTTTGCTTGATGAAATGTTTTTCTTTTTTTTTATTATTAATTTTAATGCAAGTTTACAGAGACTTTGGATTCCATTCATTTAGGGTTGCACTTTTCTCGCTGCCCACCTCTCCCCTCCCCCAGTTCACTCTTTTCTTTGAAAAGTAAAAGAAAAATTCTTTCATTGTTTTACAATCCCTCCCCCTAAGTCCACTCCACTATGCAGCCTTTGTTCTGACTCCTGTCATGACAATAATGACTAATCATATATCCCTTTTAAACAGTTCTCTCCCTCATATGCTTCAATGCAGTATACATTATTTATCCTATCTTTCTTAGTCTCCCTCTAACCTCAATGTCAGTCCCATTTTACAACAGTGACACTATGCAGTATTTGTGTTTTTGTGACTGAGCTATTTCACTCAGCATAATGTCCTCCAGGGTTACCCATTTTGTATAGTATTTCATGAGTTCCTTGTTTTTCAATGCAGCATAGTATTCCATCATGTGAATATACCACAGCTTCTCTATCCATTTGTTTGCTGATGGGCACTTAGGTTGTTTCCAACTCTTTGCTATTGTGAACAAAGCCATGATAAATATGGGTGTGCACTGATGAAACCTTAAGTCACTATTTTTAAAAAGCTTATTGAGATGTTGTTGTTCTTGTTGTTATCATCAAGTAGCCTCAGACTCCAAGTGACCCTATGTACAACAGCTCTGAACCCTGCTGTATCCTGAGCCAACCTTATTATCTCTGACACACCCACCCTCATTACCCAGTCACTGAGTCAATCCATCTCATCCAGGATCTTCCTCTCTTGTACTGTCCTTCCACCCTCCCAAGTGTGATGTCCCTCTCCAAGGACTGGTCCCTTCTTGTAACATGCTCAAAGTATGTCAGACAGAGCTTCAAAATCCTTATCTGCAAGGAGCAGCCTGGTTTCACTTTCTCTAGGATCAACCTGTTTATTCTCCTAGTGGTTCATGGTATATTCGATACTCTTCTCCAGCATCACAGCTCAAAGGCATCAATAGTAAGTGAATTAGTCAAGTGCTCACATCTGACATAGAACATTTGGTGAATTAGACCTCGTGTAAACATCACCCAAGTCAATATACAAAACATATCCAATGTCATGGAAGGCTCCACCTTGCCTTTCTATGATCTGTTAGTCATAGTTGAATCAGAAAAGCAGAATCACCACGAGAGTTATGGTGTAAGTGATGCCTTCATTGGTGACCAGTGGTAGAAATTTCTCTTTTCAGGCAAATAACTTGAGTTTGATCCCAGCTGATACACATCATGTATCATTACTAATCTATCATTGAAAGATTGAGTGTTCTGATGATGCTGGACAAATTTCAGCTGAGCTTCCATTCTAAAGCAAGAAGGAAAGGCCTGGTAGTTGATTTTTGCGAATCAGCCAGCAAACCTCTATGGATCATAATAGTCTAATTCACGTCTGGTTACAGGGATGGTACAGAGTTGGGCAATCTCTCATTTCATTGTGGCTCATGCTCTTTATTTACCAATCACACAATCGTGGGATGAACTAGCCAGGGAGGAAGTGAAGGTTCATAAAGGAAAAGAAAAATGGGAAACTAGAGGGATTGAGAGAATATGGCCAGTAACTGTTCTGAAGCAGAGATATGTAGAAATGAGCCAGCACTTGCAGAGTGCCAGAGAATTGGTCATGCTCAGTTGGAGAAGTCAGACCACAAAAGGGGCTGATATAGAAGCCCGTGGGAAGCAGTTGAATTTTGATAACTCCTGCTTCTGCAAATTCACAGGAAAGCATCTGGTAGAGCAGAGGAGTCTGGAGTCACTGTGGGTCATCAGGTTAGCGCTCTGAAAGGAGTGCAGGTTGCAGCATGAGAAGAGTACAGACAACCTGGGATCTGAATGCACCTCTGCATCTGTTTCTCTCTGTCTCAGACTACAGAATCCTTCAGAGCTCAATGACTACTGAACCACTTCTGTCTCCCACACCTCACGTAACTTACTGTTGGCAATTTTGACTTGGAGCCACAGCAGTTCTTTCAGTTTAAAAAATGCTACGCTTGTTCTTCACTTTTGCCTTAAGTTTGTTCTTCAGTTCTTTCCGCTTAAGAAATACAAACTTTGTTGTTTACTTTTGATTTTCTTTTTTTTTGTATATTTTATAAATTTTCATAAACATTTACAGAGATTTTGGGCTTCCACTCATTCATTGTTGCACTATTCTCTCTACCCTCCTCCCAGTTTGTTCTTGTCCAAAT
>NW_006400111.1:928146-936800 GCF_000299155.1 Elephantulus edwardii | reverse complement strand
TCGTTGAAGAATGGGGTTGGTATTTGTATTGGGATTGCATTAAATGTGTAAATTGCTTTTGGTAGTATTGCCATTTTCACAACATTGCGTCTTCCTATCCATGAGCAAGGGATAACTCCAGTTCTTTGCATGTCTCCTGATCTTTTGCTTTGCCTTCTTGAGCTGACCTTTGAAATAATCTTCTGTTAGTCTCTCTTACTTCAGCAGTTCTTCCCTTTGTTTTGGCCTCTCTAAGTTCTAGTGAAGTTGTCAGATTCTCTTCTGACATCCATTTTGGTATTCTTCTCATTTTTGTCTTATATTTGTATGCTTCCTTGTTTACAATGTTTGCTCTTGTGGGTACAGCACTTGTCTGTCAGTTTGCTATACTGGGGTGGCTTGCAGGCTCCTGTGTTGTCAGAAGCCATGACACTAGTGGAGCTTCTAGACTAAGACAGACTGAGAAGCAGGACTGGCCATCTACTTCTGAAATAATAGACCTTCAAAAGCCCTGTGAATAACAGAGGGACATTGTTAGATAAAATCCTAGAAACAGAGCCCCTCAGATTGGAAGGCACCAAAAAATGATAAGAAATAGCTTCAAATATCCATTAATAATTGGAATATGGAATTGTATAGAAAAGGAATCTAGGGAAATTGGAAGTTATAAAACATGAAATCAAATGCATAAAGACCAACACACCAGGCTTTAGTGAGACTAGATGGACTGGTATTGACCACTTTCAGTCTGAAAATCATATGATGTATTAGGCCATGAATGATTCTAAGAAGAATGCTGTTGCATTCATGGTCAAACAAACCATTTCAAGATCTGTTCAGAAATATAATACCATGAATTATAGGACACTGTGAACTTGGATAAATGTTGATAGCTGTAGAGGGGCTTCAGGCCTTTTGTTCATAGGATTGCTATGAGTCGTGTTCAACTCGAAAGCAATCAACAACAACATCCATAGACATACAAAGAAAATCTGTTTATACAACAATTATTCAAAGGTACATGCTAACTTCTAAAGTCAAAGAGGAAGAAATTTAGGACTTCTAGCTTTTGCAATCTGAAATCGAGCATGCATTTGAGATGCATTAATAAAATTGGCGGCTAGAATGCAAACATTAGAAACAGAAGAAGGACTGATAGCTAGAAAATATGGACTTGGTAACAGAAATGAAAGTGAAGATAGACAGGACTCTGTTTAGTGATTTATTAATTCCAAATGCCTTTTCTTAAAAACATTAACTGGTGACTTTATACTCAGATTTCACCTCATGGACTTCAAAGGAATTAGATTGATTGATTTATTATATCTGTAGTGTTGAAGAGGCTCAATATTAGCAGTCAAAACAAGACCAAAAGATCAAGAGACTACAGACTTCAATATGGATTGCATCTCAGCATCAAGAGGATAAAAATTCTCACCACTGGACTGATAAACAACATCATGGTAGATTGAGAAAAGATTGACGTTGTCAATGATTTCATTGTACTTGGATCCAGAATCGACACACTTGGTACCAGCAGTCAAGAGATCAGGAGACGAATTGCATTGGGAGTTTGCTGTCAGGGACCTCTCTAAATTATTGAGGAGCAATTACATCAGTTTGAAGACTAAGGTGCACCTGATTCAGGCCTTAGATTTTTCAATTATTTGTTACGCATCTGAGAGCTTCCCAGTGAACAAAGATGATAGAAGAATTGATGCCTTTGAGCTCTGGTGTTGGAGAAAAGTACTGAACACTCAATGGACTGACAAAAGCATAAACAGATGTGTCTTGGAGAAAGTGCAGCCAGAGTGATGTGGCAGTCTGATGTGCTGAGGACCAGTGACTTGGCAGCTTAACATCTGCGAACAGACTTGTAGCCCTAAACTTCCATCGGCACCCAAGCCCCGCACCCCCACCCCGTGCACCCCCAGTCCCACGTTCCCACACCTCTCTACCCCCCACTCCCTGTGTCTGCACCACAGCCCTGCACTCTCAGTGGTGCCTCAGGGCCACTAGAGAGTCCTTCACGCAGCACAGAGACCGACCAACAGCCGTGAACAGTAGGATTTTAAATCAGAACTTTTGTTTCAGAAAGTGCGGCCAGGATGCTCCTTGGGAGTAAGGATGAGGAAGCTTTATCTAACACTCTTTGGCATGTTGTTGAGAGGCTAATCCTTGGAGAGGGATATCATTCTTGGAAAGGCCAGCAGAAGAGAGGAAGACACTCAGTGAGATGGATTGACACAAGGACTGTAGCAAAGAACTCAAACATGTGAGATAATGAAGATGGCACAGAATAGGACAGAGTTCACATCTGTCCTTCATAGAGTCTCTATCAGTCAGACTCTACTCAATAGCACAACAACAACAACAACAACAATATAGACCGGAAAGAACCTCCACCTCACCAGTGAGGTGAATCCAAGGTGGCCAGAAGAAATGTGCATTAATCAGCACACTATTCACTTGAGTGTGGCTCTGTTTGACTGTGGAGGTAAGAGGAGAGGTTTTCAAATTGGCTGCATGATGGAATCATCCGGAAAGAGAGTCACAGAATGCCTTGGTCTCACCCCTAGGGATTCTGATATCATTTATCTGGATGCAGCCTGAGCATTGCGAGGTTATTCCAGTTTCTCAGGTGATTCTACTAGGCAGCCAAGGTAGAAAGTCACTTAAGAGGAAAGACATGCACTTGATAGACTGGCTCTTCTTTTTCAGACTCAATCTTTGTCTTACGAAGCAGAAAGAGTAACTAGAACCAGCCTCTTAGGAGTAGACTGGATCACTTCCTCCTTTCCCCACACTGTACTCATTGCTTTTGTCTTCCTAAGTTTTAGAAAAATGAACACAACACGTGTTTCCTTTTCCAAATACAAGTTAAACATCAGTAGATTACCTTCTATTAACAAGTGAAAGACTTTATTTCTATCCTGTTACAAGGAGGCAAAAGAGTAGAATTTGTAGGCAAAGCCCTTACCAGAAAATTGAAGTAGCAGCACTTCTAAGACCATACCTGAAGACAACTTAGCTTTGGTTTAGTAAGAAGATTATTCTTTTTTATCCTGCCCTACTGGAAGAAGTCATAGAAGGTCAATTGTCGATGATTCTCCTTTGAGTCACGAAAGACTTTTGTGTTGTGCTGCTTTGAAGTCCTCTGGTAGAAATCAAGTTCTATTCTCTAGCAAGGGAAAGAATACCATTTAGTCTTTAAGGACCAACTCTGAGAAGCTTCCCGGTGACTGTAAGACCTAGAAGCAATTCTTTAGCACATAATTTCATTGTCCTGTAAGATAAGAGAACTTGTAAGAGTTTAAAGGAGATGAATAGCTCTTGAGTGTATCTTTGGGCTGAAAAAAAAAAAAGGAATAGTGGCTATGGATTAACAGAAGGTGACTAACTGAAACCAAACCTATCACATAATTTTGGAAATGGCTCTGATGGTACTGATAGGGAGCTCTGGTGACCTAGTGGCAAGAAGCTACACTACAATCCCGAAGGCATGCCGTTCATGAAGAAGGATGGTCACTCTCCCAGGTGATTAACTGCCTCTTCAAACCCGCTGGAGGGTCCGCTATGGATGGGTTCTGACTTGATGGTACACAACAACAACAACAACAACAACATGGTCCTGATAGGGCGTGACAGCCCTCATTGATCTTATCTCTAGTGGAGTGAGGTCCTCTGTGGAATTGTCAGCTCTGAAGTTGAAAGGCAAGCCTGACTCTCATAGGGAGCAAGACCACTGAGACATCCTGGAAGCTGAGGGCAGATGAAGGATATTCTATAGTGAATGTTTATAGTATGCGACACAAAGGAGGGATGGCAACAGTGGGTGGATGGAACATCAGGTCATGGAAGCCATTTGTCCTCAATACTCTTCTTATCTCCTGACACCTTGAAGTCTGCCTATTGAGCCCATAGACCTTTTCCCCCAAATCTACTACCCTCCTCCAACAAAAAACAAAGGTCCAGCCCCTAAACTGTCCTTGTATGTTGTAAACTCTGCCATCTTGTATGTCTACTCAATACGAACAGATTTCTCTGCTGGTGGAAAGAAATAAACTATGATCTCCATCTTTCTTGGTCACAAGAGAGTCAGGGAAATAGGAAGTTATTTCTTCTTCGGTTGTAGCCTCTTTTCTCCTAAAGTATGTGTTGTTTTTGTGTGCCATTGAGACCTTATAGTTGACCCTCCAGTGGGTTTTCAGAGGCTGTAAATTGCACAGAAGGAGGTTGCCCATCTTTTCATCTTTTCCCCACGAAACATAGCTTACATTCTGAAGCATTTGGCTTGTAGAAGAATTTTTTATTTCTTGACAGAAGTTCAGACTATATTTGAGGTTTTTCTGACCATTAAACTTGCTACTTGACTATGTTTAGTCCTTTGACGAGCTTTTATGTGTTGTCAAGTCTACTACTCCTCCCCAAAGCAACCTTATGAACAATAGATCTGAACTTGGCCTTCTCATGTGCCATCCTCAAGATCTCTGATATGCTTGAACCCACTGTTACAGTCACTGTGTCAGTCTATCATGTTTGGGATCGTCCTCTCTTTCTCTGGCTTTCTACCTTTCTTAGCATGGTGTCATTTTCAAAGGACAGGCCCTTCCAGACAACATGCCTACAATATGGAAGATCAAGTTTTGCCATAAACTTTGGAGCACCCTGGTTGTTGTTGTTGTTGTTGTTGTTATGTGTTGTCAAGTCATTTGCGACTCATAGCGACCCTATGTGCAACAGCCCTAAACTCTGTTCTGTCCAGTGCCAATCGTGCTGTGTCTGACACACCCATCCCAATTACCCCAGTTACTGAATCAACCCACCTTACAGAGGGCCTTCCCCTCCTGCGCCGTCTCTCCACCCTCACAAGCATGATGTCCCTCTCCAAGGACCTGTCTCTCCTTACAACATATCCAAAGTATGTCAGATGGAGCATCAGAATCCTTGCCTCCAAGGAGTAGCCGCCTCTCCAGGATGAATCTGTTTATTTTCCTAGCAGTCCATGGTACATTCAATACTCTTCTCCAACACCACAGCTCAAAGGCGTCATTTCTCCTATCCTCCTTAGTCAATGCCCAACTCTCTGATGCATAACAAGTGATAGCAAAGACCATGGCCTGTATCAGACGCACCTTAGTCTTCAGAGAGACACCATTGCTCTTCAGTACCCTGGAGAGGTCCCTAACAGCAGACTTTCCCGTCGCAATACGTCTTTTGATTTCCTGGCTACTGATGCCAAGAGTGTTGACTGTGGATCCAAGCAAACTAAAGCTATGAACAATTTCAATACTTCCTTTAAAACAGATTTCCTAGCAAGAAAGAGATTTGCTGACAAACTTAGACATAAGGAGTTTGCCCTTGGGCCTTGTACATGTTATCTAGTTTACATTTTAAATGTTAGGACCCTAGGGACTAAGACTTAGAGTTGCATGTCCGTGATTTACGTCCTGGCTACCAGGTAGAAGAGTAACTGAGGTTCGATAATTAATCCCGTCAAGGTTTTAATCAATTATACATGCAATTATACGTGTCTCAGTCATAGACTTTTCTTATCATCTCCACTTTGAACTATGCACAATGTGGCCAATACAGAATTCTTGAATTAATCCTTTACCATGTAGCGTTTATACTAATTATATATTTTTATTTACAAGATTCTGGTGAGATTTCAGTGAAAGTTTACCAACCAAATTAATTTTTCATTCAATCATGCATGCACACTTTTGTTTTGTGGTATTAAACACAATGTTGTTGTTGTTAAGTGCCGTCGAGTCGCAGGCAACTAATAGCGACCCTATGAAGGAGAGTCCTCAACGGTTGGGTGCCTTTCTTCCTCTCTCCATGTTCATAGGGTTTCGCGAGGCAAGCTATTACGGAAGTGGATGCCACTCCTTCCAAATTAAACACAATATCCACATTATAACTACATTCGTCCGTCCATGTGATTCTCGGTTTTTTTAAGCCTTCTATCCCATCTTTTGCTGCCTTCAGAGCTTTATCCCTACACAAACGCTACGTTTCTTATTTTGGTCAATTGTTTTATATTGTTTTATGAATTGAAGAACACTCTGGTATTATTAGTCACCTTACAGGCCTGGCCATTGTTTGGATGAAATTTATTTATTTATTTTTAATTGATCTTTTAATGAAAGTTCACAGAAAACTTGTGTTTCCATTCATTCATTGTTGTCTATTTTCCTCCTTATGTACCCCTCCCAGTTCTTTTTTTTCTTTAAAAAGATTATTTCATTGTTGCACAGTTTTCTCCCTCCCCTCACCCCCTGTCCACTTTGCTATACAACTCTTATTCTGGCCTATTGTCATGCAAATAATACCTAATAACATATTTATTTTAGACTGTTCTTTTCCTCATCTATTTCAATGCAGTGCTAATTATTTATCCCTTCTTCTCCCCCCCCCCAACCCCCTCATACCAGTCCTTTTTTTATAAGAGGGGCAATTTATCCTTTTGTGACTGAAATATCTCACTGAGTAGACTGTCCTCCAGGGTCACCTATTTTATATAACGGTTTGGGTTTTTTTGGTGAGAAAAATTTATATCTAGGATTAGCCCACTGGACTCAGTTTAGATGATCCCAATTTTGTTGGCAACATCCAAAGCATCATAGTCAGGAGCAAGTCAAACATAGGCCTTCTTCTCTCCATCAGGCCTAATCAAAGTGTTGACCTTGGCCACATCAATGTCATAGAGCTTCTTTACAGCTTGTTTAATTTGGTGCTTGTTGGCTTTGACATCCACAATGAACACAAGTGTGTTGTTATCTTCTATCTTCTTCATGGCTGACTCAGTGGTCAGGGGAAATTTGATGATGGCATAGTGGTCAAGCTTGTTTCTTCTCGGGGTGCTCTTCTGGGGGTATTTGGGCTGCCTTCGGAGTCTCAGCGTCTTAGGCCGCCGGAAGGTGGGTGACGTGCAGATCTTTTTTTTTTTTTGGCTGTGGACGCCCTTCAGGACTGCCTTCTTGGTCTTCAATGCCTTTGCTTTGGCTTCAGTTTTGGGAGGGGCAGGGGCTTCCTTCTTTGCTTTCGGCGCCATCTTCGAAAAAAAAGCTATATAACGTTTTATGAGTTCCTTGTTTTTCAATGCTATGTAGTATTCCATTGTGTGAATATACCACAGCTTCTCTATCCATTCATTTGTTGATAGACACTTGGGTTGTTTCCATCTCTTTGCTATTGTGAAAAACAGCAATAAACATGGGTGTCCATATATCTATTTGGGTGACAGTTCTGGTTTCTTTAGGGTATATTCCCAGTAGTGTAATTGCTGGATCAAATGCTATTTCTACTTCCAACCTTTTGAGAAAGCACCATACTGCCTCCCATAGTGGTTGCACCATTTTACACTCCCCCCAACAGTGAATAAGGGTTCCAATCTCACCAGCACTTGTTGTTTGCTGTTTGACTGAAATTTGAGCTCTAGTGGTAAATTTAGTTCCAGGTTCTAAGGTAACTGTACATTTTGCGCTGTCTCACAATCATGGTGTGCAGGACTGTGCTTGCTGGAAGGGAGAGCACCTATTCTTCTTTAGTCTCAAAGTGGAAGAAAGCATAGTTTGGGACAAAGGCCCATAGTCCCCATCCAGGGAGTCCAAGAGTCCAATGTAGACCACACCAACACTTGGAGCAGATGATACTCTGAGCATTTCCCAGCATATTTATTGGGCAACTTGGACTTAGTGGGGCAGGGCCACCTCCAGCATGAAAACCCTGCACACTTAGTGGCAAGAGCATGCCCCTTATGTAAAGCTTTCCTCTGAATGAAACTTTGAAACAAAACAACTATTAACCAAGTATCTTATACCGAAAAAGTTGTCCATTAAGTATGAGAGTGAAATTAGGACATTTTCAGAAAAGTAGAAATTACAGGAATTCATGGAAACTGAACCAGCCTTACAAGAAATAATAATGGGAATTCCTCACACAGAGAACCTATGATGACAGGTATCAACCAGAAATAAATACATACAAGATAAATAATTCAGAAGCCAACTCATATAGAAATAAACAGAGTAAATAAGTGTACAGAACTAAAAAATGGCAACCAGAGAGTTAATGACTACAAAATGAAAAGAGGAAATAAATAGAGTAATTTTAGAATTTTGGAGAAAAAGCCAAGGAACCTCCAAAACAAATGAAATTGTTTTATGTTTAGGAGGAAAATAGTAAGTTACAGGGTAACTCCCAAGAAAATTTAGACATCATGTCACAAAAAATGAGGAGGAAATCATGGATTCCAGTAACTACTAAAACAAGAGCAATGAAGGAAATAATGGAAAAAATCCATTTAAAAATTGAACTCAATCTGGAAAAGTGTATAGAACAAAGAAACCAACACTATTGCAAAAAAAAAAAAAAGCAAGCAGAAAAATAAAAGCAATACAAACTGGCTTCATGAAATTACACTGGATGTGAATGGATTGAATGGATAGGAAAATAGGACTT
This sequence comes from Elephantulus edwardii, assembly GCF_000299155.1. Taxonomy (NCBI): domain Eukaryota; kingdom Metazoa; phylum Chordata; class Mammalia; order Macroscelidea; family Macroscelididae; genus Elephantulus; species Elephantulus edwardii. Next base: position 928,352 of record NW_006400111.1, on the reverse strand, counting down.
ATCAATATATATATATTGTCTGCCAGAGACATGAGGCTCTGGCACTGCTGCTGATCAATAGAGATGTGAGAAAGGGGAGTAACAGAAGGGCAGTGGCTACGTGAGTGGCCGCAGGTAGAGACTGCTCAAGAGACCAGAGCTGCAGTGGGCAGCATCTTCATGAGGGAGTGGAGTACCTCAAGGCAGAGTGAAGCAGCAGCAGTAGG
>NW_006400111.1:890109-926446 GCF_000299155.1 Elephantulus edwardii | reverse complement strand
CTCTGCTTTCAGCTAAGATCCATCTAACATCAGCTACAATATCCCTAGTACCATGACCCCTTCTAAACCCAGCCTGGACTTCTGGCAGTTCTCTACTGGAAAAATAAGATGGATTGGCATTGGACATTTTGAGTCAGACAATTATATGATCTACTATGCCAAAATGAAAAGGTGAGGAAAAATGAGGTCAGATTCATAGTTAAAAAAGATAATGTTCAGATCCACCATGAAATACAGTATTGTGAGTGACAGGATAATATTCTATATGTGTACAAGAAACACCTATCAATATCACCATCATTTAAATATATGCACCAACAACCAGAGCCAAAGAGGAGGAAATAGGTAATTTTTATAACTTTTGCAGTCATAAATTGATCAAGGATGCAACACTAATAATAATGGGTGACTGGAATGCAAAAGTTGGGAATGGAGAAGAATGATCAGTAGTTGGAGAACATGGGCTTGGAGACAGAAATGGCACTGGAGATAAAATGATAAAATCCTGTACATTGTTATTATGTGCCATCGAATCGCTTGCAACTCATAGTAATTGACCCTATGTACAATAGTTAATGATTTATTCATTGCAAATACCTTTCCTGTGAGACACAAACAGCATCTATACATGGACCTCACCTGAAAGCCTGCACAGGAATCAGATTGACAACATCTGTGGAAATAATAATTGGAAAGGCTCAATATCAGCTGTGAAAACCAGGTCAGGTGCTGATCATGGAACAGATTATATGCAAGTTCAAACTGAAACTAAAGAAAATGAAATCAAATCCACAAGAGCCAAAATTTAACCTTAAATCTATACTGTTTGAATTAAAAACAACTATCTCCAGAACAGACTTGAGGCTTTAAACACTAATGAGCGATGGCTAGAGGAGCTGTGGGAGAATATAAAGAATATTATCCATGAAGAATGCAAAAGGTCATTTACAAAGACGAAAGAGGGAGAAAAGACCAAGATGGATGTTGGAAGAGACTGAATATTGAACAACACAGTGGTAGATGGAATTTGCTCCAGGATTTAAGAACAATAAATGACATAGTTGAACCTCTACATCTTGTGATCCCTAACCTTGATACTATAATAGACAAAGTGCTAGTCAATAGGCCTTTTATTGTAAGAACTACCTTCCCTCTGTAACTTGATTGGTGCCACTACTAGAGTCTCTACGTGGAATATTACTGCTTTTCAATTTTTGACTTATGTACTTTTAAACTTGTTAGTTAAATTTGTGTCTTCTAGGCTGCAACACTTCCATGTTACATCTTCAAGGATATGAACATGCACGGCTAACCCTAAGAAGAATGGGTATCCTAGAATACCTGATTGTGCTCATGAGAATCTCATACTTGGACCAGGAACAAAATCTGTTTCAAAATCAGAAAAGAAGCGTATCAGGTATGTGTTCTGTCTCCATGCCTTTTCAATTTGTATGTAGAAGAGTTCATTTGAGAGGCTAGACTTTATGAGGAGGAATGTGGCATCTGAATTGGAGGATGACTCATCAGCAACCTGCGTCATGCAGATGACACAACCTTATTCGTTGAAACTTAGGAGGGCTTGAAGCATTTGCTTCAGAGTGTCAAAGACTGTAGTCTGCAATATGGATTCAAGCTCAACATCAGAAAACAGATTCTCACCACTGGGTCAATTGGCAGCATTATGATAGATGGAGAAGATATTGAGATTGTTAACAATTTCAGCTTGCTTAGTTCCACAATCAACACTCTTAGCACAAGTTGTCAGGAACTCAAAAGACAAATTGCATTACAAAAATCTGAGCTCAGGAACCTCTAGAGAGTGCTGAAGAGCAAGGATGTCAGTCTAGAGACTAAGGTCATGGTCTTCACAATTACTTGCTAAGCATCAGAAAGCTGGACAATGACCAAGGATGACAAAAAGAATTGGTGACTTTGAGTTATGGTGCTGGAGAAGAGTATTGAATATACCATGGTCTTCTGAGAGAACTAATAGGTCTCTCTTGGAAAGAGTAAAATGAAGCTGCTCTTTGGAGGCTAGGATTTTGTGATTCCGTCTCACGTACTTTGGGCATGTAGCTTAGAAGAGTGGAGACACAGCACAGGAGAGGGGGGACACGGAATGAGAGAGTTTGACACAATAACTGGGGTAATGGGGATAGCTGTGTCAGAGACAGTGAGATTGGTTTAAGATCAAGCAGAGTTCAGAGGTATTGTGCACAGGGTTACTGTAAGTCATAGTCAACTCAACAATACATAACAATAACAAGAGACACACATCAGACAAAGTGTGGTGTAAGCTAAAAGTAACATTTTCCCCCCATTACAGTAGCCCCTCTGATTTCCAACTACCTTAACTACAGAAACATTAGTGTTGGGTTTTGTTGTTGTTTTGTTTTGTTTTGTTTTTATTTAACGGAAATTTACAGAAAAGTTAGATTTTCATCCGTTCATTTTCATTCATTCACTGTTGCATCTTTTAACTTCTTCTTCCTCCCTCTCCCCAGTTTGCTCTTTATGTTTTAAAAAATAATCATTCATCGTTTTGTACAATTACTCCCCACCCCCACCCCAGTCTTCTTTGCAATGTACCTCTTATTCTGGGCTATTGTCATATGATAATGCCTAATCATCTATTCCTTTTAAACACTTCTTTCCTTCATCTGTTCTAGTGTAATGTTCATTATTTATCCCTCTTCTATTCTCCTCCTAAACCCTTTTGTCAGACATGCTTTATAACAGTACTGCTACTTAGTACATGTCCTTTTGTGACTGAGGTATTTCACTCAGCTTCACGTCCTGCAGGGTCACCCATGATGTGTAATGTTTTATGAGTTCATTGTTTTCCAGTGCTGTGTAGTATTCCATTGTATGAATATACCACAGTTTTTCTATTCATTCATTTGGTGTTGGGCACTTGGGTTGCTTCCATCTCTTTGCCATTATAAATAATGCAGCAATAACATGGGTATGCATATATCTGTTTGGATAGTGGCTATGGTTTCCTTAGGGTGTATTCCCGGTAGTGGCATTGCTGGGTCAAATGGTATCTCTATTTCCAACTTTTTTAGAAAGTGCCAAATGGCCTTTCATAGTAGTTGCACCATTTTACACTCCCACTAGCAGTGAATAAGAGTTCCGATCTCTCCACAACCTTGCCAGCATTTATTGTTTGCTGCTTTGTTGAACTTTGCTCTTGGTGCTGTTGTAAGATGATATCTCATAGTTGTTTTTATTTGCATTTCTCTGATAGCTAGGGATTTTGAATATTTCTTCATGTGTTTGCCACCTGAAAGTGTTCTTTGGTTCATTTTATTTGTGATTGGGTTTTAACATTTTCCTTGTTGAGGTGCTCATGTAATCTACAAATTTTAGATAAGAGTCCCTTATAAGATGTGTCATTACCAAGTTCCCCCCCCACACACACACCTCCAGTTTGTGGCTTTCCTTTTTATCCTGTTGGAGAAGTTTTTTTATGTGAATAGGGATTTGATTCTTAGAAGGTCTCATGCATCTGTTTTGTTCTCTCTTGGTTGTAGGTTCTTCATTATACTTGGAAGACTTTTCATACTGTGGATTAGGGCTTCTACAGTTCTTCCAAGCTTTTTCTCGAATAAGTTTATAGTCTTTGGTTTTACTTCTAGGTCCTTGCTCCACCTTGAGTTGCTTTTTGTGTATGGTGTGAGGTGTGGGTCTTGCTTGAGTTTTCTGTGAGTGATTTTCCATTTTTGCCAACACCATTTGTTACAAAGGCTATTGTTACCCCACTTACCTGATTTTATCTCCTTGTCAAAAATCATTTGAGCATAGATGAACTGATTTCTGGGTTCTCAATTCTATTCCATTGATCTACGTGTCTGCCACTGTACCAGTACCATGCTGTCTTGACCACCATGGCTGTGTAGAGGGATTTTAAATCAAGAAGTGTGATGCCTCCTACTTTATTTCTTTTCTTCAGGAGTGATTTACTTATTCAGAGTCTCTTTTCATTCCAAATAAAATTGGAAATTGCGTTCTCCATCTTGTTGAAAAATGAAATTTGTATCTGTCTTGTGATTATAGTGAACCTGTAGATTGCCTTTAGTAGAACTGTCATTTTCATGGTATTGAGTCTTCCTATCCATGAGCATGGTATATTCTTCCATTTCTCCAGGTCTCATTCTGGTTTTTAAAATAACATTTCATAATTTTCTTTTTTTAGGTCTTTTGTGTTTCTAGTTAGGTTTGCTCCCAAGTATTTAATCTTGTAATGTACTATTGTGATAGGTATGGTTTTTCTTAGCTCCTTTTCTGTATTCTCTATGACCCTGTAGAGAAATGCTACTGATTTTTGTATGTTGATCTTATGCCCCACTACTTTGGTGAATTGGTTGATTATGTTCATTAGTTTTCTCACTAAGTCTTTAGGGTTTTCTAAGTATACTACCATATCAACTACATATAGAGCTAGTTTTATCTTCTCTTTAGCAATTTGTATACCTCTTATTTCCTTGTCTTAGACCTCTCGCTAAGACTGCCAATACAATACAATACAAAAGGTGATAATAGGAATCCTTGCCTAGTTGCTGTTCTCAAAGGAATGCCTTTAATCTCTCTCTATTGAGAATGATGCTGGCTCTTTGTTTTGCATATATACTTTTCACTATGTTGAGGAATTTTAATAGACCTATTTTACTGAGTGTTTTAATCAGGAAAGGGGGCTGGATTTTGTCAAAGGCTTTTTCTGCATCAGTTGATAGGATCATGTGGTTCTTGTTCTTTTCTTTGTCAATGTGATGAATTACACTGATTGTTTTTCTTATGTTGAACCGTCCTTTCATACTTGTTATGAATCCTACTTAATCATAGTTACTTATTTTTTTTATATACCATTGGCTTCTATTGGCCAGGATTTTATTGAAGATCTTTACATCTATGTCCATGAGAGTTTTTGGTCTGTAGTTTCCTATTTTGGTGGTGTCTTTAGCTGACTTTTTAGCAAGAATATGTTTGCTTCATAGAATGAGTCTGGGAGAATTCCATCTTTTTCTATTTTCTGAAACACTTTATGTAAAATTGGTGAAAATTCTTCTCTGGTCCAGGGCTTTTCTTTGTTGGAAGTTGTTTTATTACCTGTTCAATTTCTTCTTTTGTGGTAGGTCTATTCAGGTGTTATCCTTCAGTCTGTGTCAGTTTAGGTTGATTGTGAGTTTCTAAATAATTGCCAATTTCCTCTAGGTTTTCGTATTTGTTTAAGTATAGTTTTTTCATAATATTGCACTGTTAACTTTTTAATTTCAGTTGGTTCTGTTGTGATATTACCCCTTTCATCTGTCATTCAGATTATTTGTGTCTTTTCTTTCTTTCTTTTGTTAGTTTTGTTTGTGGTTTGTAGATTTTGTTGACCTTTTCAAAGAACCAACTCTTGGTCTTGTTGATAGTTTGAATTGTTTTTCTGGTTTCTATTTTATTTATTTCTGGCCTAACGAACTGTGACTGATTCTGAGAAGAATGAGAATCCTAGAATATTTGATTGTGCTTATGTGAAACCTATACTTGGACCAGGAGGCAGTCATCAGAACAGAGCAAGGAAACACTACATTGTTCAAAATTGGGAAGGGTATATTCCAGGGATGTGTCCTATCTCCATACCTTTTCAATCTACATTCAGTATAGATTATCTGGGAGGTTGGGCTCTATGAGGAGAAATGTGACATCAGGATTGGAGGTAGACTCATCAATAATCTGTTATGCAGTTAACATGACCCCGCTTGCTGAAACTGAAGAGGAAGGTCCTTGCTACAGAAGGTCAAGGACTGCAGCCTTCAATATGGATTGAAGCTCAACATCAAGAAAACAAAAATTCTCACCACTGGGCTGATTGACAGCATCGTGATAGATGGTGAAGAGATTGAGATTGTTAATAGCTTTAGTTTGCGTGGCTCCATAATCAACACTCTTGATACTAGCACTCAGGAAATTAAAAGACGAATTGCATTGAGAAAGTCTGCTGTTAGAGACCTCTCCAAAGTACTGAAGAGCAATGATGTCAGTCTGGAGACTAAGGTATGCCTGATTCAGGCCATAGTCTTTGCAATTACTTCCTATGCATCAGAAAGGTAGACAATGAGTAGGGATGATATAAGAAGAACTGATGGCTTTGAGTTGTAGTGCTAGAGCAGAGTATGGAATACACCATGGACTGCTAGGAGAACAAACTTCATCCTAGAGAGGGTGAGACCAGGTTGCTCCTTGGAGGCATGGATTCTGAAGCTTCATCTGACACACTTTGGACATGTTTCAAGGAGAGACCACTCTTTGGAGAGGGACTTCATGCTTGGGAGAATAGAGGGACAGTGCAAGAGAGGAAGACCTTCGATGAGATGAATTGATTCAGTGACTGGAGTCATGGAGACGTGTGTCTGAGACAGTAAGACTGGCACAGGATAGAGCAGCGTTTAGGGCTGTTTAGTCACCTATGAGTCACAGGTGATTCAATGGCACATAACAACAATAATTTTTATAATTTTATTTCTTTTAGAGGTTGATAAGCTTTCTTGCTGTTCTTTTCAACTTTGGAGATGTTGGGTTAGAGAGTCAATTATCATTTTCCTCCTCTTTTGATATGATTGCTTATTGCTATAAATTGACTTCAGATTACTGCTTTAGCAGTATTTGATACATAGATATTTATTATGGTTATGTTCCCTTGTCTTATTTACCCTTTTAGTTATGTAGTGAATTTCCTTGTCTTTTGTGATGGTTTTATGCTGAAATCTATTTTATCAGAGATTAATATCACTATTCTTACTTTTTCCTGGTTGTCATGTGCTTGATATATTTTTTCCATCCTTTTATTTTTAGTCTTTATCTTCACTTTTCAGGTGTCTCTTGTGGACAGCATATTGATGGGTATTTTGTTTGTTTTTATCTAATCTGCTATTCTTTCTCTTCATTAGTGCATTTAAACCATTCACATTTAGTGTAATTATTGAGAGGCAAGGTTTTGTTGCTATCATTTTGTTGAGTTCTTTTTGGTTTGTTGCTGGTTATTTTGGTCCATCCTGCCTTCTGTGGTTATCTCTGTAAGAAAGATTTTCCTCAGTATTTCTTCCCCTCCTCCTTTCTTTATTTTTTTAAAATACTGGTTTATTTACTAAGTTTGTATACTTTTTTTCACACTGAATCTTTCCCATTTCTTTCATTCCCCCCACTTCACCTATCAAATTGTGTAATCCTATAATTAATTAATGCCTACCTCCTTCCCCCCCACCCCGTCTATCCACACCCCTCTATTTCCCCCTCTCTGCCTTGGATGCTCATACTCTTTCTATAATATTGGTCTTATGCAGTATTTGTCCTTGTGGGACTGAGTTAGTTCCCTAACTCTCCAGTCCCTCCCAATTTAGGTAGTGATTTACAAAAGCATTACTCCTTCGTGCTGCATTGTATTCTGTTGTGTGAATGTACCATGATTTCTCAATCCATTTGATTGTGGTTGGACATTTGGGCTCCTTCCATGTTCTTGCGAAAGTGAATAGCACTGCTATGATTTTTGTGTGCAAGTCTCTATTTGTGCTTCAGTCAGCTCTCATTACTCAGGATATATTCCAAGCAGTGAAATAGCTGGGTCATGTGGAATTTCTATGTTCAGCTTTTTTTTTTTGGGGGGGGAACCAGTTTATGTTTAATTTTTATGTTCTAAAACTGTACAATTGCTTTGATACCCTTTCCCCACCAATATAGTCTCTTAAAATGACAGGGGGGGGGGAAGGCAACAAATCAGAAGTTCAATGGGTTTAATAAATTTGCTCCATCAGTTCCTATTTGCAGCACTTAATATTCCTGTGAAGACAGGCCCAGCAATGGCCAACAGTAAACTGAGACTTCCAGAAACTCGGATACCTTCTCTGAGCATTTGGTGTCTCAGTGGCACTTGTCCGGACTTGCTAACTCCCTGTAGTTGGGATACTTTATGTACCAGTGAAGAAAGTCTTTGTCCTTCACAGGAAAGAAAGAAAATCACACCTCAAAGCTCAAATGATGTGGCTGAGAGGTCTTTCCTCTTGTTTCATCTCATCTCTTCAGATCCTTTTTTTTTTTTGCAGTGGAACAAGACCAAAACCTCACCTGAGTTACAGAAAACAAGACAGTGATGACTATGAAGGGGCGTGGCCAGGAGTGACTGAGATCCTCTTTTACTAGCCACATCCAATGTATGTGCTTCACAGAACCAAAGGAATATAACAAATTCACAAATTACAACAACTAGATTTACAAAACACATTCATCCAAGAGTGGAAGGCAGGAAAGAAGGTGGGATGATAAATGACACAGGGAGAAAGAGTATTTAAATCAGTCCAGGCCCGGGGTCCAGCAAATGCTATATAATAGCCACAGAAAAACCTGCAGTCCATTTAGACCACAGGCTTTTCACTTGTTTTGAAGTACTTGGGTGCTAAAAATCTATACACTGGTGTCGGAAGATTCTGCTTAAGTTTGTCAGAGACAAGGAAATATGCAAAGGACCCTTGGCAGACTGGGTCCTGCCTTCCCTGTTTAGGGGGAGGTCGGCAGGGAGAAGAGTCCCATATATCCGTCCTGGTTGGCAGGTGAAATCAGTGGTCGGGGGGCCTTCAGTTTGGCAGGAGATGGATGTGGTGAAGGGAACTTCTCTGCAGATGCTGAGCTGCTCAGAGCTGACTGCAGGTAGACTGTCTTGTGGAAGAGTCTGTTGCTTAAGAAGACCACCAAGGAGAAGAGGCACAACTGAAAAAGATATGCTTTGCCAGGAGTCTTTGCCTCATTAGCGCTGGTAATGAATAAAGGAAAGAGGATGGAGAAGAGACAAGCACTGATAATGTATGAGGACTGCATTGCTGTGAGGAAAGCCAAGGGTAAACCAAATGCAAAGTAATAAGGCCAATTCCTTTCTATGTTTGACAATCACTGGTGCATCTCAATTCCTTTATTAAACCAGCGATATTCAAAGCAGTAAAGTGAATAGAGAAGGGACATATGCAGGAGGCTAACCAGCTGACCAACCAGATGGATGGGGAAGAGACTCACAAACATCCCCTGGAAAAGGAAAAGAGCTTGCAGCAAAAGGTTGAAGAGCATATCAGCAATTATTTTACTGACACCAGGGAATGGGCGCGGCTTCCTTCCTGATACTTCAAATGCCAGATCAGCTATATCTTCGAACCAAATGGCATTGACCACCTTGCTCAGCACAAACAGGGGAAGCACCCAGAGAGCACTGAAAATTGACGTGAGGAGGAATTCCAGCCATGACCAAACATTTCCATGTAGTGAGGGATCACCAATAATTTGCGCTGTCACTGACTGAAGCACAGGAATAAAAACCTCGGTAAAACAGCATGAGACTAAACCAGAATACGCCTCCATTCCAGGCACAGCACAGGACAATCCTACTAATAATACGTGGCTCGCTCTCCTGCTTCTGCTCTACACTCTGCGCAAGGACGTTGCTAGCCCGTCTCCGTCGCTGCTCTTCCCTCTTCTGCTGTATCCGAGAATCCAGCTTTGACATGGTACAGACACCCCAGATGGAGTCTTTGATGCCCTGAAGGTTTTGACACTGTTAGCCATCTCTTCACCTTCCAATCTACCAACTACACAGAAAAAGGGAGAAGCACCTCAAAACCTCTCATCATGAAGGGCCAGGCAGCTGCCGCCGCTCCATGGCCCTCGCCCACCAACTATGTTCAGTTTTTTGAAGAAGTGCCAACTACTTTTCAGAGTGGTTGTAGCATTTTACATTCCCACCAACAATGCATAAATTTCTTGCAATGGTGATCAAACTCCCTTAATTTCTGTTTTTATGAGAAATCTTGATCTCTTTATTATACCTGATGGATAGTTTTTCTGGATACAGTATTCTTAGCTGAAATTTGTGTTCTTTGAGTATTTGATATATGTCATTTCACTATCTTCTTGCTTACATGGTTTCTGCTGAGAAATTAGCACTTAATCTTATTTGCTGTCCCTTATAGGTTACTCTTAGTTTTTCTCTGTTGTTTTCAGAATTATCTCCTTATCTTTGGTTCTGACAAAGTTGACTATGGCTGTAAGGATAACAACAAACTGTGGTTGACTCTGAGAAGAATGGGAATCCCAGAACATTTGATTGTGTTTATGCGAAACCTATGCTTGGACCAGGAGGCAGTCATCAGAACAGAGTAAGGAAACCCTGCACGGTTCAAAATTGGGAAAGGTGTCTGCCAGGGATGTATTCTGTCTCCATACCTTTTCAATCTGTGCAGCATAGATCATTCGGGACTCTGGGCTGTACGAGGAGGAATGTGGCATCAGGATTAGAGGAAGATTCATCAACAGCCTGAGTTATGCAGATGATACAACCCTGCTTGCTGAAACTGAGGAAGACCTGAAGCACGTGCTGCAGAAAGTCAAGGACTGTAGCCTTCAATATGGATTGAAACTCAATATCAATAAAACAGATTCTCCCCACTGGGCCAATTGGCAGCATCATTATGCATGGTGAAGAGATTGAGATTGTTAACAGTTTTAGTTTGCTTCATTCCACAATCAACACTCTTGGTAACAGCAGCTAGGAAATCAAGAGATAAATTGCATTTGGAAAGTCCACTGTCAGAAACCTCTCCAGAGTACTGAAGAGCAATGATGTCGGGCTGGAGACTAAGATGCACTTGATTCGGGCCATAGTCTTTGCAATTATGTGCTATGTATCAGAGAGCTGGACAGTGACAAGGGATGAAAGAAAGAGAATTGATGCCTTTGAGCTGTGGTGCAGGAGCAGTGTTGCATATACCATGGACTGCTAGGAGAACAAACAGATTCGTCCTGGAGAGGGTGATACTGGGTTCCTGATATACTTTGGGCATGTTGCAAGGAGGAACCTATTCTTTAAGAGGGACATCATGTTTGGGAGGGTGGAGGGATGGCACAAGAGAGGAAGACCCTTGATGAGATGGATCAATTCAGTGACTGGGATAATGGAAGTAGGTGTGTCGGAGACAGTGAGGTTTGCACAGGACAGAGCAGGGTCTAGGGCTCTTGTAGATAGGATAGCTATGAGTTGCAAGTGACTCATTTTCTTCTAGTTACTCTTCCACAGCTCTCTTGGTGTCTTATTTTGCTTCTTTCTGTTCAGGGATTCTAATTATGCACAGGTTGTTCTTCTTGATAGTGTCCAACATTATTCTTAGGCTTTCTTCTTTTTTCCTTCTTTTTCATTCTGCTTTTTGTTTTAGCATACCAGTACTGAGACCTCTTCCTTATATTTCACTAGTTCTGTGTTCCATCTCTTCAACTTTGTTAATATGTCTCTCCAATATATTGACAGCATCAGAGACACAGGTCTTCGTATTCTGGATTGTAGTTTATTCTTTTTCCAGAATTTCTAATGCCTCATTTGTTTTATCTTTGCTGTCTTTGATTGTTTTTATAAGTTGCTCTTGGCTTTCACTTTTAGAATCCTGTAATTCTTGGAGTTGGTCTTTCACCTGTTGAAAATATTCATTGTTCTTCGGAATGCTGTGTCAGAAAGTTCCATCAGGCTCTCCAGCTTCAAGAAATATCTTGATTCTGTGTTTTGATCACTTTTTGAGGTGACATCTTGCTTTGGTTTTGTGTAAGGTGTCAGGTAGCCGACTTCTTCCATGTCATTGCTATGGTAAAATTTATTTTGCCTGGGGCCCTAGCGAGACATTGTTTTGATGATCTTGGCAGAAGAGCTTACTGCTCCAGGACAGGGCAGGGCAACTCACTTTGCCTGAATTCCTCTCTTATCCCTGGACTCCAAGACTTGCTTCAGTTGGGGAGCTCAATACACTAGTAGGGAATGAGAGGACAACTCACCTGGCCTATAGTTTTCGTCTCAAGTCCTGTAGCAATATTATATGGGACTGGGGGGAGGGGGGGCGAGGAGGCAGCTGTGAGTCTCTTCACCACTCTGACAATTCAAGAGGAAGGACTTTGTCTTGGACCTTCTCCTTTAGGGCTGTATTCTGGTAGCTGCTGATTGCTGGAGTCTTCTAGTTAATGTGCATGGCTGGCAAAACAGGATGATGTCTCAGGCAAAAGCAATGTGTTGGTAGGATCCCAAATGTTGGTGATATTCTGTCCCATGGCCTGAGGGTCACAGACCCTCCAACCCGCTGTTATGTGAGTCAGTAAAGGTCCTCCAGACTCTCCTGGTTCTGTGTAGGGCTGAGGGTGCCAGAAGGCTTACTGGGACTCCAGCGACGATTTTCACCTGGATGTGGTAGGTCGATCAGGGCACTTCTGGGCTGGCAGGATGCTGGGGTTGCATGGGTCCACAAAGGTCCTTCCCACCTCTCCTGGCTCTGTGCAGGGCTGACGGTACAAAGCAGACAGTTGGTTTTGCAAGTTGGACTAGGATAAGATAAAGAGTGCTTCCCACACTGGATAGCAAGACTTAAGGCAAGTAAGACTTGTGAAAGCAAGTCTTGAAGGAGACTGGAGTAAGATCTTGGTGAGAGTGAGATCTCTGTGGAGAGACTTTGGCATTGCTATGGAGAAACTGTAGTGAGGTATGACCTGAGACCTTTTGCATTTGTGCTGGCTACTGTTAAAGGTTTTTATTGTTCTTGCCAGAAGCTTGAAGGAGAAACTGACTTATAACTGCTTTGAAGCAAATCTTGATAGATGTTTTGGATTTGACTACTGAACTGAAACCAAAGCCTGGACAAATTGATAAATTGTGTCTTGGAACTTGGACTAAAACCTGGACTTGTGATATTATTTGCCTACCCCACTCTCCAACTTACTTCCCTTATAAACCACTTTCTCAGTACCACAACTGTGAGTGTGTAAGTCAACAATGAATAAATTAACCTCTTGCTTTTGGCGGGGCTCCAAAGGTACCATGGCTCTGGGCATGGGCTCTTCATATGTTTTCTGCTCTGGAGAAGGGGAGGGTTGCATTATTCTTACTCCCTCTGGTCCTTTCAGAGAGAAAATCATGGCACTGTACCCCCAAGTAGTGTGTTCCCCTCTTTAGACACAAAAATCAACTGAGAAAAAAAATCTAAAGATGAAAAAAATATATATATAAAGAGCAGGAGTGGCAATATTAACCTCTGATAAAATACACTTCAAGGCAAAACCCAGTGTAAGGGACAAGGAAGGACATTATATAATGATCAAAGTGTCAATAGAATAAGAGGACATAGCTATAATTACTATCTACATGCAAAATAATAGATAAAAAAACACACAAATGAAAATTTAACAGATCTGAAAAAAATATATTGACAACACCACAATAATAGTAGGCAACTTCAACACACCACTTTCTATGTGAAGGGACAGCATAAACCCCATTTTTTATATAAACCCCCATTAGTACCAGAAGCAGAAGTGGGTCATAAAAATTCTTAGCTTAAGGCAAACACAAATGCCCCAGGTAAAGTCTTATCTGTCCTTGCAAAGTAAAGAATTAACTAGTGTCTACGTGACACAAAAAGAGTAAAGGTGGGCAAAGTAACCAGCTCATCAAAAGCTGACCCCCATGACTGATCCCCCGGCCCACCAACCATGCTCTCAGTCTCCCCATCCTGACAGTAGCACCCAGGAAAGCCTTAAGAAGGATTGCGCAGGGGGATTTGGGGCTTTTTCCCTCACAACCTTCCTACTGAGGGAGAAAGTCTCCACATGTGGAATTTAATAGACGCTCTTGAATTTTCATATGTGTGATAATTGGATATCCTTTGAGGGGAATTTTGTGGGCAGAACACTATGAAGGACAGAAAGAACATCTCAAAAGTAGCTTAATAAAGAAAAGAAGAACTAGAGTCTATAATTAAAATGACTTGACCTCATTGACAGATAGAGAACACTCAATGCAACAAGAGCTCAATATGCATTCTTTTGCAGTACACATGGAACTTTCTCCAAAATAAATCATGTGCTAGGTTACAAGTCTTGACAGATTAAAAACTAATGAAATACCACAAAGCATCTTCTCGCATTGTGTTGTAATAAAGCTAGATATGAACAGCAGGAAGATGGGGAGGGAGGGTGGACCCCAGGCAAATGGAAACTAAATAGCATCCTGCTTGAATACTGCTTGAGTAGTAGAAGAAATAAAAAAATAAAATTTTAAAGTTTCTTGCAATAAATGAATATGAAAACACAACATACCAAAATATTTAGTATACAGTAAGCTCAGAGATCAATTTATAACATAAACACTGAAAAATAAAAATAAAAATCAACATCTTAACCCAACAACTCCAACAATTATAACAAGAACAGCAAGCAAACCCTAGAGTTTCTAGAAGAAAGGAAATAATAAAGATTAGAGCAGAAATAAATGAAACAGAAAGACAAGTGAGGTTTATATCAAGTATGTAAGGATGGTTCAACAAGAAAAACAAGCAGTATAATCCATGATATCAGTAAAACAAAGGAAAAGAACCACATAATATCAATTAATGTAGCAAATACATTTGGCAAAGTTCAATTCCTCTTCCAGATAAAGATGCCCAACAAAAATAGGAATAGATGAGAAATTCCTCAGCATAATAATATATATATGTATATGTACATATACTCAGCATAAGAATATAGGAGACTCTGGTCACAGCATAAGAAACTTTAGCAGCTGACGTGTCTGGAATCACAAAAGCCAAGGAAGCTTTAGATATAAACTACTAGATCAAGGGCTGGACATTGGGAGATAGATGTTGCAGGGAGTGGGTCAAAGTGTATGGGTACCTTGATGGATGGTGGAACAAAGAAATAAGTGGGTCAAGACACTTGTGCCAAGGGCAGGGACAACACTGAAACTAATGGTTAATTCCACAAGAAGGGATATGCTTTCATTCTTTCTGTAAAATGTTTATCTGTTAGATACTTCTCTAAATCTGAACATCCAGATTAAGACACACTAGGAAGAAGGACTGGCCATCCATTTCCGAAATAGCAGGACTCTGAAACCCTATGTACAACAGAACACACGTAGAATGACAGAAAGGGTAGCTGAGTATGGAAATACAAAGGAAGAGGAACAGTTGTAAGCAGACACTAGTGATTGGAACATGGAATGTGAGAACCATGAATGTAGGAAAATTAGATATTGTTAAGGAAGAAATGGAACACATAAATATTGACATACTAGGCATTGGTGAGATGAGATGGACTGGCATGGGGCATTTTGAGTCAGATGATCATATATTACTCTGGAGATGAAAAGGTGAGGGAAAATGGGGTTGCTTTCATAGTTAGTATATTTGTTGTAGTTGTTATTAAGTGCCTTTGAGTCATAGAAAACTCATAGTGACCTTATGAACAAAATACCTGAACACTATGCACACACACACAACCAATGACCAATATAATGCTCAATGGAGAGCAATTAAAGACATTCTCCTTGCAAACAGACATGAGACATGGTTGCCTTCTATCATCATTTCTATTCATAATAGTATTGAAAATCCTAGCTACAGAAATAAGGCACAAAACAACAAATATTGTGTAAGATCACTACTACTAAAAGCTAAAGAAAGGTTTACACACAGAGTGAATCATACTAGTATAGTTACCAGGGAGGGGAAGAAAGGGAGGAGAGTAGAAAAGTAATGACTAGATAATAATCACTTATTTAGTTGAGTGAAGGGAGAGACAATATGGAATAATGAGCTATTAGACATTGTATAGAGAAAATAATATTATACCATGACAGAAAGTTATGCTACCAAGGCCCAGGTGGGTGATTTTAATCTGCAGCCCTTAGGCATGGTTCAAATTGGTTTTTTGTCAAACATTCTTTTAGGTGGTATAGCTCTGGTCTATGCATTGCTGTACAGAAGTAACGTATGCTTGCTGTGATCTAAACACTGTGAAACTGATGTGCCAAATGTGATAATGGTTACCCATGGTAGACAGTGTTTGCTGGAGCTTCCTGATTAAAACAAGCTTGGAAGCAGGAGTGGCATCCACTTCCAAAGTGGCTTGTCTCCGGAAACTCTATGAACAGTGCTCAGGTCTTTCAATCATAGGATCGCTATGAGTTGTCTACAACTCGACAGCACCTAACAACAACAACAGGAAAAAATACACATGAATGATTAAGAGAAAAACCAATGTATGACGTGAAATTTATACAAATCACAATTAAAAATATAGACAAAATGTTTTCAGATTCCTAATGTGATAATCTCATGGCAGCATCAGGATGGATGGTGAAGAGATTGAGATTGTTGACAGCTTTAGTTTGCTTGGCTCCACAGTCAACACTCTTAGCAACAGCAGCCAGGAAATTAAAAGACATATTGTGGTGGGAAAGTCTGCTGTTAGAGACCTCTCCTAAGTACTGAAGAGCAATGGTGTCTCTCTGGAGACTAAGGTGTGTCTGATTCAGGCAATGATCTTTGCAATCACTTTATGCGTCAGAGAGTTGGACAATGTCTAGGGAGGATAGAAGGATAATTGATGCCTTTGAGCTGTGGTTCTGGAGAAGAGCATTGGATGTACCATGGACTGCTAAGAAAACAAACAGGGTCATCCTGGAGAGGGTTAAACCAGGCTGCTCCTTGGAGGCAAGGATTCTAAGGCTTCCTCTAACATACTTTGGACATGTTGTGAGGAGAGACCATTCCTTAGAGAGGGACATCATGCTTGGAAGGGTCGAGGGACAGCGCAGGAGGGGAAGGCCCTCTATGAGGTGGATTGATTCAGTGACTGGGGTAATCAGGATGGGTGTGTTGAAGACAGTGCGATTGGCACAGGACAGGGCAGAGTTTAGGGCTGTTGTACATAGGGTCGCTATGAGTCGCAAGTTAATTGACGGCACGTACAACAACATAATAACGCTATGATATTAGGAATTACTGCTGGCCCAACTTAAATGAGAAAGATTCATAGTTGAATAGATTTTAAATGAACTGAGCAAACTTAAACTCTTTGCATGTGTTCAAAGTAGACTCTAACATTATCCTCTCAAGGTAAGATGAACTCCATCTGCAGAATGTCTTTTGTTTCATCTTTTGTTCCCACAGGTTTATATCTAAAGGATGGCAGGTGTGGTATATGCTCTGAGTACCACTTAAATGGAGTGCTACTGAGCAGCTTCTATCAATCGCTGCAGTTTCCATTGCCAGATGTGAGATCATTCAGCAAGTTAAGCCTAATATTTTTCAGTTAGAGCCTCCATAGGTCAAGCTCTTCAGGTTGGAAGGCATTCAAAGTACAACCTGGGGAGAGCTGCCTCCTCAGAGTTGAGTCTACCTTAATGACGTAATTAGAGTTAAGCTTTTAGAACATACATTTGCTGATGTGGTACAATTCAAAAGAAGGAGAAATAGCTGCAAACTTCCATTAATATTCATATAATGTATGAAATATGAATCTAAAACACTGAAATGTGCCAAAAATGAAATGAACCACATAAAAATTGATAACCTAGGCATTCGTCAGCTGAAATGGACTGGTGTCGGCCATTTTCAATTTGATATTCACATGGCTGGGAATGAGAAATTGAGGAAGAAGGACATTATATTTATAATAGAAAAAGGACATTTTACAATCTATCCTGAAGTACTGACATATTTCAGCTAACAGATGCTGCCCTGGATGTGCTCACCAAGTTGTGCCAAGAAATCTGGAGAACAACCACTTGGCCAACTGACTGGAAGAGATCTATATTTGTTCCTATCCCAAAGAAAGGTTACCCAACAGAGTATGGAAACTATAGAACAATCACATTGATTTCACATGCAAGCAGGATTCTACTGAAGATTATCCAAAAACGACTAGAACAGCACATCAGCAGAGAACTGCCAGAAGTCCAGGCTGGGTTTAGAAGGGGTCGTGGTACTAAGGATATTGTAGCTGATGTTAGATGGATCTTAGCTGAAAGCAGGGAATACCAGAGGAATGTCTGTGTTTCATTGACTATGTAAAGGCATTTGACTGCGTGGATCATAACAAACTGTGGCTGACTCTGAGAAGAATAGGAATCCCAGAACACCTGATTGTTCTAATGTGAAACCTATACTTGGACCAGGAGGTAGTCATCAGAGCAGAACAAGGGAACACTGCATGGTTCAAAATTGGGAAGGGCATACGCCAGGGATGCATCCTATCTCCATACCTTTTCAACCTGTATGCAGAACAGATTATCCGGGAGGCTGGGCTCTATGAGGAGAAATGTGGGGTCAAGATTGGTGGACGATCTATCAACAATCTGTGTTATGCAAATGACACAAGCCTGCTTGCTGAATCTGAGGAGGACCTGAAGCACTTGCTACAGAGGGTCAAGGACTGCAGCCTCCAATATGGATTGAGGCTCAATGTCAAGAAGACAAAGATTCTCACCACTGGACTAATTGGCAGCATCAGGATGGATGATGAAGAGATTAAGATTGTTGACAGCTTTAGTTTGCTTGCCTCCATGGTCAACATTCTTGGCATAAGTAGCCAGGAAATTAAAAGGCGCATTGACATGGGAAAGTCTGTTGTTAGGGACCTCTCCAAAGTACTGAAGAGCAATGGTGTCTCTGTGGAGACTAAGGTGCGTCTGATACCGGCCATGGTCTTTGCAATCACTTGTTATGCGTCAGAGAGTTGGACAGTAACCAAGGAAGATAGAAGGAGAATTGATGCCTTTGAACTGTGGTGCTGGAGAAGAGTATTGAGAGTACCATGGATTGCTAAGAAAACAAAAAGATTCATCCTAGAAAGGGTTAAACCGGGTGGCTCCTTGGAAGCAAGGATTCTGAGGCTCCGTCTAACATACTTTGGACATGTTGTGAGGAGAGACAGGTCCTTGGAGAGGGACATCATGCTTGGGAGGGTGGAGGGACAGTGCAGGAGGGGAAGGCCCTCTATGAGGTGGATTGATTCAGTGACTGGGGTAATTGGGATGGGAGTGTCAGAGACAGTGCGATTGGCACAGGACAGAGCAGAGTTTAGGGCTGTTGTGCATAGGGTCGCTATGAGTCACAAGCGACTCAATGGCACTTAACAACAACAACAACATCCTGAAGTACAACACTATCAGCAATGGGATATCGAAGATGAAGAAACTAACAATTTCTCCCAACTTCTAGATCTGAAATTAATCAAACATTTAATCAAGATGTAGTAATAATCATGGGAGAATGGAATGCAAAAGCTGGAAACAAAGAAAGATCAGTGGTTGGAAAATATGGCCTTGGTGATAAAATGGTGCTGGAAATCACGTGATTGTAGTTTCTATCACTAATGACTTACTCATCGCAAATACTTTTATAATTTTTTAAAGAAACATAAGTGGTGCTTATACATGTGAGCCTTGCTGGATAGAATACACAAGGGATACATCAGTGGAAAGAGATTACGGGAAGAAGCTCAACATTATCAGTTCATAAAAAGGCCAATGGCCAACCAAGAAACAGAACATCAATTGCTCCTATTCAGGTTTATATTGATGCTGAAGACAATGAAAGTAAGTCTGGGAAGATCAAAGTATGACCTTGATGATATTGTACCTAAATCTAGAGACTAAAGAGCTAGAATATTTGACTTAGTAAGAGTTGCTGGCAGAGGCACCGAACACAACCTGGTTGGAGACATAGCCAAAAGGAGGTAGAGTGCCTTAGTGGTAGAAAGCTGTCCTTATTAACAAACTGTATTTTGTCTCTTGTTTTGTTGCTGTTACTTCCACATCAATCCTAAACGTGGATTAGAGAGTAACCTATGACTTTCCTAATAAATGCCATTACTGTGAGATTGGTCTTTACAAAAAAATTATCAAACATAGCAGTGAAATAAAATGCCATAGGAGATATGACTGGTGTCATATTTGGTAAAAATATTGGAGAATGAAGATATGTTTGCTCTCCACTTCATGCAAATCAGCTTTGGGCAAGCAGTAATTCTCTCTCCTCTCTGTGAAGCTTTGATATTACTATTATCTCTACTGCACAGTTTTAGATATTTTTGACATTTTTCTATAATATCCCATCAGTGTGTGACCCAAGAATTCTCTCTCTGTGCTCTTTTCCCGACCACCTGTCAGTTTGTTGAATTGTAGTGGTTTGCATGTTGCTATGATACTAGAAGCAAGGTTACTGATATCTCAAATTTCAGGAGGGTCCCTGAAAAAACGGTGTGATAAGGGTGACTGTGTTGACTTCCTTTAACTTCATGGTGAAATAGAACCATCAAAAGCATTAACACAATAGTTATTCCTGTGAGGCAGAGGCCAGAAATGTCTTCACACTCTAAACCTTCTCACCATCTCAACACCATCATCCTTTTACAGCACACTCTACTCTGCTCGATTTGATCACTCATTGCAACGGTCACACAGAACTCAAAGACAATATTCTCAAAGATTCTATGGTGTTTAAGGAACTAATAGGAAGCTATTCAAGATCAAGAACAACTCAGGATTCAGTTCTCCAGTCAAGATAGCCTCGCTTCAGCCTGAAGGAAGGCCTTTCTCTGGCCCACAGTCCCATGGCCCAGACTCTTTCTGCTCAGGCAAGTGTCACCAAGCTCTTTTAGATTTGCTGATTAAGTGCCCACTCCACCTGTAAGTGTATGTCCAAAAGCATTCAGTAAATGACTGAATGCTCTCACTCTATCAGCAAGCCTCCTGTCCAAGGTTATTTTGCTTTCTTCCTCTGTAAGCTAGGAAGTTGCCGCTTTGTCTCAAGTCAATTTCCTAGTTGTACTGTCTTTGCTGCAGCCATTTCTCTGCCATCATATCTCACCATTTTCCTGCTTGTTATAGCTTTGTCCCCTAGATCAAAGAAGTTTCATTACAGGGATCTCAAGTCCAAAGGATGCACTCAGTCCTGGATCTTCTTTTTTGGTGGCAGTGAAATGTCCATTCTTCATCTCTGCACGGCTCATTCTAAATTGAGTGGAATGACAAAACAGACCAATCTCCACATTACACCTTATTTGCATAGTTCCATCCCACAAGAGTGGCATTATAATTTACATTACTAACAATCTAGCCAATCCCCTTGATGTGTCATAAACAACTCATATTTGTGTAGTCTTAATTAGTTATTTGTTGGGAGTTACAAAGACAGTAGTTTAGGAAAGTCGCATTAAGGAATTCACTGCATTACACAGTTCCTTATGGTTGATAGGTTTAAGTAGAGCTTCCAGACTAAGACAGACTATAAAGAAGGTCCCAATGTTTTATTTTTGAAAGGCAATAAATGCAAATTCTATGGATCACAACAAATATTGAGCTCTAAAAGTGGAAGGCACTCAAATTACATAGTGGCTACAACAAATTACTTCAAGTTTCTCAATGATCATAAAGCTGTCATGGATAAGGTAACCTTTTGTTTTATTGTCCATGGATTGCCATCAATAGGAGCTGGCTCAATGGCAACACATTATAAGAACAACTGATATTGTAAGGTGCCATCAAGTTGACTGTGACAATATACAGCCTGCAAACAGCAGATCTGAATCTTGCCCTGTTGTGCACTATTCTCATAATCTCTGTCATGCTCAAGTCAATTTATGGTAGTCACTGTATCAATCCATGTCACTGAGGGTCTTTACTTTCTCTCTCTTGCTGACTTTCTACCTTTTCCAGTAAGATGTATCTTTCCAATGACTAGTTCCTTCTAAAAATATGCCCCAAGTAAATAAAAGTTTCATCATCCTTGCCTCTAAGGAGAGAACCTTGGCTGCACCTCCTTCAGTTAGGGACATTTCCAAATTATTGAGGAGTAGTGATGTCAGTTTGAGGACAAATGTGCATCTGATTCAGGACATAGTCTTTCCAATTACTAGCTATGCGTCTGAGAGCTGAACAATGAATAAGGGTGACAGAAAAAGAATTGACACCTTTGAGCTGTGGTGTTGGAGAGGAGCATTGAGCATCCCATGGATGGCCAAGAGAACTGATATGTTTTGGAAAGGGTGCAGCCAGAGTGTTCTTTGGAGGCAAGAATGATCAGGCTTCATGTTGCATATTTTAGACATGTTGCTAGGAGGTGCTATTCCTTGGAGAAGGACATTATATTGGGAAGGACAGAGGGTTAGCAAAGGAGAGGAAGACCCTCAACCAGGTGGACTGATACGGTGACTGCTGCAGTGGACACTTCCGTGTCAGAAAGTGTGAGGATGATGCAGGCTAGAACAGGGTTCAGATCTTTTGTTCATACTTGTCACACCTAACAACAACAACAACAACAACAACAGGATATTCTATACTCTTCACCAACACAATTCAAAATACTGATTCTTCTCATGTCATCTTTATTTATTATCCAAATTTCAGATGCATAGAAAGAAATTGAAAAGACCATGACTTGGATTAGACATACTTCAGTCTTTAAACTGACATCCTCACTCTTCAAAACTCTGATGAGGTCCTTGACAACAGATTTTCCCTATTTCTTTCTTTTTATTGTGAAAAACATATACAAGGGGGTAAAGGTTGGGAGCAGAAGAGTGAGGATGGCAAGGGATGAGATCACAGGGCCACACAATTTGGTGGGTGGGAGGAGTAGGCAAAGGAAATGAGAAAGATCCATCGAGCACCAACAGAGATAGGGCATAGTCGAATGGCGATTAATTTTTTTTTAATAAAGAAATTGTCTTAGTCACTTGTGGGTTTCTCATTTGGGAATGGGGCACAGACTCTTTGGCTTATTCATGCTAAACAGGGGTGTTGATGTGAAGGGGTATGAAGAGCTCCCTTTAACACCTCACTGGTGGTCCTGGGTTGATGTTGCATCCCTTCTTGTTCTGTTAGAAGATATTTTCCTGATGTTTACTTCCCTCTGCACTGCAAAGTGTTTGCCAAGGTGGGTCCAGTGGGGATGGCTGGCTGAACCCTGAGGCTCCATCCTCCTTTGCTTCCTTAGCTGGCAGTTATATTTCCCTTTTGTCTCTAGAACTGGGTTTAGGGTTCAGGTTTGGAGTAAAACTCAGTGTTAAGGTTTCCTATAGGAAAGGGAGCAAACCTAGAGAGAACAAACTTATGAGTTACAAATAGAAAGGCTTTTGTGGTGTTACTTACAGGTGTACTGGGGAAGAAGGTGTGAATGTGATAAGACAAGAGTTCATCTTCCCTATTTTGGATCTAGTATCAGAATTTGGCTTTCAGAACTTCTCTACTGTCTAGGCTTGTGGTGAATTATCACTTTATCATCCTCTTCAAGTTTGGTATGGCTACATGATGATTTTTAATTTTTTTTCATTTTATACTGGTTTAGAGAGAGACCAGTTGGCCTAGTGGATAGAAAGTGATGCCCCCAAGCCAAAGGTGGGTGACTCTAGTCCACGGCCTCAGGCCTGCCTTTAATTGTTTTTGGTGAAGCATTCCTCTAGGTCGCATAACCCTGGTATGTCCACTTGCTGTACAGAGATGACTTGTGGTTGCTGTGAAGCTGAACACTGTGACACTAATGTGTCAAATGCAAGAATGGTTGCCCATGGTGGACAGTGTCTGGTGGAGCTCCTTTATTAAAACAAGCTTGGAAGCAGGAGTGGCGTCCACTTCCATAATAGTGTGCCTCTGGAAACCCTATGAATCTGGAGAAAGGATAAAAGTTATACAAGTGTCCAGGTCTTTCGTTCATAGGGTCGTTATGAGTCACCTACGACTCGGCGGCACTTAAAAACAACAACAACTGCTTTATTTACAAGTTTGAATGCATTATTTTTTTACCCTGGATATTTCTCCCTTCCTTCACCCACATCCACCCATTAAACTGTGCAACCTTATGATTAACCCCCTACCCAGCCTACCTCTCTGCTCTCCCCAACCCCCCTTCCTTGAATTCTCATACTTTGCGGTGATGGTTTTATACAGTATTTGTCCTTATGAAACTGAGTTAGTTCGCTCAGCCTAATGCTCTTCAGTCCCTCTCCAGTTAGGGAGTGATTTACAAAATCGTTGCTCCTGCGAGCTATGTGGTATGCCACCGTGTGAATGTTCCTTAATTTCCCAATCCATTCAATTGTGGTTGGACATTTGGGCTGTTTTTGATCAACACATCATGAGCAGGAAGAACATGAATCACAGGTAGAAACATTTCATAGACTCCTATCACTGCCTGCCTTTTTCTCCTCCTTGCCATTTCGACCAAAGGTGTTCAGATAATGGAGTCTTATTAATTTCAGACACAGACTCACTGCCACGGAGTCCAAGCTGACTTATAGCTAACCATCAAGCAGCTTTTCACATGGGAAGGTTTTGTACATATTTCTCCTGAGGAACCCTTTGTGGATCCAGCGACCAGAGGCCTTTGGGTTAGCAGCATAACTTCCTAAGGAATATGAGCACCCTTCTATAAGCTCGAGACACCCAAAGGGGGCAATGCAAACAGAGTCCCAGATAAACATTTTGCACAAGTAATGTGTATTTTAATGGCACTGATATCTTAGCATTGTTTGTTCCCATTGTACAACCCAACTGATTTTAATGATTGCATTTTACCTATGATGAAACAGAGAGGTTAAATAACTTGCCTAAAACCATATAAATAAACAGCAAAGTCAGAGTTACCAGTCCTTGCTGTGTAGAATCCTAAGACAACTCACATTGCTACTCCTCTCAAATCTTCATTCATCAGATTCCTTTCATTGAGACCAGTGGCTCTCAGTTGAAACTGACTTTTGTATCTTCCCCGAGCTGTTCATTTTCACCCACTCCCATGGGAGTAGAAGCCTTTTGGGTTGTCACAACTAGTAGGAGGGATTGTGCGACTGGCATTTGGTGGGTATAAGCCAAGAATGGTACTAAACATCACAGAAAAGCCTCCCCCAGCAAGGATTATCTGACTCTGAATGTCAACAGTGTGGCTGTTGAGGTGCTCTGTCTCATACTAAATTCTCCTGTTGCTTACGCTACCACAGTTGGTTTCTTTTGCTTATAACCACAGGATGTGATCAGGTTGTTGTGAATTAGTTAACTAACTAACTAATTGAAAACGTTAGGATGTCAGTGTTGGGAGTGGTCTTCTTTGACATTTGTTCAAATGATCTGAAAGAGTGAACAGTGTAAGTTTCACATTTTCTAATGACACTTCGCTGTGCCGAGGGAGTGAAATGCCAAGTGGCTGGTGAGAAGCCACAGAAGATCTCACTAGGCTGTGTGAGTAGGCAGAGGAATGCCAAGGATGAGCTCCAGTGTGGGCAAGTGCAAGGCGCTGCATTTGGCAAAAAATAATCCAAGCTATACTTAGAGATTGAAAGAGGCTGGAACAGGAGAAAAGCAAATGAACAAAAACTTAGAGGACACCGGTGAGTGCGTTCTGAGCCTACACATGGAGTTACTGTGAGTTGGAATGGACTTGACAGCAACAACAACAACAACAACAAACAACACCAATCTGATCAAATCCTAGCTGACAATATATGATGCTTTGGCCCTACCTTGGATAATCTTGAATAAAGATTTGAGTATTAGCTACTCAACATGTTAGCTACTCAGAATGGCTATTTTCTGCAGGTATACAGGTATATAGCTTTTATTTGTAAGTTTCCATTATTCCTTATAATTTTAAAATATATATTTTATTTTTCCCCATTCATTGTTGCACTTTTTCCTACCTGCCCACCCCTCCCCCAGTTCTCTTTCATTTATGAAAAAAGGAAAAAATTCTTTCATTGTTTTACAGTCCTCCCCCCACCCTTGTCCCCTGAGTCCACTTTACTGTGCAGTTCTTATTCTGAATTCTTGTCATGCAAATGATACCTAATCATATATTCCTTTTAAACAGTTCTCTCCTTCATCTGTTTCAATGCAATGTATATCATTTATCCCCACTCAGTTTCCCCACAATCCCAATGCCGGTCCTATTTTGTAACAGTGGCATTATGTAGTATTTGTCTTTTTTGTGACTGAGATAGCTCACTCAGCATAATGTCCTCCAGCATCACCCATTTTGTATAATATTTCATGAGTTCCTTGCTTTTCCAATGCTGCATAGTATTCTATTGTGCGAATATACCTCAGCGTCTCTATCTATTCATTTGCTTATGGGCACTTGTGTTGTTTCCAACACTTTGCTATCGTGAACAAAGCAGCAAAAATTGGATATATCTTTTCAAATACAGGAAAAAAGTATTAGTGGCATAAAGATCCAGCTATACCCCTTTATCCAGATTCACCACTTGTTACTAATTTGTTCCATTAACTTTATTGTGATGAGATTCCAATTTTTTTTTTTTTAAATCCATGGAATCAAGCTAAACAAGTATGGGAACAAAATCTCATTATTAAACTATTAATTGTGGCCTTTGACACCTGGCTCCACTAACCTATTAAATACAACTCTCTGGAGTGAGGCCTAGGCATTTATGCTTTCAAAAATTTCCTTTAGGTACAAGTCCTTGGAGAGGGATTTCATGCTTGGGAGGGTAGAGGGACAGCACAGGAGAGGAAGACTCTCTATGAGGTGGGTTGATTCAGTGACTGGAGTAATGGGGATAGGTGTGTCGGAGACAGTGAGATTGACACAGCACAGAGCAGGGTTCGGGCTGTTGTGCACAGGGTTGCAATGAGTCACATGCGACTCTACAGAACTTAACAACAGCAACAACAATGGATGCAAGATTGAAGCCATGGTCTTTTTAATCTTTTGTTATGCATCCGAGAGCTGGACAATGAATAAGGATGAGATGAAGTGATGCCTTTGAGCTGCGGTGTTGGAGACGAGTCCTAACTGTTTCATGGTCTACCAAAAGAACAAACAGACAAGTTGTGGAGAAAGTGGAGCGTGAGTGCTCCTTAGAGGCAAGTATAGTGATGCTTCATCTCCCAGACCTTCCTCACATTGATGGGAGTGGCTACACCTTGGAAAGTTACATCATGTTGGAAAGATGGACAGTCACTGAAAGACAGGAAGGCCCTTGATGAGATAAATTGACACAGTGACTGTAGCAATGGGTGCAGGTATATCAGAGATGATGAGGCTGGCACACGATTGGACAGGGCTCTGATCTGTTGTTCATAGGGTCGCTAGGAGTCACAGTCCACATCATGGCACTTAACAACAGCAACAATGGTCATTCATGATCCTTTCTGCCAGTTCCTAATTCGTGATTGGCTCAAGGGTGGACTTGAGACTCAATTCTACTCAATGAGAATAGGAACCCCACACCAAACCTACTGCCACATTTCAGGAGAAAACGGTCCGTCTTTCTCTTTCTAAGGGTCTGATGGTTTTGAATCTGAGGTTTTCTTCACTGGTTTTTTTGAAGGGTTTTCTCCCCGCTGTGATTTTCTTTTTCTGTAAAATTTAAATTTTCTGCTGGCTTACTTACAAAGTTCATATACATTATTTTTCACATGGGATCTTTCCCCTTTCCTTTACTCACACCTCCCTCCACTCATCAAATTATGCGACTCTGTGATTAAGCCCTTCTCCTCATCCTCACCCCTCTCTTCTTCCCCCATCATCATCTTGGATCCTAATACACGTTCTACAGTAATGGTCTTATACAGTATTTATCCTTATGAGACTGAGTTAGTTCACTTTGTGTAATGCTCTCCAACCAAGTTAGGTCATTTACAAAATCATTGCTCCCGTGTGATGCCTAATATTCCATCATGTGATTGTACCATCATTAGGTCTCAATCCATTCCATGTGGTAGACTCTTTCCATGTTCTTGCTGTGTTGAATAACATTGCTATGAGCATTGGTGCACGAGTCTCTGTGCCTCAGATCTCATTTTCTTGGGATATAGTCTAAGCAGTGGTATAGCGGTATAGTCATATGAAATTTCTAGGTTCAGCTTTTTGAGGAAATGGCAAACTGCCTTCCAAAATAGTTGTACTATTTTACAATTTGGGAGGGTTTTTTTGGTAGCCATTCCCTTCATTCATTTTAATCTGTATGTATTATTTAATTAATTGTTACTTAACTAATACAATTATCTGGCAGCTCTGGTGACCTAGTGACAAGAAGCTGTGTAGTAATTCCAAAGGCACGTGGTTGGAGAGCACAAGCCACTCTGTGGTAGAAGAATGGATAATCTCCTCCCATGCGATTAACTGCCTCTGAAAACCTGCCAGAGGTTCAGCTATGAATTGGTTCCGACTCTGTGGGACACAACAACAACAATATAATTATCTAGTAACGGGCTCTGGTGGTGTGGACCACAGGGTGTCACACTGCTAATCAAAAGAAAGCATTACTCCAAGCAGTTTGAATCGACCAGCAGCTCCTAGGTAAAAAAAGAAGCTTCAAAAATTTAAAACTCCTGTGAAAATTTAAAGCTTCAGAAACCTGATGGAAGGTCAACCTGAATCGGAATGGACTCAATGACTTTGAGAGGTAGGATTGTGCTTTACATGTTGTGCTGCTAACCAGAGAGATACAAGAGACTTATTAGACAAAGGAAATTATAAAATAATGCCGAAGGAGATTTAAAAAGACCTATATAAATGGCACCAGTAGCCAGGAAATTAAAAGGCGTATTGCCATGGGAAAGTCTGCTGTTAGGGACCTCTCCAAAGTACTGAAGAGCAATGGAAACTAAGGTGCGTCTGATACAGGTCATGGTCTTTGCTATCACTTTTTATGCATCAGAGAGTTGGACAGTGACTAAGGAGGATAGAAGGAGAATTGATACCTTTGAGCTGTGGTGCTGGAGAAGAGTATTGAGGGTACCATGGACTGCTAGGAAAACAAACAGATTCATCCTGGAAAGGGTCAAACTGGGTGGCTCCTTGGAAGCAAGGATTCTGAGGCTCTGTCTAACATCCTTTGGGCATGTTGTAAGGAGGGACCAGTCCTTGGAGAGGGACATCATGCTTGGTAGGTTAGAGGACAACACAGGAGAGGAATGCCCTCTATGAGGTGGATTGATTCAGTGACTGGGATAATCGGGATGGATGTGTGTATTGGAGACGGTGCGATTGGCACAGGACAGAGCAGAGTTCAGGGCTGTTGTACATAGGGTCGCTATGAGTTGCAAGTGACTCGATGGCACTTAACAACAACATATAAATTGTATATAGGGTTCATATGCATAGCATTGGGAAAGTCTGTTGTCAGGGACCTCTCCAAAGTCCCAAAGAGCAATGATGCCACTTAAAAAAACTAAAGTGTGCCTTGATTCAGGTCACAGTCTTTCCAGTCACCTGCTATGCATCTGAGAGATGCACAATCAATAAGCATGACATAAGAAGAATAGAGGCATTTGAGTTGTGATGTTTTAGAAGAATATTGAATAGCCCATGGATAACCAAAAGAACAAATAGATATGTTTTGGAGAAAGTGCAATCAGAGTGTTCCTTGGAGGCATATTTTGGACCAGTTGTTATGAGAAGCTATTCCTTGGATAGGGAACTATTACTTGGATAGGGAGAAAATGATTGAAAAGGTGGAGGGCCAGTGAAGGAGAGAAATACATTCAATGAGATGGATTGATATAATGTCTGCAGCAATGGACTCAGATGTTTGGAGGATGATAAGGATGGCACAGGGTAGAACAGAGTTCAGATCTGTTGTTTATAAGGTTTCCATGAGTCATACTCAAAGTGACTACATTTAATAACAGAAATGGAAGAATATATCATGTACATGAATCGGAAGACTAAGTGTCAGAAAATGTCATTACTATCCAAAGTGATCTATAAATTCAGTGCCAATCCTGATCCAAATTCAATCAATACTCTGAGATTGAAGAATCAATTGCTAATTTTATATGTAAGGTAGAATAAAATAGAAGTTATCACATGCTCTAATTTTAAGATCTTCTATGTGGCTATTATGTGCCATCGAATAGTCTTCAACTCATATCGACCCTATGTACAATCGCTTTAAACTCTGCCCTACCGTAAGCCAATTCCATTGTCTCTAATACGCCTATGCCCATTACCCTTGTCACTGTGTTAATCCAGGGTCTTCCTCTCCAGTGCTATCCCTCCACCCTTCCAAGCATTCTATCCTTCTCCAGGGACTGATCTTTTCTGGCAAAATGCCCAAAGTATGTGAGATGAAACTTCAAAATTCTTGTCTCCAAGGAGTAGCAGTTTCACCGTATCCAGGACAGAGCTGTTTGTTCTCTTGGCAGTCCATGGCAGGATGCTCATTACTCTTCTCCAGTACCACAACTAAAAGGCAATTCTCCTGTCATCCCTAGTCATTGACAAACTCTCTAACGCATAGCAAGTAATTGCAAAGACCATAGCCTGAATCATGCGCACCTTAGTCTCCAGATTTATATCATTGGTCTTTAGCACTTTGGAGAGATCCCTGACAGCAGATTTCCCCAATGCAATTCTTCTTTTGATTTCTTGACTGCTGGCACCAACAGTGTTGATTGTGAAGCCAAGAAAGCTGAAATTGCTAACAAATCTCTTCTCCATCTATCATGATGCTGGCAATTGGCACAGTGATGAGAGTCTTTGTCTTCTTGATGTTGAACTTCAATACATACTGAAGACTACAGTCCTTGATCTTTTGCAGCAAATACTTCAGGTCCTCCTCAGTTTCAGAAAGCCATGTTGTGTCATCTGCATATCATAGGTTGTTGATGAGTCTTTTTCCATTCCTGATGTCACATTCCCCCTCAAATAGTCCAGTCTCCCAAATGTTCCATGTGTATACAGATCATAAAGAAATGGAGACAGGATGCATCCCTGATGTACTAGAGCTACATAAAAGAGCTGTAGTGGCCTAGTAGTAACAAGATGCATTGCAATTCCAAAGGTACATGCTTCAAATCTGCCAGCTGCTCCTTGGGAGAAAGATGGGCAATCTCTTACCATGCTATTTACTGCCTCTAAGAACTTGCTGAAGAGTAAGTTAGGAATAGGTTCTGACTTGACAGCAGACAACAACAATATACAGCTAAAATATTTAAAATAACTTGATGCTAATATAATGGCAAACACTTAGAACAATGGGACAGAATTGCGAATTCAGAAACAAATCCATCCACTTGTGAGCAATCGATCTTTGACAAAGGGCCACAAAACACTGCGTGGAGAAAAGATAGCCTCTCCAAGAAATTAAACTGGTAAAACGAAGCATCCTTTTGCAAAGAAAAAAAAAGAAACAAGATTCATATCTCATGCCATATAAAAAAAAATCTAACTCAGGATGGATCAGAGGCTTAAATGTGAAGCCTGAAACGATCACAAAGGGCATAAAAAAAATGCGGACAAACCTAGAAATCTTAATTTATGGTATAAATCAATTATTGATCATAACCAAAATGCACAAAACAGTACAAGATAAACAGGATGAATGGAACCTTCTAAAAACTAAAATTTTCACTGCATCAAGAGACTTCAAAAATAGAATCTAAAAATGGAAGAAAATTATTTGGTGGCAACATATCAGACAAAGGATAAATCTCCAAAATTTATAGAAAGCTTTAACCCCTAGATAACAAACACACACCTCGTTCAATTGACAAATTGAGGACATGAGCAAACATTTCACAAAAAAAAGACGTTCATGTTACCAATAAACTCATGGCAAAATGCTAGAACTTTCAGTTCGAGAATGAATAGGAGTGATGATAGAAGGCATCCTTGTTTGGCTCCTATTTCCAAAGGAAATAATTTTCGTTTCTCTCTGTTGAGAATGGTGCTGCTCTTTGTTTCTGTGTCTATCCCCTTAATTACACTGAACAATTTCACTTCTATTTCTGTTTTGCTAGGTTTTTATCACAAATGGACGATGTTGAAAGTTATCAAATACAATACAAATTTCTGTATCCACTGAGGTGAACATGTGGTTCTTTTTCTTTGTTTTATTTATGTAGTGAATGACATTGACTATGTTTCTGATGATGAACTAACCTTGCATTGTCTAGTATAAATCCCTTTTATTCTGAAACGTGTTATCACCTAAGACCTGAAGGCTAAAATTCCAAATAGGGCCTTGATCTTGTGATTATTTTTTTCCCCTCAGTAATATTTTGTTTCATAACATGAACTGTGAACTCTGGTGACCTAGTGGCAAGAAGCTGTGCTGCAATCCTAAAAGTATGCTGTTTGAGGCAACCAGCTGCTCTACTGGAGAAGGATGGGAAATGCCCCCCCTTGAAGACCCACCAGAGGGTCAGCTATGGGTTGGTTCTGACTCAGTGGAACACAACAAACAACAACATTAATGAAAACGGATTTATTTTAATTAATTTTAGTGTTTAATCAAACTCTTATTCTATGTTGCCATTTTGATAAGATACTGAATTCTTTAACTGGGATTTTGTTGAGAATATTTGAATTTATGTTAATGAGGAATGTTGTTATGTACTACCAAATAGAAATGAACTTATAGCTGATCCTGCAAGGTTTTGAGAGGTAGTTAAGTTTCATGAGAGGAGACTGTTCTTCCCCCACCCCCCGCCCCAAGGCACAGCTGGTGGATTCAAACCAAGTGCCTTTGGGTTGACAGCTCAGCTCTCTACCACCAGGTCTCTTTTTCAGTTGTGTTTTTACCTGCTTTTCTTTTCTTTTCTTTTTTCTTTTCTTCTCTTCTTTTCTTCTTTTCTCTTCTCTTCTCTCCTCTCCTCTCCTCTCCTCCCCTCCCCTCCCCTCCCTTCCCTTCTCTTCCCTTCCCTTCCCTTTCTTTTCTTTTCTCTTTTTATATAGTAAGGTAAGCTTATACTGCAAGTCTGGAACATTCTCTCATGGACAAAATCGGTCTTGCATAGCAGCCCAAAGAAAATAATTATGTACAACTCAAACAGAAACCCAGTCTACTCAAAGCTTTAACAGGCTCCACAGAATAACAGTCATTTCCTATTTGTACAGCGCACGGAACATAATGCAAGGGCTTAAATGCTTGAATGTCCACGATCAGAGGGTCTCAAAGCGTGGGAGTTGAACTGGCAGCAACAGCAACATGTGGAAACTTGCCAGCAGTTCAAAGCCACAGATACATCCCGAATCAGAAACTCGGGGGGTGGAGTTCAGTCAGATGCATGTTGGCAGATCCTTTTGATGATTCTGAGAGATTCACAAGTTTAAGAACCCAGACTCCCAAAACTCATGTAAACTGAGCTCAGATCTGCTTTAGTAATAATAACATTGTGCCCATCGCTTTCTCTGCTTCCCTTTCTTCAACTGCAGTTTAAAGATGGATTAAATAATTTCCGAGTTTTATGGTAATGTATGTGGTAGAAAGAATACAATCACACAAATTTGGGAATAACACTTGCGTTTTTTCTTTATACTTATTTGACTATCAAACTGCATGGCTTTAAACCACGCAATGTTCCTGTATTCTGTTTGAACACCACCTTCTTGGTCTAGTTATGTATTTCATGTAAGCAAATTAAATGTTCTGGGAATCCCATTATTCTCAGTGTTAGCCATAGTTTGTTGTGATTCACATAGTCAAATGCCTTTATGTAGTCAATAATACTCAGATATATATATTCTTCTGTTATTCTCTGCTTTTAGCCAGGATCCATCTTAAATCAGCAATCATATCCTTGGTGCCTGAATCAGGGTTGTATCCTTTCTCCATACATATCCAGTGTGTATACAGAGCAAATAATTGATGAAACCAGACTATGAACAAGAATGTGGCATTGGAATCAGAGCAAGACTCATCAACAACTTCCATTATGGAGATGACATAACCTTGCTTGCTGAAAGTGAGGAGAATCTGAAGCACTTGTGGCAGAAGATCAAATACTACAACCTTCAATATGGATTGCATTTCTTTTTATTACTATTATTAATTTTAATGAAAGTGTACAGGGACTTTGGATTTCCATTCATTCATTGTTGCACTTTTCTCCCTGCCCACTCCTCCCAATCAGTTCGCTCTTCTCTTTGAAAAGTAATAAAAAATTATTTCACTGTTATACAATCCTTCGCCCTAAGTCCACTCCACTACGCATCCTTCATTCTGGACTCCTGTCATGATAATAATACCTAATCATATATATCCCTTTTAAACAGTTCTCCCCCTCAACTGTTTCAATGCAATATACGTAATTTATCCCGTCTTTCTCAGTCTCCCCCCAACCCCGATGTCAGTTCCAGTTTACAATAGTGGCACTATGCAGTATTTGTCCTTTTGTGACTGAGATATTTCACTCAGTGTAATGTCCTCCACAGTCACCCATTGTGTATAATATTTCATGAGTTCCTTGTTTTTCAAAGCAGCGTAGTATTCCATTATGGGTAGAAAGGGTTCCAGTTTCACCACAACCTCACCAGCATTTGTTGTTTGCTGTTCTGTTAAATTTTGCTATTCTTACTGGGGTGAGATGATATCTTATGGTTGTTTTTATTTGCATCTCTTTCAGAGCCAGAAATTTTGAACATTTCTTCATGTAAACACATCATTGTTTACCATCTGAATGTCTTCTTTGGTGAAGTGTCTGTTCATATCCTGTGTCCATTTTGCAATTGAGTTGTTTACCTTTATCTTGTTGTAGTGCTCAAGTATTTTATAAATTCCTTATATAAGTCCCTTATCTGACATGTCATTACCAAATATTTCTTCCCCAGTCTGTGGCTTTCTTTTTTACCCTGTTGGAGAAGTGTTTGGATGTGCATAGGGATTTGATTCTTAGAAGGTCCCATTCATCTTTTTTGTCTTCTCTTGGTTGTAGGTTTTCCAGGATGCTTGGAAGACTGTTTATGTTGTGGATTAGGACTTCTAGAGTTATTCCAAGCTTTTCTTTAATGAAGTTTATAGTCCTTTGTTTTATTCCTAGGTCCACGATCCACGATCCACTTTAGTTTGTTTTTGTGTAGGGATTGAGGTGTGGATCTTGCTTGAGCTTTCTGCAGATAGAAAAATATGGAACACTTCATGAATTTGCATGTCATCCTTGCACAGGGCCCATGCTAATCTTCTCTGTATCGTTCCAATTTCAGTATATGTGCTGCTGAAGTGAGCACCTGCTTTTCATTTCAAAATTCTGCTTGCTTACAAGATTTCAGGAGTGTCCTGATCTTTTACTATGTTGTAGGATAGTTTGAGTAGAATTGATGTTAACGCTTCTCTGAATGATTGATAGAATTCTTCAGTGAAACTGGCTAGGCTCGAACTTTTTTGTTGTTGAAAAGATTTCTTCATTCTTAGAGAGATCTGAGAAAGAGACAACTATTCTTCCATTGATTGTTGTATTGGGGTATGATGGGAAACTGGCCCAAGGATGGCAATGTGAAATATAGAAAGATATTTAGTCCTTGAATTTAATATTAGAGTTGCTAAATTAACTGACTTTGACATTTTTTTGAGGACACTTTTTTCCTAAGTAGTAGTAAAGATGACCAGTGGTCAGCTAAACATTTATGCATATCTTATAATACTGAAATATTGCTTAGAGGAAACTCTGCAGCCATGAATATTATTTTTGCAGCAGGATATGGCATCTAGATGGACCCTTGTGATTCGTTATCACCAGTGGAATGTGACACAAAGTGAATTACTTCTGAGCCAAAATGATTACATTTAGGTGCAATATCCTTCACTTTCTCACCACCATCCTTCTTCACTTCTCCTTGTCTACTAGGTACGTGACACTAGGACAACTGTGAAGTCACAAGATAGCAGAGATACAAGACAGAAACGGCTTGTTTTCCGGAGTCAGTGCTTGAAGGAGAGCCATCTGAGAGTGACACTCAACCAGGAATAACTACGTTAGACTTTGTGTGAGCAAGAAATAGACATCTACTGTGTTAAACCCTGAGTTTGGGGGACTTATTTCTTATAAAACATAGCCTACTCTGCATTAATTAATAGAAGCAAGTTGCTATTTGTTGTGTGCTTTCAACTCCTAGCTGGCTCCAGTGGGTTTTTAGAGGCTTTAAAGTGCATAGAAGACAAGAAGAGTATTGCAAAGTGGACTGAAGGAGCGGCAACAGAAGGTGAGGAAGGAAAATGTACGACCATGAATGAATGAAAACCCCAAGCTTTCTGTAAATCTTTGTTAAAATCACAATTATTGTTGTTATGTGCCATCAAGCCGCCTGCAATTGATAGTGACCCTACGTACAACAGCCCTAAACCCTGCTCTATCCTGTGCCAAAATTATTGTCTCTGACACACTTACCCCCATTTCCCCAGTAACTGAAACAATCCCTCTCATGAAAGGTCTTCCTCTGCTGCACTGTCTCTCTACCCTCCCAAGCATGATGTCCCTCTCCAAGGACTGGTCCCTCCTTGAAACATATCCAAAGTAAGTTAGACGAAGCTTCAGAATCCTTGCCTCCAAGAAGCAGCCTGGTTTAACCCTCTCCAGGATGAACTTGTTCATTTTCTTAGCCATCCATGGTATATTCAGTAGTCTTCTCCAATACCACAGCTCAAAGCCATCAATTCTCCTTCTATTATCCCTAGTCATTGTCCAGCTCTCTGATGCATAGCAAGTGATTGCATAGACCATGACCTGTATCAGGCACACCTTAATCTCCAGACTGGCATCATTGCT
>NW_006400111.1:886116-889814 GCF_000299155.1 Elephantulus edwardii | reverse complement strand
GATAATCTGTATGGAAGAAGATTGTCTATCTTTCTTCACTAGGACCAGAGTTCCCTAGAGTCAAAGGTTTTCATTATTGGTAGGCAAACACGTCTTATCTAAAGCGCCATGTAAAACTAGATCATCATCATCTCAAAACTGGTTTTTATTCTGTATCTACAGTCAACACTGAGTGAATTCAATTAAGCATTCAGGAGTTGCTTGCTTTCAATCTAGTGGCTTGGGCTGGCCATGGCCTAAATTTATGGTGGCTTTGATTTTAGACACTGTCACTTATTCCTTGTTCCTGATTCTTGCTTCATCTTTGTGCTTTCTGAACGGGATTTGCTTTTAGGTTCTGATCTCTTTTCTATAAACATCCTGACTAAATAGCAATCTAGCTAGATATCCTATTGTGCCCAAGAGGGACTCTCCGCTGCTCCAATATAGCTGAATATTGTTCTGGAAGCTTCTAGAGTCATATGTTCTAGTAGGTGTTCATTTGGTAACTAGAAGAGGGGGGAAAAAACCCACTTTGACTCACTCAAGGAAATGAGATATTATTGAAGGGATGCAGAGAAAGTGTGCCAGAAATCTGAAAACTTTAATTCCGATAGAGCTGGTCTTGAGAAAATGGAATAGGGAAGCTGTTAGAAACCAAGAAAGTAATTCTTTTTGTCTCCCTTCTGATGGGCTTGCTTTCCTCAAGTTAGATCGTAGTCACGTCACTCTGGTGGTTCAAATCCACCAGTGGCTTCAAAAGAGAAAGAAAATCTCTCTTCCATTGTGATTTATAGCAAAGTTGAGATTTTAATCTAAGTGCAATGGGAAACCATTGCACTGTCAACTTTTCTTTGTCATAGTGTTTCTTATTATTTCAGATTGCTTCTGCCCACCGTGGTTTCTCTATTTCCTAGTTTACTTTAATCCTTTCTCTTTTGTCAACTAGCCATTGTCTTTTATGTCTCCCAGTTAAAATTTCTAGAAAAGTTCCTCTGATTGACCTAGGTTAACTTTTTATGGCTAGTCACAAATCCTAGGCCACTAGGCCAAGTGATTAATAAATTGGCTGACTTTATATCAGAGACAATCTTGTGATTCAGCCAACTGTTGCTGGAACGGGATCATGGGTAGAAAGAACATGGTCAACTCTACTTCTTAGAGACCATGGAGGAAGCAGGCGATGCAACAAGGCTTTACAGAACAATTTCCAGAGATAATATTTGTGCAACCAGCACTTAAAAGAGTACATAACTTACTGCCAACTGCAGAAATTATGAGAATGGCACACATGCAAAACAGTATAAGGGAGCTATGGTGGCCTAGTGGCAAGAAACTGCACTGCAATCCCAGAGACACGTGGTTCAAATCCATCGGATGCTCTGCTGGAGAAGGAGAGGCAATCTCCTCTGGTACTACAGATCCGATTTGATGATACACACACACACAAACCAAACCAAACCAAAACAAAACAACCAGTATAGCCAGTGTGGGGATGGTACTGTCTGACCTCCACTAGCTCTCCAAGGGGGAAGAATTTCTATCAACAGCACAAAGCCATTTGCTATGAGGTCAGACAATTTGAGCACCTACTTCCATTCAATTCTAAAGACAGGTTCAAATTGTTTTCCTGTCAAATATTCTTCTAGGTAGTATAGTATAGCACTGGTATGTGCATTGCTGTACAGAGGTAACTCGTGGTTGCTGTGATGCTGAACACTGTGACACTGATGTGCCAAATGTGGTAATGGTTGCCCATGGCGGACAGTGTTTGCTGGAGCTTCCCAACTAAAACAAGCCTGGAAGCAGGAGTGGCATCCACTTCCGAAATGGCTTACCACTGGAAACACTATGAAGAATGCTCAGGCTTTTGGTTCATAGGGTCGCTATGAGTCGTCTACGACTCGACGGCACCAAACAACAACAACAACACTTCCATTCAATTCTAAAGCCAACTGCTCCTTCCAGTCTCTCGTTGCTCTATTTCAATTCACAATGGCCCCACACAACTCACAATCAATATTCACAACTATGATGCTTATTAGTGGAGTAATAAGTTAAGATTCAGTTTGGAAACAGGATACAATTCTTAAGACAGGACATATTCTCAGGCATTCTCATAGGCCTCTGACCTTCAGATTTACTGGGCCCTGCCTCTTGGTTCTAAACCAGTGTCACAAAGCTTTTTCAGTTCTGCCATTTATGATGTTTCCTCCCAGCCCTCCAGTAATCCTACATGGAAGCCCGCAGCTCTGGCTCCACAGGGTGGCAGTGCCACTTCAGCTCTGTCTCATCGTCCACTGACTGTCCACCACCTCTGTTGCTGTTGCTTCTGCTGTCGCCATTGTTTCTGGTCTGGCCTTGATCTCTGTGACAGCACAGAAATCTCTGAAAAGGATGTATTGCCCTCTCAACTTCTTCTTTCTTGATAGTAGTAGTAGTAGTTGTTGTTGTTGTTGTTGTTGTGTACCATTGAGCTGGAACTGACCCAAAGCTGACACTTCAGCGGGTTCCCAGAGGCAATTTTAATCTCATGGAAGGAGATTACCCATCCTTCTCCTGTGAAGCAGCGGGTGGACTTGAACTGCTTTTAGAATTGCAGTGCAGTTTCTTGCCACTAGGCCACCAGAGCTAAGATTCCCATTTTCTACTTCTAAATCCGCTCAATTTAAACCTACTGGTATGACAAAACGGACTTGTCCTCTAGTTAGAAGTCTACATAACTTGTTTGCAAGTGCTTTTTACCTCATTCACTTTATTACACAAGTCTATCCAGTCGTGTAGTGAGAATCAAAGTCAGTGGCTAGGAAAGCTATTCTGAATAATTCACTATAGCATAGGATAGGATCAGATAGGATGTCATTTTCTTGTATACAGGACTGATTCAATGGCACCTAACAACCATATATCTTACTAAGCTTCTGAAAATGTATTCTAGATTGTGTTGCTTCCCTGATCAAAGCATGTCAATGTGACCAAGATTCCTGCTGTTGTTAGGTGCCGTGGAGTAGAGCACCACTTAGATTATTATCTGTGATGCCAGCCAGCTGAGTGCACTTAATCGTTTCCCACATAAGCGTTTTTTTTCTTTTCAAAACAACATATGATTATTGTGAGCAGGTGCACTCTGAGTTTCTATATGCCAAAGCTTTGCATGGAGCAGACTAGTAGGTACAGGGCGTCATCCCAAGGGTTAGAGGCCCACTTCTCTCCACCAGCTCTCTGGTTTTCACTGAGGGAGCTCTATACTTTGCGAATGTTCACTTGTTTAAGCCCTTCACCCCTCCAGGTGAGCCCGACTGCACGCCATAGTTGTGAGAGTCTCCAGGGTACTAGGGTGGCAGGCTGCTGCTGCTGCCTTGTCACTGTATTCACCACCTATTTCCTTCAGCTTACAGGTCTTCCGCTCACCACCAGTGATGGGAGCAGCTTCTCAGAATGGTTTAAAATGAACCACGGCCACCGTGTTCTAGGGCATCACATTGCATAGTGAGAAGCTATTCCCTTTTGAGTTCTTTGGCCCTTCTTGTTAAGCCACGGAAAACCCCTTTGGTGCTAGAATATCTTTAACACCTCTCTGACACTTTGTCAATATCCTTTCTATGAAATGTGGGTGGCCAGCCTTCAGCTCGGAATAGGCAACAGTTAGAATATAGTGTGTTTATTGTTTTGTCTATAGTCTATTTCTTTTTTTTAAATTTTTAAATTTTATTATTATT
>NW_006400111.1:883483-885246 GCF_000299155.1 Elephantulus edwardii | reverse complement strand
AACAACAACAACAACTCAAATGAAGGAGGTTTGGGAAATATTAGAATAGTGGGGAAGCAGAAGACTTGAATGTAAATGCTGATTTACTCATTAGCTATCTAACATATTTATTCTCTTTGAGATTATTTTTTTATCTTCCAAATGGGAATAATACTTCTTATTATATGTGGTCATTATTTTGAGGCTTAATTGAAAGAATTAGATATACGTGCTTACGTCTATATGAAATGCAGTGTCACTTGTCTGCACTTGTGTGTAACAGTCACTGGGGAATGTGAAGTGCAGGGAAGGCTCAACACGGGAAAACAATGATTTCCAGGATTTCTATCACATAATTCAAAACTAAACCCGCTGGTGTCGAATCTAACATAGTAACCCCAGAGGACAGAGAACTACTCTAGAAAGTTCCCAAGGCTGCAATCTTTATGGAAATGAACTAACTGCCACACTTTCCTCCTTTCAAGGAAAGAGTAGGTTCAAACCATTAACCTTCCAGCCAGCAGTCAAGTGCGTAAATAGAGCTCCTTTACTTCCATGATAGTGAGAATAAAATAGAAACAAGTCACATCGCTCTTCTTGCCTCTGTTTTCTCATGGGCAAAATAAGAACATTAACCATATTTCCGTCATGGGATTCCAGGGAACATTGTTATTAGGAGCCATTGAGCCAAGTAGGACCCAGCCACCCTAAGAACAGTAGGTCTGAATCGTGCACTATCCTATGCCATCCTCTCAGTCTGTCATGCTCAAGTTCATTATTGTAGTCACTGTATCAGTGCATCTCATTGAGAGGCTTCATCTCGTCTAATACCTTTCTAGGACAATTAGACAAATTCATACATGGATTCCACTGAAATGTAGCCTGGCACATAATAGCATTAGGTAAATGTTAGCTCCTATGGCCCTAACTCTACACTCCTCCGGATTCTCTGGAGCTCTAAGTGGATAAGCTTTTTTGGAAGTGTGAAGTGCTGGACAGATGCCCAAAACACTCATGGACATAATTATTAGCAGAGGTGACGTGTATTCCCTTGGAACCCAGACAAAGCCGATTTCCCCCTAATATAAAACTGTTCCCAATTGCCTTCTATGCTTCACTAATAATACTCACTCTGGCTAGAATACACCCAGAATGAAGGTGCACACACATATAGATACAAATGCTAACTTTTACATGGGTTCTTTAAATGTCATAATTCTGTGGAGATGAATACTATTGACACATTCCATTTTATAGATGAGCAGACCTGGGCTTAAATGTTAGGTGATGTGCTCAAGACTCCAGAGCTATTGAGAGCTAGAGTCAGATTTTGAACACAAGCTCACGTCCAAGGATTCAGGTTGGGGAACGCACTGATTTTGATGTTTGTGATGAACATCTTCATTTTTTGTTGAAGATTCTTTTGTTTTCCACTTAGGAGATTTTATCTTCTACCCTTTTATATTCCAAATTAACTGTTAAGTATTAGTAAGTTTTTCATAGGGTGATACTTTGAGGCTATGTAAACATTCTGCTTTTATCCCATTTTAATCTATCAACAATCTGCTTTATGCAGACGACACAACCCTGCTTGCTGAAAGTGAGGAGAACTTGAAGCGCTTGCTGCAGAGGGTCAAGGACTGCAGCCTCCAATATGGATTGAGGCTCAATGTCAAGTAGACAAAGATTCTCACCACTGGACCAACTGGCAGCAACAGTATGGATAGTGAAGAGATTGAGATTGCTCAGAGGTTTAGTTTGCTTGGCTCCACAGTCAACACTCT
>NW_006400111.1:860112-883144 GCF_000299155.1 Elephantulus edwardii | reverse complement strand
GGACCGGTCCTTGGAGAAGGACATCATGCTTGGTAGGGCAGAGGGACAGGGCAGGAGGGGAAAGCCCCCTATGAGGTGGATTAATTCAGTGACTGGGGTAATTGGGGTGGGTGTATCGGAGACGGTGCAATTGGCCCAG
This sequence comes from Elephantulus edwardii, assembly GCF_000299155.1. Classification (NCBI taxonomy): domain Eukaryota; kingdom Metazoa; phylum Chordata; class Mammalia; order Macroscelidea; family Macroscelididae; genus Elephantulus; species Elephantulus edwardii. Next base: position 883,005 of record NW_006400111.1, on the reverse strand, counting down.
GACAGAGCAGAGTTTAGGGCTGTTGTACATAGGGTCACTATGAGTCGCAAGTGACTCAACGGCACATAACAACAACAACCACAACAATTTTGGTATCCATGTGCATGTCTTTCTTATGATTATACAACTTAACGCTGTTCTAATGGCATTTTTGTTTCATTCATGTCATCTGTGTTCAGTAATTTGAATCTATAAGAAATAACTCTTCTAAAAGTGCAACAATGAATGACTGGGAACTCTAAGTCTCTGCAAACTTTCATTAAAATTAATAACAGCCCCCCAAACCCAAAAAGAAAGAAAAAAGGGGAGGAAAGCCCCGAAATAACTCTCTCTTCTCTCCCAATTAAGTTGGTTATCACATTACAAAAAGAATGAAGCTAGTGGTAGAGTAGAGTCAAGCAAAGTTCAGCTTCTGAGAGAAGCGTGAGCCATTTCAATGGTGGGGAATTGAGTTTCTGCAGGAAATACACTGAAGAAACAAAAATGCTCCCAGCTCAGTTGGTTACAACAAGGCAAAACCTTTAATAACATGAGTGCTTATTATTACATTAGCTGCTTTGGGGCTCCAGTATCTTTGATTTCTGGTCACGATTTCCTAACACGTCAAAGTGAATGCTTCCCTCAGGGCCACCTGAGTGGCGGTTTCCTGAGGATTTGTGTGAGTGGACAATGGGGGGCTACTGTGTGACTCACCTGAAGGGGATTCAGAAATCCCCTCACCCCCACCCCGCAAGCAACTGCTCTCAGTCAAATCCTCTTCAGAGGAGGGAAACGTGGAGGTCCTCCCAGTAAAGAAGGAAAAAGGGCAACATCTGGCACAGATACACAGAGAGAGGAGGGACAGTATGGGACTGGCTTGAAAAATAAGAGAGGAACAGAGGGCCTGGGGCTTGGAGGGTTCAGGGTCAAAGGGAGGGCGAGGGCCGAGTCCATTTGGTTTCATTCTTTAGAAAAAGTAATACCATCACTTAGGACCATGCCATGCAACCTCAGAGACCTCTCTGTGCACTTCCCCCAAGGTTGTGCTGGGCCCGGGGTAAAGGTCAGAGGTCAAGTTCAGACGGGCGTGGTGCGCCTGTTGGCTGGATTGTTATGCAGCGATTCTTTGTACTCTTTGGGAGTGGAGTTGTGGAACTGTAGAAAAGTGTGGTCCCGGTCGGAGTTGAGGAGGGTCCCCATGGTGATCTTTGAGGGGTCCCGGGAGAGTGTGAACATGGAGATGTCGGTGGAAGGGATGGTGTGGAAGCCTTTGCTGATGGGGGACAGGTCTCGGGACCTGGGTTCTGTGGAGCGCGAACTGGACCGCCTCCGGAATCTGTATCTATAGGGGGGGAGGCGGGCAAAGCTGGATCTCTTCAGGAGCTCCGAGTGCGATTTGGCGCGCAGCTGTTGATGCTTCTCGATATAGATGTGGACGGCCACGACCCCCACGATCTCGGCGATGATGAAGGAGAAAGCTCCGAAGTAAAAGGACCAGCCGTAAGAGTAGCTTTTTTTGGAATCCCGCTGCCCAGGGTCTCCGGCGTTTGCAGAGATATAAACTATGATGCCGATGATGTTGCTTAACCCTATTAGAGTAGAGAAGAAAAACAAAAACACATTGGGTATAAGTCTCAGAAGTGAACTGTCACTTTCGATCTTGAAATGTTGATGGGAAAGGTGAGGAGAGGAGGAGGAGGAGGAGAGAGAGAGAGAGAAGAGAAGAGAAGAGAAGAGAAGAGAAGAGAAGAGAAGAGAAGAGAAGAGAAGAGAAGAGAAGAGAGAAGGGAGGGGAGGGAAGGGAAGAGAAGAGAGGAGAGGAGAGGAGAGAGAAGAGGGGGAGAGGGAGAGAGAATGAGAATATAAATGATGGCTGGGAAATTCGTCTACAGAGCTCTTCTTGCATGATCTCCCTCCCGAGAAATAAAGAATTCTACTGCTCCGTCCCAGGCAGTGTGTGTTCAGCTACAGAATACATCCTCCTCTGACACAAGTGTGGCCAGAAACCAGATTGAATTTCCCCTTAGAGACTATTTAGTCCATCAACACTTAATCTTTGGCTCTAAGTCATGACGATAGTAAAATGAGCAAGATACAGGCTCCTGCCCTTGAGATTCTCACCACTGGTTAACAAAGCTGACATGGAAATGCAATTATAGCAGGAGGCAGCAAGGGTTCTGCTGGAAATTATATATATATAATGGTTCAGGGGCAAAAGGAGAGAGAAAGACTAAGCTGTCTCATGTTGAAGTTGAGAGGAGGTTTGAGGTAGGTCTTGAAAATTGAGTAGGGATGATCTGGCTGTGGGCGTGAGAGGGAAATGGGACTCACTCGCAGTAGAGTTCTAGCGTGGATGAATAGGGGGGTGGCAACCTGACAGAGAGGCAGCAGAAAGACAAGTTTGGAGAATAAAAGTTTTGGACACCCAGAGTTGGACACTTATGATACAGTCCAAACTGAACTGCCTGTTGAATATATGTATATATATATGAGTTTGGGTTTGTCATTTGAAGAACCAGTGAATCCATGAGGAAGGGATAGCAGTTGCTAATCAAGTCCACTATTTTTATTTTAAATGTAATTCCAGTGAAAATTGACTAACCAAATTGGCTTTCCAACACATCAATTCTTTTGTATCTGTAAAGGATACAAGAGAGAACGCTTTAGATGAGCTGTCATTTGAAAATTAAGATTTGCCACACAGAGAACTGTTGTCCTCAGTAGACAAATGCTGCATACTTGGCTTCCCCAAGGGCCAACAGAATAGCACTGGAAATAGTTGCTCAGGCAACTGTAGAGAAATTCACTCATGAGGGAGTGGTAAGAAGAAGTGATGAAGCTCTAGAACCCAGGGTTTGTGCTCATCACTGTGCATTTTTCTTACATTATTGCTCCAAAGGGAATGTGTGTCTTTGGTTCACTTTGCTTTAAGAGCCTCTGACAGAGCTCTGTGCCGCCAATAAACCATGGAGATTGGTATACCAGGTGACATAGCCTTGCCTCCAAATTTAGGATACATTTTTTTTTCTTGTTGGATTCCATCAAGTTGCTACAGACTCATGACTCCATGTACAAAGGAATGAAGCATTGCACCATCCTCACAATCTTTGCTAAGTTCAAGTCCATTGTGAAAGTTACTGTCCTGTGCCAGTCCAACTTGCTGAAGGTCTTCCTCTTCTTTGTTGTCTTTACTAAGCATGACGCGCCCCCCCCAAAAAAAACCCTGCCATCCAAATTTCTTACATAGATAAGTGCATGCTTCCAGCACTGCTGTTGCTATGTGCTGTCAAGTCACTTGTGACTCACAGCAACCCTGTGTACAATAGCTCTGAACTCTGTCCTCTCCTGAGCCAATCTCACTGTCTCCACACTCCTGCCCCCGTGTCCCCAGTCACTGTGTCAATCCATCTCCTCCAGGAACTATCTCTCCACCCTTCAAAGCATGATGTCTTTCTCCAAAGATTGGTCCCCTCTGGCAACATGCCCAAAGTATATAAGATGGAGTTCCAGAACCCTTCCCTCCAAGGAGCAGTCTGGTTTCACCCTTTCCAGAACAGATCTGTTTGTTCTCCTGGCAGTCCACGGTATGTCCAACACTCTTCTCTAGGACCACAATTCAAAGGCATCAATTCTTCTGTCATCCTTAGTCTTTGTCCAGCTCTCTGATGTATAGCAAGTAATTGTGAAGACCATGGCCTGGATCAAACACACCTTAGTCTCTAGACTGACATCTTTGCTTTTTAGCACTCTAGAGAGGTCCCTGACAGCAGACTTTGCTAATTCAATTCGTCTTTTGATTTCCTGGCTACTGGTTCTGAGAGTGTGGATTGTAGACTCAAGCAAGTTCAAATTATTGACAATCTCAATCTCTTCTCTGTCTATCATGATGCTGCCAATTGGTCCAATGGTAATAACCTTTGTTTTCTTGATGTTGAGCTTCAATCCATATTGAAGACTACAGTTTATGACTTTCTGCAGAAGATGCTTCAGGTCCTCATCAGTTTCAGTGAACAAGGTTGTATCATCTACATAATAAAAGTTGTTGATGAATCTTCTTCCAATTCTAATGCCACATTCCTCCTAATAAAGATCAGCCTCCCAATGACCTGTTCTACATGTAGATTGAAAAGGTATGAGACAGAATGTAGCCTTGAAGCACTCCTTTCCTGATTTTGAACCATGAAGTGTTTCCTTGCTGTGTCCTGACAGTTGTCTCCTTGTTCAAGTACAGGTTTTGTATGAGCATCATAATGTGTTCTGGGTTTCCCATTCGTCTCAAGGTTAGCCACAATTTGTTGTCCCAGCATTACATCTGTGTATTTTGAAACATCTCAGTAGGTGTCCTGTCAATTCCTGGACTCTTAATCTTGAACAAAGCTTTCAGTGTGACTTTAATTTCTTCCTTTAATATAAATTCTTGATCATGTGCTATCTCTTGAAAGGTAAATGTCTATTAGTAATATTTGGTACAAAACAAGGAACTCATGAAATATTATACAAAAATGGATGACTCTGGAGGACATTCTGATGAGTGAAATATCTCAGTCACAGAAGGACAAATACTGCATAGTGCCACTGTTGTAAAATGGGTTGGGGAGAACTTTAAAAAAGAGGGGATAAATAATGTGCCTTGCATTGAAACAGATGGAGAGAACTGTTTAAGAGGGATATATGATTAGGTATTATTGTCATGATAGGAGTCCAGAATGAAGGCTGCATAGTGAAGTGGACATGGTGGGAGGGATTGTATAACAATGAAAGAATTTTTCTTTTACTTTTCAAAGAGAAGAGCAAACTAGGGTGGGGGGCAGGGAGAAGAGTGCAACAATGAATGAATGGAAATCCAAAGTCTCTGTAAACTTTCATTAAAATTAATAATAATAAAATTATTTGGTGCAGTGACTATATTCTTTCCATTTTTTCCTTCGTTTTTTTTCCTCTCTCATGGCTATGCTCTCAGTCACCTTCCCACCTTGAATATCTGCCTATGTATCTGCCTGTAGAAGTTGTTTGTTATTATTGTAGCATTGTGAGTCGAATGATAATGACCTTTGTTGTCTTACTCTTGTCACCTCCCAATGATTTCCTTGCCTTTGGTCATGTTGTACTACCCCTGCCCCCTTATTTCCTTCCATCTCTATTACTATATGCCTATTTTCTTCTTTATGGCTTACTCTACTTTCCTTTCCTGTTAAACCTCTTTTTGACTTCTTATAATAGTTTTTGTTGTTTGTTATTATATACAGTTGAGTAGAAATGAACTTATAGCTGACCCTCCAGTGGGTTTTCAGAGATAACGAATCACATAGGAAGAGATTGCTCATTTCTACCATGGAGCAACTAATGAATTTGATCCACATGACTTTGGGTTGGCAGCACAGCTACCTACTACTAGGCTCCCAGAGCTCCTTTTAATGTTAATTGTTGTTTGTTGTTACGTACTATCAGAACTGACCCGAAGCTGATTCTTCAGTAGGTTTTCAGAGGCAGTAAACAGCATGGGAGGAGATTGCCCATCTTTCTCCCACAGAGCAGTTGGCGGATTTGAATCATGTACCTTTGCGTGGATAGCAAAATTCTTTACCATTAAGCCATCAGGCTCATATAAGACTTTATTGTGTGATTGACTTATTTAACTAAGTAAGTCTTCTGTATTATTATGTGCTATGTTAGCTTTTCCTTTTTCTTTGAAGTTCCCTAGTACTTCACTGTGTGTTAGTACTACAGTTCACTTTTATTCATCTGATGCCTGCAACATCATTCAGTATTTTGACCATAGAATCCTCCAATATTGCAACATAACTCTTAAATTATCTTCTTCAATTCTTTCAGCTTAAATATGGCAAGCATGCTTTTTTCTCTTTTGGTTTTCTAACTCGAGGTTGTTGTTCATTTCATTATAGTTATACTTTGCTTTGTCTTCTCAAACCATTCTTTGAAATCTGTTCAGTTCTTTTACGTCATAATTTATTCCATTTACTTTAGCTACTCTATGTTTGAGAACAAGTTTCATAACATCTTCTGATATTTGTCTTGATCTTTTTTAAAAAAATTCTTTTTTAAATTGGATTTCCGTGAAAGTTTACAGAGAGGATGCGTTTTCACTCATACCTTTTCCTTTCTTTTTATTTGTTTTCATCATGCGTGATATCTTTGACATCATCCTACCACTTGTCTGGTCTTCAATCATTAGTGATCAACGTGCCAAACTTGTTCTTGAAATGGTCTTCTAAATTCAGGTGGGATATATTCAAGATAATACTTTAATGTTCATGGACTTTATCATTTGTCTTCAGCTTCAATTAAACTTGCATAGAAACAATCATTGGTCTTTTCCATAATCTGTCGCTGGTCATGTGGTTGGTTTGATTCTTGTGTATTCTACCTGGTGAGGTACACTAGTGTATTCACCAGGTGATGAATAAAGGTATTTCTAATGAATAAACCAATGGTCTTGCAAAAGTTTACCGTGTAATCTCCTGCATTGTTTTTAATCACCAAGGTTGTTTCCAACTATTGAATTCCAATCAACAGCAATGCATCTTTATTACATGTTTAATCAGTTAGAAAATTATTTAAAATTCTATCATTGCCAGTGGTGTTTGGCATACATGAATATGAATTATGGTAATATTTAACTGATATTTCTTCTAAGTTTATAGATATTATCCTATTACTAGTGACATTGTACTTTAGGATAGATCTTGAACTGTTCTTTTTTATTATTAATTTTAATTTGATGATGCAATTCAATTTGGCAGTACCAGTCCATTTCAAGAACTCATGCCAAGGATATTGATACATAAGTATTCCAATTTCATTTTGAAAGCTTGCCCTTTCCAAGATTCATACTTTGTAAGTTCCATGTTCTGATTATGAAAAGATGTTTCCAACTGTTTCTTCTTATTTTGAATCATGGCACATCATCAAATAAAGTAGTGAAAGTAACTTTAAACAATCTGTATCAGTAGGGTTCATTCTACTTTCAGGAGACAGCTCTTCTCTACTCAACCAGTCACGTTTTGAATGATTTCCAAACTAGAGTGTTCATCTTCTGGTACTATATCAATGTTATGCTGCCATCCACAACATTTTCACCAGCCTTTCCCCCCCGCCCCTCAGTAGATCTTCAGGTTCTTCTTTCTACTTTGTTTTGGCCTGGAAGCTCTACTGAAGTCTGTTCTGCTGGTGACCCCGCTGATACTAGAAATGCTGATGGCACAGGTTCTAGTATTAGAGCAATAATGCAAAGCACCACCGTACAGCAAACAGACAGGTGATGGGTGACTACCTGTAGGGTGGCACTAAATGACTGCTGGTGCTCTTGAAAGTTCCTGCCATCAAGTGATCAATAACTAGTGCCAGCAGTTTCCTAAGTTCCCTACTTATTTCCTTAATGTTCCAGATGCTTCTTTGAGAGTCCAGAGATCTATGCACGCTCCAGAAAGTAAAGGTTAAATCTTGGCATATCAATGCCACAGAATTCTGCTTTAGCCCTGCTATTCTTACCGACTGCTGTACATACACTGTTATTGCTGAGTGGTCTTCAGGAGATTCCGGCTCAAAAGACTATACCTAGTGACTCCCTGTGACAGAGGAGAACTACCCTGTAGAGGTTTCTTGTCTGCGATCTTTATAGACATGGAATGAGGGATGTCATTGCTGGTGTCAGAAGTATCTTGTCTGATAGCAGAAAATACAAGGGAGAAAAATGTTAACTTGTGTTTTATATACTATTCAAAGCATTAAACTGTGTGGATCATAATTATTTATGGATAGCATTCTCAAAACAGAACCACTGCTATCGAGTTTGAATTTGATTGGAAGTGGCCCTCCATCAGTTCCTGAAGGTGTAAATCTTGATATTATAAGAGGAAATGGCCTACCTTTCTTTCACAGAGCAGTTGGTAGATTCGAATCATTGACCTTTTGGTTTGCAACATAACATGTGACTCACTCTGCCACCAGAGCTCTTAAACGGGGAATTCTGGACTGAATGTGCTTCTGTGGCCCCTGTACAAGGATCAAGTGGATACCACATGGCTTCCAATAAGGAAAGGCAACAGGGTTTTATTATTTTCCAAATTTATGCAATCTGAGTGCTGAGCAAATAAACCAAAAAAGCTGCACTGCATAGAGAAGAACATGGTGTTAGGCTTGGAGGGACACTCATGAACAAACAGCAAAATGCAGATGACACAGCCTTGCATGCTGAAAGCAAAGAGGATTTGATGCATTTACTGGTGAAGATCAAAGACCACAGCCTTCAGTGTGGATTACACTTCAAGTTAAAGAAAATGAAGATCTTTGCAACTGGACCAATAAGTAATATTGGGATAAATGGAGAAAATATTAAAGCTGTCCAGGATTTCATTTTATTTGGATCCACAATAAATGTCTATGAAAACAGCAGTTAAGAAATCAAAGGGCATAATTACACTGGGAGAAGATGTCTTTGAAGTGTTACAAAGCAAAGATATAATTACTTCCTGTGCATCTGAAAGTTGGAGAAGAATACTAAATAACTGTGGATGTCAAAAGAACAAACAGAGAGATCTTGTAGAAAGTGCAAACAGTGTGTGCCTTGGAGACAAGGATAGTGAAACCTTGTCTCATGTATTTTGAGCATATTGTTAAGAGGGACCAGACCTTGGAAAACAACATTGTCAGTGAAAGAGAGGAAGACCCTCAACAAAATGGACTGACGCAGTGACTGTAACAATGGGCTCAAGTATATTATAAATGACGAGAATGGTTCAGGCTAAGACATGGTTCAGATCTATTGCTCATAGGTTCAGTATGGGTCATAGCTGACTTGATATCACCTAACAATAACAGCAACAACAACAGCAAGGTGTGTCTGATCCAAGTAATTGTTATATTTTAAATCACCTCTTATACATGTAAAAGCTGGACAATGAATAAGAAAGACCCACAAATAATTGATGTCTTTGCATTGTGATATTGGTAAAGAATATGGAATATGCTATGGAGAACTAAAAGAATGCATTTGCTTTGAAAAGACATGCATCTGGAATGTTCCTCAGAAGTGAGGATGGCGGGGCTTTGGCTCATGTAGTTTGAATGTGTTATCTGGAGGTACCAGTTCCTGGAGAAAGACATCATGCTTGGTGGTTAATAAAAGGAAGACCCTCGATCAGATGAAATGACACAGTGGTTGCTAAAATGGGCACAGACATAGCAAAGATTGTGAGCAAGGGCCGGGACCTGGTGGTATTTTGTTCCACTGTACATAGGATAGAGATGAGTTGGAACCTGATCGATGAGGCAAAAACACCAGCACTACAACAGTCTTTATGGAAGCAGATCACCAGATCTTTTTTTCCTGTAGAGATGCTGGGTGGCTTTGAACTGCCAACTTTTCCATTAGCAGCAGAGTGTTTAACTGTTCCATGACCAGGATCCTTGCACATACATTTAGGGTTACAAGGAATCGATGCCTTTGAGTTGTGGGGTTAGAGAAGAGAACAAAATATCCCATGGACTGCCAACAGATTAAATAAATAGGTCTTTGAGGAGGTGCAACCAGGGTGCTTCTTGGAGGCGAGGATGATGAAGCTTTGTCTTCCATATTTTAGGCATGTTGTTAGAGAGGTCAGTTCTTGGAGAAGGGCATCATACTTGCAAAGATGGAGGGGTAGCAAAGGAGAGAAGTTCCTCAGCAAAATGGATTGACACAGAGACTGTAGCAATGGGCGCCAGTATATCAGTGATGAGGAGGATGGCACCGGCTAGCAAAGGGCTCAGATCTATTGTTTATAGAGTTGCTATTAGTCATAGTTGACTTCATGGGCCCTAACAACAACAACAACAATATTTTGCATATAACCCCTGGCCATACGCCATCTAGGATTCGCTATGAGAAGATACAGGCAGAGGCGGGATCAGCCTTATCACTTCTTGGTATTACCTAGTGCAGGATTTCTGCAGGTGGGCAGCGAATGCTAATTACAAATATGACTGGAGCAAAAGCCAAAAAAAAATAAAATTAAAATAACAACAACAATAAAAAAAACCCAACTCCTCTTCCTGGATTGTCAATTTGGCTTGAAGATTAGTAGGGAAGAGACATCCTTTTCAATGAAAATGAACATGGGTACAATATGGACGAAAAAAGCAGAATTCACACGAATTTTGAAGCTTCCAGGGGAGACTGACTTGAAAGGCAGTTCAGCTGGATGAAGGTGGCTTCTGATGATGCCCTCTGACTCCCCAAGGGAGTGCTTTCTCTCCTCTGCCAGCAGAAAAATCTTGGTGACAAAGTTTGGAAAGATTCGAGAGTGAGTCTTGGTAGGGTAAAGATGAAAATCTCAAGAAAGGCTCAATATCAGAACAAGTTAAAGGAGGTGGGGAGAAGCCGAGGTAGCTACCATTTGTTATGGCTGGGTGCTGTTGACGTGATCCTATCTCATAGGCTATCCTATATCTGTCTATACGACAGAGTAGAACTACCTTACAGGCTATACTATTTAGGTCTTTAATAGAGAGCTTACTATGTGCTGAGATACTCTAGTGGCAAACAACTCAACGGCACAAAACAACAACAACCACCCTAGTGGAGCAGTGGGTAAGCACTTGGCTACTAACCAAAAGGCTAGCATTTCAAACCCAAGCACCACTCTGCAACGAGAAAGACGTGAACATCTTTCATAACGATTGTTGTTGCTGCTGTTATGTGTCATTGAGTTGCTTGTGACTCATAGTGACCCTATGTACAACAGCCCTAAACTCTGCTCTGACCTGTGCCAATCGCACTGTCTCTGATACACCCACCCCAATTACCCCAGTCACTGAATCAATCCACCTCATAGAGGGTCTTCCCCTCTTGCGCTGTCCCTCTACCCTCCCAAGCATGATGTCTCTCTCTAAGGACCTGTCCCTCCTTACAACATGTCCAAAGTATGTTAGACGGAGCCTCAGAATGCTTGCCTCCAAGGAGCAGCCCGGTTTAACCCTTTCCAGAGGATGAATCTGTTTGTTTTCCTAGCAGTCCATGGTACCCTCAATACTCTTCTCCAGCACCACAGCTCAAAGGCATCAATTCTCCTTCTATCCTCCCTAGTCATTGTCCAACTCTCTGATGCATAACAAGTGATTGCAAACACCAAGGCCTGTATCAGATGCACCTTAGTCTCCAGAGAGACACCATTGCTTTTCAGTACTTTAGAGAGGTCCCTAACAGCAGACTTTCCCATCGCAATATGTCTTTTAATTTTCTGGCTGCTGGTGCCAAGCAAAACTAAAGCGTGAACAACCTGAATCTCTTCACTATCCATCCTGATGCTGCCAGTTGGTCCAGTGGTGATAAACTTTGTCTTCTTGACATTGAGCCTCAATCCATATTGAATGCTGAAGTCCTTGACCCTCTGCACCACGCACTTCAGGTCCTCCTCAGTTTCAGCAAGTTCTGTCATCTGCATATCACAGATTGTTAATAGATCTTCCACCAGTCCTGACACTTCTCATAGAGTCCAGCCTCCCAGATAATCTGTTCTGCATACAGGTTGAAAAGGTATGGAGACAGGACACATCCCTGGCATATGCCCTTGCAAATCCTATGATGGCCATTGCCACTCTGTCCCATAGGGTTGCTAAGAGGCTCAATAACTCAAAATGCCAACAGATTTACTATATACCAGGAACTGTGCAAAGCATGCATTGTCTCAATCATTGCAACAAGCTCACTTTAAAAAAATATTAAGCTCCACTATGTAAATAAAGATCCTGAGACACAGACTAAGTGAATCACTTCCTAAGTCTAGGCTCTGAGGAATGGCGGAGGTGGGATTTGAAGGCAGGAGCAGCTCTTAGCCACAGGTGAATTTAGATTTCAGTAACAAAGTGTTGATTATTTAGATTTCAAGATGGGCATGGACAATTCTTTTCTCTCAGTCTCTAGACTGTAGTAAGCTCCCCAAAGAAGGAAGCAAGCTCTTCTGATTAATCTTCTATGGCTCCAACTGCTAACTCAGACCCACAGCAAGGAGACAGTGAATGAACTGAGTTGGCTTGAAAACAAAATACTGCAATGTATATAACAGTTATTCTGTACTAAGCATTTGCCATATGCCAAGCACTCTTTAGGAGTTGCATATATTTCAGCTAGTTGAATTCTTCTAAGAGGCTTAAGAGGTGGGACCAATATTATTTCCATTTTTCAGATGGAAAAAACCTGAAGCACAGAGAAGTTAAGTGGTTAGTCTCACGTTGCACATCTAGTAGTTCAGATTTGCCCTGAGCAGCCCGTCTTCCAGGCCTAGACATTGTGCTCCACACACGAAAGGTTGTTGTTTGCTTGTCAGACACCACAAAACCTTAGTATGGTTGAGCAAAAATGGAGTCTTAGAGGACCGGGTGGGAAAACAGAAAGTTCTTTGATCATCTTGGGGACATCAGAGGTGTGTAATCTAGAGGTAGACCCCAAGCTTCTGGCTTTTTAAAAGGCTCTTTCTACTGCCCTAATGCTTCGCCATTTCTATGTACATCTACCTGCCATCCTGCATGAGAAGAACATTTCCAGTGACACGTTCTTCCATCACAATTCTCTAGGATACAATATAAAGATCCTCTCTTGCTCATAGACAATCCTCATGTTAGCACAACAGATCCTCTGGGTCAATCAGAACCCAGGAGATCTGGACACGGGCCTCAGTGACTGGAAAATACCTCAAATCAAAGCAAGTGCCTAGATCTCTGTGTTATCATCTGTCCACAGATAATAGACAATTGCCAGTGATTAATGATGTTGCACTGTGGTAAGATGGCAACCTTATTCTGGATTCTGGATTGACTTGATTTCCAGAGACTTACAAGTGGGTAACATCTAACCTCCTTCTTTTCTTAGAAGGAGAACCAGACTAGGGAAAGAGTCTGAGCAAAGTCTCAAAATAGACAAGATTCCCAGATCCAGACTTTTGAACTATATTGTTATTGTCCTTTGGATTGTTGTTGTTGAGTATTGTCAACTTGGAACTGCCTCCTAGCTGACCCTCCAGTTGGTTTTCAGAGGCAGTTAATTGCCTATCCTTGTACTGCGGAGCAGCTGGTGGATTTGAACTGCATGCCTTGGAGATTGCAGTGCAGCTTCTTGCCATGAGGCCACCAGTGCTCTTGCCTTTCCAATACTAGCCTCTGATGTTGGCCTTCTGTGTACCTGGCATTCAGTCAGCAGCCCTGAGAAGTACTTCATTGTTGTTGTTGTTGTCATTATGTGCCATCGAGCTGATCTCATTTCATAGCAGCCTGTCCCTGTGGGTCAGAGTAGAGCTGCCTTGTAGAGTTTCTAGTGTATAATCTCTATAAGAGCAGATTTATAGAAGCACATTGCCAGGTCTTTCCTCCTATGGAGCCATTGGGTGGTTTACCAACCAGCCTTTCCATGAACAGCCAGCATTTAATGATTTGTGCCGATAAGTACTGTTATTATTTCCCATTGGCCAGTCAGATAAACCAAGACATAAGAAGTTAGTTATCTGCCAAGGTTGCCCAGGTGGAGGCAGGATTCAAACCCAGGAGGCCTGGCTGCAGCCCTAGACTCTCCCGATGAGTTTATTGATTCCTTCTCACCGCTTCTATTAAATAGCAATGTACACGTGTTACCATCATGGTGCAGAATTTAAATGCCATCACCAAATACAGTTTTCCAGAGTGGGTTTTCCTCCTTGCCCCTTTCTGTTCTTTGCTCCTCTGAAGCTTTTCCTCCAGATTGCACTGACCTTCCTAAAGGGGCTGAGAGAGGGGGCAAGGAGATGAAAAGAAAGCTGTCAACCCAGAGGAAAGATAATAAGGTCAGAAAAGTGGAAAGAGTGGATGTGTGTTGAAGAGATAAAGGGTGCAGAGGGAGGGAATAGTTATTTTCCTTAAGTATCGTCTCACTTGTCCCCATGCCACAAATACATGTATTCTGGTCTGGGCTGCTGTGGATTATAACCAGAGCTACTGGTTTTTACCTTTCCCCCAGAGATTCTTTGACTAACAGGAGAAGTTGTAAACAGTGGTTCATCAGCAAATATATGTCTCGATAGAACAAAGATGGTGTGAAAATAGTGAATAAGAAGTTGGACCTTATTAAACCACTTTGATGTTTTAACAACACTGTGAGTTGGTTTCTCGCACTTTCTCTCTCTCTCTCTTTCTCTCTCTCTCTCACACACACACGTGTGCACTCCCCCCACTATCTTTCTCATATGTGCAAATACATTCTTTTTTTTCTTTTTTGCAAATACATTCTTCCCCATGCTTTCTCCAATCTCTTTCTCTTAGCCTCTCAGTTTTTGCTGTCACCCTGTCTCCTCTCTCTCTTCTTCATGCCACTCTCAGCTAGCATTTAAATTTTTGGTTTGAATGAAAGTCCTTCAAGTTAAAGCATCTTTGCGTCCCCATTCAAAACACAACCAGCCGAGTGTTCTCTCCCTGCAGGGAGTAGTATCACTCTGTCCCCATGGCCCTGGCTTTAGGTGGATGCCTGTGCCAATCTCAGGGCTGGAGCCAGATGCTCACCTGCAGAAACAAAAAAGATACCCGCGCTGAGAATGACGTTGTGTCTGCTGCGGTGGAACTCACTGGCTGCCACGCAGAGTCCACCGAAGAACAGCAGTGTGACGCTGAGGATGGGGAACACACTGGAGGCCCTCACAGCCCCTGTGGAGAGAAGGAAAAAGGGTTCTTCCTGCGCCCCAGCCGCCTCCCAGGGTCCACCCACCACGATGAGGCGGTCTTGAGGGGAAATCACATACAAGTAGGAGCATAGAGTCATTAACACAGTGATTAACGTGTTCCTACTACCTGTATTGTTTGTTGTTCAGGGCCTGTGCCGAGGATAGATGGGGCTTAGGGTATATGGCTCAATAGTCGCTGTCTTGAAATCATTAATTTGTGTTATTGCATGCCTGCAGAGCTAATTCACTGGGACTCCACCTCTCACCAGCACTCCACCTTGCCAGCGTAGCCACCCATGGCCCTGCCTTCATCCTGTGCCTGCGACAACTGCCACCTTCTCCTCATATCCAGAGACCGGTGTGGACATGGGACAATCAAGATGAGGCCCAAGCATGGCCTTCTGAGTGTCTATACTTGTGCTGTGACTTACTATCCCAAAAGCCATGATGGCAGGTCAAGAGAGAGTTGGCAAGGGAAAAAAAAAAAAAAAAGAAAAATACTTTTTACTTGCTTTTCAAACTAGGAGGCAAGGATTTCAGCTTTACACTGTTGTTGTTGTGTACTGTTGAGTTGTAACTGACCCATAGCTGACCCTCTGGAGGGTTTTCAGAGGCAATAAATCCCACAGGAGGAGATGGGCCATCTTTGTCCCACAGAGCAGCTGGGGAATTTAAACCATGTACAGCACCAGAGGGGAAGACCCTCTATGAGGTGGATTGATTCAGTGACTGGGGTAATCGGGGTGGATGTGATGGAGACAGCGTGATTGGCACAGGACAGAGCAGGGTTTAGGGCTGTTTTACATAGGCTCACTATGAGTTGCAAGCAACTCGAGGGCACATAACTGAGGAGACCGCATAAACCCCATTAATCCCAGAAGCAGAAGCGGGCCATAAAAATTCTTAGTTTTAGAAGCAGGCAGTAAAAGCAGAATTAACCCGGAGGCACCGGGAAGTCTCTTGGGGCAAAAGTCTTATCAGATTAAATGTAACCAATTAACCGAATTATGTGACACGGAGAGGGCAGAGGTGGGCAAAATAAGCCCACCAATTAGAAGACAACCCTCATGACTGATTTCCCTCACAACCAACCATATTCCCAATCTCCCTGCCCCAAATAGAAGCACCTGGGAAGTCCTTAAAAACAATTGCGCAGGAACTCGAGGATCTCTCTTTCTCTGGCCATCTTTCCACTGAGGGAGGGAGTCCCACATGTGGAGAATTAAATGTGCTTTTTGTTTTTTACATACGTGTAAGAGCTCCTTTCGGCGGCACTTTTGTGGGCACAACAATAACAACCACCACCACCTCTGGGTCGGCAGTGCAATTCCTTTCTACTATTTTACTCTGGATTCTACAAATTATGGAGCTGATTCCACATACAAGGACTTCTGTCAGATCACACGCTGCTTACCAAACCTCTGGCCCTTTTCCCAAGCCCTAGATTTGCACAGTGCAGAGTCTGTCACATAACAGGAATTTCACTCCTGCTGTGTTTGAACTCCATCTCCTGAAAAATATGTCTTGTTCCTACACGTATGAATATAATCCCTTTGGAAATAAGATTCTTCTTTGTTACTTTAATACTTTAACAAGGCCTTATCAGTGTGTTGTTGAATGCCATCAAGTTGATTCCAACTCATACTGACCCTATCAGACAAGGTAGAACTATCTGCAGGGTTTCCTCCACTGAAATCCTTATGGGAGCAGATGATCCTGTGGCCCAACAACATTTCAAGCTGTTTAACCATTGCACCACCAGGACTCCCATAAGGGTTAGGATTCTTAGATGGCAATGACTGTTACACAAATGCCATTATTGTTATGTGCCATCGAGTCAGAACAGACCCATAGCTGACCCTCCAGCTGGTTTTCTGAGACAGTGAATCGCACAGGAGGAGACTGTCCATTCTCCTGCAGAACAGCTGGTGGATCCGAACCACATGCCTTTTGGATTGTAGCACTGCTTCTTAGCCTTAGGCCACCAGAGCTCCCTTAAAGCAGTAATGTCTGAGGTATGAAGGAAGCTGTTGATGCGCAGAAGCAAGCTGGGAGAAGTGAAAGAGCTGCACAAAATGTGGAGAGAAAAAAAGGACAAAGAAGCCCAGACAAGAGACTTCTCACCTTCCAAACGCTGGGAAAATGCCTTCCTAGTCAATAAGGCCGCCCACTTGTTTTTGTTACCAGCACTGAAAGACTAATACAATACCTGTTTGTTCCTGAATGAAGTATGTATAGAGCACCTACCAGAAGCTAGCCTGCAGGCGGGGGATGCACCCTGAGGTACTAGTTGAAATATTTAATGACCTTAGGACTTTGCCTTCCAGAATGGACACAGACTTGAGCTAAATCCCAGAGGCTTCTGTGTTAACTTGTTAGTTGCTGGAGCATGAAAACCCCTGAAGGTTTGGGAGAAAGGGCCCCAAGCAAAAAGTTTGTGTATTTGTTACCAATACAAGAGCAGTTCAGAGTCCCCGGGCAGTGCAGGTGGCTTATGTGCTCAGCCACTAACGAAAAGGTTAAAAGCGTGAGTTACCCAGAAGCACCTTAGGCTAAAGTCATAGCGATTAACTTCTGAAAAATCATTCACTAAAAAACTCTCTGGAGCACAGTTCAGCTCAGAAGCACGCAAGATTGCCATTGGTCAGAGTCAGGAAGAAAGCGATTTATTTTAGAAGAGCATTTCACAATTTTGAAATCTGCTACATCCGGGCTGAAGACATCAGTTGAATTCTGTGCCTGGTGGCGTTCTGATGTGCCGAGGTCTCTGTCCTCCTGCTGTGCATATTCTAATGTCAACGACAAGCGGACCAACCCTGTCAGCGGCTCTGCACCAGCTCGTTTATTTGTTGCTCTCACTAGTGATACTGTTCAGATTCCAACCACAAAGCTTTTTTCTTCAAGCCCAGATTCCCCCCACCCCACTTAATCTCATGAAAAATTTGCTGAGAGTTTGGTAACGTATTTACTGGCATCACTAAGGTTGGTGGCACCCCTGCACCCCTCGCAGACTTTCCCCTCTACTTTGGTAACACTGCATGCCTGTAATGCACATGGCTGAAACTAGGGGATTCAAAGCACCCTTGTAATTGGATAACAAGCTGGGCTGGCTGGGCTCCATTAAAAGACTGGAGAAGTACGTTAACATAGAGTTTTTGCTTTGGAGGTGTATTGATGCATGTGAGATGGGCTCATGGAAAAAAAATTGGTTGTAACTAACCACAGGATTTTATTTTTTCTACTTTAAGTTTGATTTCTTATTTATTATAACTACAGGATTTTTTTTTGGCACATAACAACAACAACAACTTTATTAAATAGATACAGAAATCACAAATATTTCAAAATTTACTTTTTTACAAGTCCTGCTTCCGAATAACTACAGGATTTTTTAAGAATAAAAATAATGAATATCTACTGAAACACTGCACAAAAATGTTATAGGAAGTCACTTTGGTGCCACTCGCCTCCGATAGTGTCAGCTGGTGCAGTCCACATCCTCCCCTGATTCTAACACCCCTGGGTTGGTTTTATCAATAGGGATGAATCTAAGAAAGATACTGAGTGTAAAAAAGGCTGAGAGTTTAGAGGTGTGAGGTGGAGTCACCCTAAATCATTTAACCTGGGACCTGAACAGACCACTGAAATGGGGAGGTGGGAACCTAGCCACTCTGTCTCCCTAGAACTTGGCTACATTAAGCCCCTTTCTTATTTTCGGTCTGTCCAGTCACTGTCCAGGAGTCCTGGGCCTTGGCTACTGTTCTGGCCTGCCCTATCCTGTACATCTCTGCTCCCATGTGGCCTTTCAGAAGACAGGACTGTCCCCCAAGTCTCCAGGGCAGGTGGGCTTGGCTAAGGGCATGGCT
The DNA here is from genome assembly GCF_000299155.1 of Elephantulus edwardii. NCBI lineage: Eukaryota > Metazoa > Chordata > Mammalia > Macroscelidea > Macroscelididae > Elephantulus > Elephantulus edwardii. The sequence continues at coordinate 864,482 of NW_006400111.1, read as the reverse complement.
TATTTGTAACACTGAAATATTCGTTGGGATGCCCTGTAGGTTTTCATTTGTACCATTGGCTATTTCAAGCAACCCTTTGGAATTTGCAAATAAACCTTTTCAATTTCTTGTTTGCATCACATATTGACAGAATGTATTTGAATCTGCAACATAATGAGCTTCAATGATGAAAAGAAAACACCTTTTTAATAGAATTATTTCAAAGCATAATGGACCTCTGCCAGAGGAAAAGAATCTAAATATTTAAAGCAATTTAGTTGTCTTGGTTAGGAAAATGTATAGTTGAAATGTGTGTATCTGAGTGAAAATGTGGTAGTTTCCCACATAGTATGATACAGTTTGTTGTTGTTGTTATGTGCTGTCGAGTCGCTTGCGATTCGTAGTGACCTTATGTACAAGAGCCCTAAATCCTGCTTTGTCCTGTCCCACCCTATCGTCCCTGACAAACCTACCCTGATTACCTCAGTGACTGAATCAATCCATCTCATCAAGGGTCTTCTTCTCCTGTGCTGTCCCTCCACTCTCCTAAGCATGACGTCTCTCTCCAAGGACTGGTCCCTCCTTGTAACATATCCAAAGTATGTCAGATAAAGCTTCAGAATCTTTGCCTCCAAGGAGCAGCCTGGCTTCACCCTCTCCAGGACAAACTTGTTTGTCCTCCTAGAAGTCCATGCTATATTCAACACTCTTCTCCAGCACCACAGCTCAAAGGCATCAATTCTCTTTCTATCATCCCTAGTCATTGTCCAGCTTTCTGATGCATAGCGAGCAATTGTCAAAACTATGGCCTGGATCAGGCTCACCTTAGTCTCCAGACTGACATCCTTGCCCTTCAGTACTCTGGAGAGGTCCCTGACAGCTGATTTTCCCAATGCAATTTGTCTCTTGATCCCCTGGCTTCTGGTATCAAGAATGTTTATTATAGAGCCTAACAAACTAAAACTGTTAGCAATCTCAATCTCTTCACCATCGATAATGATGCTGCCAATCGGTCCAGTGGTGAGAATCTTTGTTTTCTTGATGTTGAGCTTCGATTCATATTGAAGGTTGCAGTCCTTGACCTTCTGCAGCAAGTGCTTCAGGTCCTCCTCAGTTTCAGAAAGCAAGGAGGGTTCTGTCATCTACATAATGCAGGTTGTGTATGAATCTTCCTCCAATCTTGATGTCACATTCCTCCTCATACAGCCCAGCCTCCCACATAATCTGTTCTGCATATAGATTGAAAAGGTATGGAGACAGAACACATCCTCAGCATACACAATACTATTTAGCAACTGATTAGTGGTCAGGCCTCATTCTCTACTTCATAAAAGAAATACGAGTAGATTCTGTCAATTCTAACTACAGGGGTTCATCACACAAATGAAGGTTCTGCTGCCGTCATCTCCTAAGGCAGCTGAAGTCTACCTTTTGTCTCTTCTAACCTAGAAGATCTGTGGTAGCTTCAGAAAAAAAAAACCAAAACCAAAACAAACAAACAAACAAACAAAAAACACGAAAACTTTCTTACTCTCATTTCTCTTGAAGCCAGCTGGGGCTAAACGTCAACCTTAGGGGTGGGAGTAAGAAAACTTGCTGGCATGGAATTCTACCATTGTCAATGTGTCTGAAGTAAGCAAGCTGAAGTCTGGGTTATGTAATTGCTGTTGTTGTTAACTGCTGTTGACTGGATTTTGATTCATAAAGACCTCCTTCAACAAAGAAGAATTGCTTGCTAGGGTTTCCCAAGCTGTAATCTTTGATTTAATTGTGATTTAAGTGAATGTTTACAAAGCAAATTGATTTCCCATCCAATCACTTATACATATTTTGCTTTCAATACAATACCCATGGTCTAATTGCACTCTTCCTACTTCATCCCTGTGATTCTCATTTCCTTTACTCCTTCTGTTCTACCCTGCCTGAGACTGAATATTTTCCTTTGGCCAGTGATGCACTTTAGTGAGTGCCTTCCTGGTGGTACTGTTCACCTCATGGGCCTGTCTGCTGTTTGCCTGAAAGTTGAGTGACTAGAGTTAGTTTCGTTCTAGATTCAAAGGGTAACTGTTTGATATAGGGCAGTGAGCCTGGCTATTTTGTTTCTCAGTTGTTCTACATTTCCCTCACTCTGTCCAGGGTCTTCTTCTATGATCCCTTTGACAGTAACCAGCAGTGGTAGATGGGCACTATCTTGTTCTCCAAATCTCAGGACAGCGGAACTTGAGGATCACGCTGTCCATTAGTCTCTTGGACTAGTGGTTTCTACATGTGTTTTTTTCCCTTTCCTTGTCTTTGTTCTGGAGAAGGAGGGACCAGTTGTAGCATGTTAAAAGGCAGCTCTCAAGCTCAAGGTCACAATCAACACTCACCACAGTAGGAGGTAGAACTTTGTCTTTGTGAGTTAAATTATGCCAATTAACCTTTATGTCCTCCTGGACTATGGTCCTGAGGCCCCAGGACCAACAACTCCTTTAGCTCAACTAATTTAAGACCAACTAATTTAAAACCAACTCATTCCTTTAGTGTGTTTGGTTATAAGAAGACAATTACTTAGCATTATCTCTGATTAACTCTGCTATGTTGGAAGCATAAGGGGCATACACTTTCTAAATAACATGCCTCCAGAAACTCTATGAACTTTGATAAATGTCAAAGAGGGATTTCAGGCCTTTTGTTCATAGGGTCATTATGAGTCGTGCTTGACTTAAAGGCAATCAACCACAACATACAGATAAACATGGGTATATTTATAGCACATGGAAGAAGGATGGGCAAACTCCTGTGCAATTAACTGTCTCTGAAAACCCACTCAAGGGTCAGCTATGGGCCAGTTCTGACTGGATGGCACACAACAGTAACATGCATGTAGAAATACCATCTGGGAAATCTGTGTATAAAGAGTTCCTCAATATGTCCTTTTTTGTCTTGACTGTCTGCCTATATACCCACTTGTCGTTTAACATTTATTGCTGCTAATGTTGCAGAATTATGCATGTAATATAGTGTTTAGCTTTGTTGTCTTTATTTCTTGTGTGCTTCTCTGTGTCTTCTCTTTCTTTAGTGATATTGTGCTGTTCATCTTCTTATTCAATATAACACATTTCCCTTTACCAATCTTAATATGCATGTATTATCTTTTGAGGGTGATCTGGTGGCTAGGTCTATGGGAGTTGTGCTGCTAATCTTTGGTGGTCTAAACACACCAGCAGTTATGAGGAAAAAAAGATGGTAGTCTCCTCTCGTGCAATTTACAACCTCAGGAAACGGAGTGGAAGGTCAGCTATGAGTTCGTTCTGACTTGATGGTAATGTTTGCTTTTTGTGGTTTTATTTTCTATTTACTGATTTTAAAACTTCTCTTCTTCCCCGTTAACTATCCAAAAATGATTCTGAAGGGACAGCAAAAACTCCATTTTTTATAAATCCCCATTAATGCCAGAAGCAGAAGCAGGCCATAAAAAGTCTTAGCTTAAGGCAAACACAAATACCCTGGGTAAAGTCTTGTCTGTCCTTGCAAAGTAAAGAATTAACTAGGTCTACGTGACACAAAAGGAGTAAAGGCAGACAAAGTAGCCAGCCCATCAAAAGCCGATGCACATGACTGATCCCCCAGCCCACCAAACATGATTTCAATCTCCCTGCCCTGACTCAGAAAAGCTAAAAAAGCTATAAAAGCAACTGGGAGGGGGGACTCGGGGCTTTTTCCCTCGCCACCCTCTTGCAGAGGGAGAAAGTCTCCACATGTGGAATTAATTAATAAACGCTCTTGAAATTTTCAGACGTATGATTGAATCTCCTTTGAGGGGCATTTCGTGGGCAGAACAATTCTATGTGTCACACTCTAACATTTTATAACATTGGAATAATATAATTGTCTTTTTGTAATGGATCTATGTCAATCAGCATAATTTCTTCAAGATGCGTCCATGTTATACAGTGTTTGGAGAATTCTTTATCTGTCGTTAGTGTTGCATAATACTCTATTGTGTGAATGTAGTTTGTATATGTATAATAAATAGCTTCTTTAACCATATCTCTTTTGCTTTATACTTGCTGCCTACCTAAGCTAACCCAAAGAGAAGAAGAGATTTGACAGACCTTTTACAAAAGAAGAAACTCAACGCTCAACTTAAAAAAAAAACCTGCCCTGAGCTAGACAACTTCAGCAGGTGAATCCTGTTAAACATTCACAGGTGAGCTGATTCTACTCAAGCTATTTAAAAATATAAAAATGATGGAATACTCTCAAATTTATTCTATGAAGCAAACTTAACCCAAACATTAAATTCAGGCAAAGAGACTATATATAATACAGAATCTATATTATACTGATATAATATAGAATATATATTATTATTATATATATAATATATATCATAATGATGTATAATA
>NW_006400111.1:843996-858412 GCF_000299155.1 Elephantulus edwardii | reverse complement strand
ACGGCACATAACAACAACAACACTGCATTGAAATGGATGAGGGAGAGAACTGCTTAAATGATTAGGTATTATTGTCATGACAGGAGTCCAGAATGAAGGCTGCATAGTGGAGTGGACTTGGGGGGAAGTATTTATTATATAACAATGAAAAAATTTTTCTTTTTCAAAAAGAAGACTGAACCTGGGGGAGGGGTGGTGGGAAGAAAAGTGTGACAATGCATGAATGGATGAAAATCCAAAGTCTCTGTAAATTTTCATTAAAATAATAATAATGCAAAAAAGAGAAAAAGAATTGAATAATTTACCACATAAATAAAATAAGGAGAAAGAACCACATGATCCTAGCAATGAATGCAGGAAAGGCAGTTGACAAAATTCAATACCTTTTCCTGATAAAAACACTCAGCAGAATAGGAATAGAAGGGAAATTCCTCAACATATATAAAAATATATATAGGAAGCCTACAGCCAACATTACTCTCAATAGAAAGAGAATGTAGGCATTCATTTTGACTGGGAACCAGACATGGATGCCCTTTATCATCATGGCAAAATATATTATACTCATAGATTGGAACACCACTCATCTGTCAGTTTGCAATGCTGTGGTAGCTTGGATGTTGCTATGATACTGGAAGCCACACCAACTATATTTGGAATACTAGCAAGGTCACTCATCATGGACAAGTTTCAATGGAACCAACTAACCAGCAGGAATTGCCATCCCAGTTTGCAAGAAAACAGCTTAGAAATACTATTACCAAAAAAAAAGAAAAGAAAAAAGAAAATAAAGAAAGAAATAAATAAACACTATTACTAACAACAGAACATTGCTTGATGCAGTGCTAGAAGATAAATCTCTCTGATTGGAAGGAACTCAGTATGTAATTGGCGAAGAGCTTCTTAAAGTAGGTTCTACCTTAACGGCATGGATGGAGTAAAGCTTTTACACAATGAAGGACCTAGCTGATGTTGCAATAATCAAAATGAGGAGAAGCAGCTGCAAACATCTACTAATCATTGGAATTCAGAATATAAGAAGCACACTAGGAAATTCAGAGGTTGTGAAAAATGAAATGGAACACATAATGACTGACGTGCTAGGCTTTCACGGGTTGAGACAGACATTTTTAATCATTCGTTCATAAGATACACAATGCCAGAAATGACAAATTAAAGAAGAATGGTGTTGAGTTAAGCCTCAAAAGAACATTTCAAGCTCTATCTTCTAGCATTATGTTGTCAAGGATAGTATCCATATGCATACAAGGAATATCTCTTAGCACAACTATCATTCAAATATATGTACCAACCACTAAAGGCAAAGATGAAGAAATGGGAGAGTCACTCCTTGAATAGAGACATTATGCTGAGAAATGTAGAGGGTCAGTGGAAGACACAAAGATCCTCAAGGAGGTGGGTTGTCATGGTGACTAACACAATGAACTTGAGCATGACAGAGATGATGAGGATAGTGCAGGAGAGGGCAAGGTTCAGATCTATTGTTCAGAGGGTGCTGTAAGTTGCAATAGACACAAAAGCATCTAAGAACAATGACAAAACACATATGCAAGGGAACTCTTATGATATAGTCTGTAGGAAACTGCGTTTCTAGCTCAAAGGTCATTTAATTGGTACCAGCTTCTCAGGAGGGAGAGGGGCAATTCACAGCCTCTGAAAACCAGTAGAGGGTCAGCTACGAGTAGTTCTGACTCCATGGTAATGACTGGTTAACTGACTCATATGCAAGTTTAAACTGAAGTTGAAGAAAAATTAAAAGCAAGTCCACAAGAGTCAAAATACAATCTTGACTTTATCATACCTAAATTTAAACACCAACTGAAGAAAATATTTAATGTATTTAACACTCATGATCAAAGATCAGATGAGTTATGGGATAACCTAAAAAAGTATTATCCATAGAGAAAAAGAAATAAAGGTAATTAAGAGATAAAAAAGAAGGAAAAGACCATAACAGTTTCTTAATCTTGCTCTGCAATGGAGAGAAGCCTAAGCAAAGGGAAGAAATGACAAAGAGAATTAGATGGAGGTTTTAAAGGGCAGCTCAAGAGGAAAAGCAAAGTAATACAATAAAATGTTCAAAGCCCTGGAGTTAGAAGGCCAAGAGGAAGAATGTGTTCAATGTTCTCAAGCTGAAAGACCTGAAGAACAAATTTAAACCTCAAGTTGAAACACTGAAGTATTCTATGGACAAAGTATTGAATGACACAGGAATCATCAACAGGAAATGGAAAAAATAACCAGATTCTCTATGCCACCAAGAATTGGTTGACCAAATGAATGGATTAAGAAATTGTGGTACATTAACTGCGTGAGATGCTATGCAGCACCCAGGTACAATAATTTTGAAAAATGCTATATAACATGGGAGAGGCTGAGAGCATTATGTTGAGTGAACTAACTCAGCCTCATAAGGACAAATACTGCATAAGACCACTGTTGTAAAGATGGAAGAGCTACTAGTAAGATGTGTACAAAAGTTCAAAATGGAAAGGGGCAATAGGAGAGGAGCTGAGGTTGGGAGTGTGGAATCTTGAGGTTGCAGAGTTCTGTGGGCAGAGGAAAGAGGTGAAGGAGTTGGGAGAGATTCAGCAGTGACCTGAAAAGATGGTGTCAGAGTGGGGATGGATCAATGGTGATTAATTTTATGGAACACAACAGGTGGAAATGACTGTGCAAAAACATGGTGTCGATGAGGGAGTGTACGAATCACAATACATACAAACTAGATATAATGTATGTGAATTTTGTATGCAAACCAATATAAAATAAAAATAATTTTTTTAAAAAAGAATTTGTTGACACTGAACTATTTCAGGAAGTAGTACCTGATCAAGAACCAACTATACTGAAGGAATAAGCTCAAGGTTCCCTGAAGGCATTGACAAAAAACAAGGCTCCAGAAATTGACAGAGGTGTTCCAGTAACCAGATTCAGCCGTAGGCATGCTCACAAGTTTACACAAAGAAATTTTAAAGACTGCTATCTTGTCAATGGACTAGGGGGGAAAATTCATACTTGTTCGTATTTTTAAAAAGTGATTCAGTATAATGTGTGGCCTACTGTTAAGACACTGCACTGCAAGCCCAAAAGCATGAAGTTCAAATCCACCAGTTGCTCTGTGGGAGGCAGATGAGCAATCTCCTCTCAGGTGATTTGCTACCTCTAAAAACCCACTGGAGGGTCAGCTATGAGTTGGTTCTGATTACACAATGACAACAAAACATCATTAGTATTACACTCAAGTAAAATCTTACTGAAGATTATTTTAAAATTAATTGGAGCAATATATGGACAGAGAACTGCCAGAAATTCAAGCTGGATTCTGGAAAGGCTGGAATAAGGAATACTACTGTAGGTGTCAGATGGATCTTGGTTGAAGGCAGAGAATACGAGAGAGATGTCTACTTGTGTTTTAATAATTATGCAAAAACACTTATGGATCACAATAAATTATGGATAACATTGAGAAGAATGTGTATTGCAGAACACTTAGATGTGTTCATGTGAAACCTGTGCATAGATCAAGAAGTAGGTGTTAGAACAGAACAAAGGAACACTGCATAGTTTAAAAATAAGGGAAAGTGTGCATTAGAATTGCATCTTTTCTCCATACCTATTTAATATGTATGCTAAGCAAATAATCTTAGAAGGTAGATCACATGGTTTAAAATTGGGAAGGATGTATGCCAGGGATGTGTCCTATCCCCATACATTTTCAATCTATATGCAGAACAGATCATCCAGGAGGCTGGGTTCTATAAGGAGTGTGGAATCAGGATTGGAGGAAGACTTATCAACAACTTGCATTATGCAGATGACACAACCTTGCTTGCTGAAACTGAGAAGGACCTGAAACACTTACTGCAGAAGGTCAAGGACTGCAGTCTTCAATATGGATTGATGCTCAAAATCAAGAAAACAAAGATTCCCACCACTGGACCAACCGGCAGCATCATGACAGACAGTTGAAGAGATTAAGTTTGTTAACAGCTTTGATTTGCTTGGCTCCACAATCAACATCAACACTCTTGGTACCAGCAGCCAGGAAATCGAAAGATGAATTGCACTGGGACAGTCTGCTGTCAGGGACATCTTCAGAGTACTGAAAAGCAACAATGTCAGTCTAGAGACTAAGGTGCACCTGATTCAGGCCATAGTCTTCCCAATTACTTGCTATTGCATTAGAAAACTGGACAATGATTAGAGGTTATAGAAGAAGAATTGATGCCTTTGAGCTGTGGTGCTGGAGAAGAGTATTGAATATACTATGGACTGCTAGGCAAACAAACAGGTTCATCCTAGAGAGGGTGAAACCAGGCTGCTCTTTGGTCCTTGGAGAGGGAATCATGCTTGGAAGGATCGAGGAAGAAAACAAGAGAGGAAGACACTCAATAAGATGGATTGACTCAGTGACTGACATAATGGGGATAGGTGTGTCAGACACAATAAGTTTGGCTCATGTTAGAACTAGGTTCAGAAATATTGTACATAGGGTCACAATAAGTCACAGGTGACTTGACAGCATATAACAACAACAAAAACAAGACTATATGAAGAAGAATATGGCTTCAGAATTGGCAGAAGACTCATCAAAAACCTATGTTATGCAAATGACACAATCTTGCTTGAAAATATCGAAGAAAACGTGAAGCACTTGCTGAAGAAAATGTAAAAAACTTTATCTTTCAATATGGCTGTAGTCATAACATCAATTTAATGTCAAAGGACCAAAAATCCTCACCTTAGTACCAAAAAGTAATGTAATGACAAATGAAGAAAAGATTGAAATTGTCAGTGGTCTCATTTTACCTACATCCTCAATCAACACTAATGGTAGCAGTTGTCAAGAAATCAAAGTTGTATTACTTTAGGCAAATTACTGTCAAAGATCTCTTTAAAGTGCTAATGAGCAATGATGTCAGTTTAAAGACTAAGGTTCTTCTGACCTGAGCTATGTCATTTCCAGTTGCTTCCTGTGAATACTACAGTTGGACAATAAATAAGAAAAACCAAATAGTTGTTGTCTTTGAGTACTGATGTTGGCAAAGAATAGTGAGTGTATTATTTGACTGCCAAAAGAACAAATAAATCTCTTGTAGCCATGCTATCAAGGTACTCCTTAGAAGCAAGAATGGTGAAACCTCATCTCACATACATTGGACATGTTATCTGGAGCCACTACTTCTTAAAAAAAGGCATCATGTGTCTTTCTCTTTGCCATCTTCCTGGTTCCCCTGAAGCCGCAGCCATGAAGGTCGAGCTGTGCAGTTTCAGCGGGTACCTCTACCCCGGGCACCTGAGGCGCTAAGCCAGGACCAATGGGAAGTTGTTCCAGTTTCTTAATGCAAAATGTGAGTCGGCCTTCCCTTCCAAAAGGAATCCAGGGCAGAGAAATTGGATGTCCTTACAGAAAGAATCACAAAAAGGGCCAGTTGGAAGAAATTCAAAAGAAAAAACCGGCCATGCAGTCAAATTCCAAAGGGCCGTCACTCATGCATCTCTTGCTGATATAATGGACAAGAGGAATCAAAAGCCTGAAGTTAGAAAGGCTCAATGAGAACAGGCTATCAGGGCTGCCAAGAAAGCAAAAAAGGCTAAATAAGCACCTAGAAAGACCACAATGGCTGCTACTAAGGCTCCCACGAAAGCAACACCTAAACAAAAAATTGTGAAACCTGTGAAAATTTTTGCTCCCCAAGTTGGTGGAAAATGCTAAGTTGGCACATGAGACTTGTCAGTGAAAGAGAAGACCCTCAATGAGATAAGTAAACATGGTGATTTTAACAATGGACTTGAGCATGGCAGATTGTAAAAGTGGCACACAATTAGGCAAATTTTCTATGTGTTGTTTATAGGTACTCTATGAGCTGTAGTCAGTTAGATGGCTCTTAACAATAACATGAATTGAAAGAATTAACATTGTCAAAATGTCAATACTACCAAAACCAATCTACATATCTCATGTAATCTCCATTAAGATTCCCTCATCAACCTTCAGAGATTGGAAAAGAATTACCTACTTTACATATAGAGAGGAAGAAGACCCTGGATAAACCAAGCATCGCTGAAGAAGGAAAAAGTCATAAGCTTTACACTTCCTGATTTAAAAATCTGCGACACAGCCCTTGCATCCATAGTAATTGAACTACCACTTTTATTCCACAGCCATTGCCGTAGTCACCAACATTGAGCATTTCTTTTGAATGTCTTCTTTGATGATGTATCTTTTCATGTCTTCTGCTCTTTTGTAATTTTATAACAAACACAAGGAGTGTTTGTCTTTTTGTTGTAGCAAACACAAAGAGTGTGTGTCTTTTTCTTGTGTTGAAGCTTTCTATAAATTGTCGTTGCCAGATATTTCCCCCCAAGCTGTAGGTTCTCTTTCTACTCTTTCAAGGAAGTCTTTCTTCGTTCATGAATTTTTAATTTTCAGAAGATCCCATTCATCTGTTTCATTCTCTGCTGATTGTACACTCTTTATGTCTATTTTTTGCCATAGCTTAAGATTCTTATGTTTGCTGTAAATTTTTATTTGATTGTCTTTATAGTTTTCGCTTTTACACCAACATTCTTGATTTATTTCTACTTAGTTTTTGTATATCCTGTGAGGATGGATCTTGCTTCTATTTTCTGCAAATGCTGTTGTTGTTTGGTGCTGTGGAGTTAGGTAACACTCACAGAGACCTTATGAACAACAGATAAATGACACCTAACAACAACCACAACAATGCTTTTATTGCTATCATTTTGTGCCCCTCTTCTTTTGTGATTGTTGATTTATTTGTTCCATCTACCTTTCAGAGCTGAGTTAATTGTGTTTGTGGCTTTTAAAACATATTTTTTTCATTGCTTTTGTTTTAGGTCTTTATGATTTTGTTTTTACTAATTTTCATGTGATGATGTATTTTCTTTGAAGTTACCCTCTGAGATACTGTTTTATTTTCAAACTTGACTTCCTATTTATTTCTTCTTTTTGCTTTGTAATTATAATCATTTATGTGCTGACATCTCTGGTTTCCTATTTTTAGGGTGGCATAGTTCTTAAAATGTCAGACTGCTAAGCCTGAAATTGGTGGTTCAAATTCACCAAGTCCTCTGTGGGAAAAAACCAGATAGTCCAATTTCTGAGAGATTTACAGCCTTAGAAATCTGATGGAGGAACTCTACGAAATACAAGTGACTGAATGGAAAAGAGTTTATCTTTTGACTTTATAAAGTTTATTTTGCTTTATGTATTTCTATGTCGGCTTCAGTTTCTGAATACTGTAGTCATTTGTGTTAATGTCAAGTTGTAGCCTCTCATTATTTGTTCTCTCATTGAAGAACATTTTTCTTAAGGTTGACCTGGTTTCCACAAATTGCTTTATTTTCTATTTATTTGGAAATGTTCTAATTTCACTGTTATATGTGAGGGACAATTTTGCTGGATATATATTTCTTAGAGGAAGTTCTTTTGTCTTATTGCATAGTAAGCTGCACTGTTTAACCCAAAGGTGACCTTCTCTGGTGGTTCAAATCCACCAATGGCTCTGTGGGAAAAGATAGGAAATCTACTTTATGAAATACAGCCTCAAGAAAAACCACTGAAAGGTCAGCTGTTGGTTGGTTTCTACCTGATGGCAATGAATTTGAGTTTTTTGAGTTTACAATTATTGGCTCATAATTTTTCAGTTTCGGAGACAATGACAACTCATTGGTTTCTTGCCTGCTGCTTCTGAAAAGTCAGAGCATAGTCTAACTAATTCTTCTTTGGAAGTAACACTTTGCTTTTCCTTAGCTGATTTCAGTGCTTTTTTGGGTCATCTGATTTTGGAAAGTTTGATTACAGTATGTCTTGGTGATTTTTCTTTTGAGGTCTGTCTTGTTTAGGATTTACTCAGTTTCTTGAATTCATATCTTCTCATTTCCCCCAGTACTTCGAATGTTTTCTGCTCAGCAAATCATCAGTAACTTTTCTGTTCTGGAATTTCATTCACACAAATTATTCCTCTTGATGGTGTCTGTAAAAAGAGCAAGGGTCACATGGGGACAGCCACATCTGACCTCTACCAACTCCACAATGGGGAACTGTCCCTGTCAACAACATTAACGAACACAATACCAATTCCTATGAGATCAGACATGTCTTCCACACTCCTGCACCTCTTTCTACTCATCCCAACACCAATCTTACTATTTTACTGGATTCAAAAGCTGATGTAATAGCTCACATACCACATAGAACCATATTTGGGAAGTCAAAGGCCTATAATTCAAGTTGACAGCAAGATAAAATCATTTGGTGAGAATAGCTTCTGAAATGTTCTTGCAGGCATCTCAGCCTTGAGCCTTGTGACCTTAGGCCAATGTTACAAATTTCTCAGTCCTGCCAATTTTCTCTCCCCTAGTTGTAAAAAAAAGTGGGCAGAGGCTCCTAGTACTAATTCCATGGAGTAGCAGTCCCATCTCATGTCAGATCTCTGGTTCTCTACAGTGGGTATGGGTACTGCTCCCACAAGCCTGAGAGGTCCAAAAATCTGTGGCTCCAAAGGATGAATTGAATGTTTTTGCTTCTTCTTTGCTGATGGTTCTCCAATTCTGTGGCTGGATTCACTCAATTTAATGGTGAGATTAGCCAGTCCCTTTGTGGATTGGCAAAAGTAACCAATTCCCTTGAGAACAGGCTGACATGCCAATGTCACATATTCCCATCCATTCACATGGCAAAGTCAAACCCAATGCCTAGAAAAGCCTTAACACCACAGTGTTCTACATAATTCTTATGCTTTTTAAATTTTTAGGTCCTTTTTTCCGAATTGTTCTTGTGACAGATTAGTGTTGATGACTTTGTCTTCCATATCACTAATTCTGTGTTCCATTGATCCAGTTCTCTTTTTTTCTTTCCAATGTGTTATCCGTTTCTGAAATTTTAGTCTTAATATTCAGAATCTCTCTCTCTCTCTTTTTTTTTATTTCTAGTTTTCCATTTATTTTGCCAATTTGGTCTTGGATATTTTTTTTAAATTAGTGTAGAGTTTTGGGTACATCTTTTGCGTCCTCAGACTTGTTCTTAGCCTGATGATGAAAGGAAATCCCAATAAAATTTCCTCCTCTGAAACTTTTTTGTTCTGTATTTTGGTCACTTGTTTGTGCCATCATGTCTTCTCTTATATGTATGTGTGGTATAAATTTATCAGTTGCCTCCTAGGCAATATGGTATTGTTGTCTTTTGATATATCTCATTAAGGGTTGTAGACACACGATGCAGTGCATTATTTTGACAAATGTAGTTTTTCACTTCCTGTCTTCTGATGGATGTGGTAGAGTGAGGGTAGAGGTGTTTGTACAGTTCTCTCTTGTTAGTTTAGGACAGTTGAGGGCAGACTGGGCTGATGTTTGCTAATCTTTTATTGTTCAGGTAGTGTTGGTCTTTGCTCTTGCCCAATGGGCAAAGCTGCTGGAATTGTTTGTGTATGTGGCTGGGTGATATGAACACTGTTGCTGTCTGTTGACAAGTGGGAGAGCAAAAAGAAAACAAAAGCGACAATGGATAATAATTTTTTAAAAAATACAGGTAGAGGTACTAAAGAAAGGAGAGAAAAAAGAAAGAGTCAAGATAATGGAAACATGTAAAAGAGAAGAGTAAGAAGAAAGTAATTAAAAACATATATAAGAGATTGGGGAAAAGGCAAACAAGAAAGAAAACAAAGGAGAGATCTTAGGTATGCTGATAGGCCTGGCATCTGATCAGTGCTCTTACCACTACTGTGGTGGGTAAGGCAAGATGTCTAATTTGGGTTGGAGTTTCTGGTGGCCTAGTGGTAAGAAGCAGTACTACAATCCCAAAGGCATGTGGTTCAAATCCACCAGCTGCTCCGCAGGAAAAGGATGGGCAATCTCCTCTCTTGCATGTGATTAACTGCCTCTGAAAACCCACTGGAACGTAAGCTATGGGTCGGTTCTGGTACACAGCAATAACAACAGAAGAAGTTTGGGATGAGGCATCAGGGCAGTGTTTCTGTTTGTCTGAGAGATAGCTGAAGGAGTGACACTCATCTGAGAACAGAGCCTTCAATTGCCCTAGGGAAAGCGCAGGACTTGGTGTGGGACCAAGGGCTGCATCCCATCTAGCCTAGAGTACGTTAAGGTGTGGGGCTTTCAGCCTGAGTTTCTGCTGACCTCAGAGGTACCTATGACATGGTCAGGTGTTTTGCTTGACCAGGGATAATAACTCTACAAGTTCAGAGAATGGATTCAAGAAGGGCATCCAATCAGAGATAGCTTATTCTCTTAGTGGGAGGACATGACAGCACATGAGTCTCCAAATGTGGGGGTGGCGTGCAACTGGTGCCAAATCCATATGACTTCTCCTGAGACCAGCTGGGTAGCAGATCAGATAGCTCACTGCCCTAGCCTTGTTAGGTAGAGTGGATGCACTTCCCTATATGGGGAGGGATGTGCACCTGACACTAAACCTTCAGAAGGCATCCTGCCGGAGACAGTGGCTGCCAACTCTGAGATGGGCAAGGACAATACTTTCTGCTGTCGCCAAGAGGCAGAGTGCACACAGATGGCGCAGCTCCAGGTGTGCACTCAGTGTGCGCCTGGAGCCAGATCCACACAGGTATCTAATTAGCTGCCATTTCTTTGTCAACTCAGGAGGGTCTGAGATCCTGGCCAAAGATAGTGCCTCTTTCATTTTAGGGGCTGGTACAGTCCATCCACATCAGAAGGCAGAGGGATCATGTTTGAAGCGAGAGGTAGAGTGTTTTGGAGCCAGATACATAATGCCGGATAGGCTATGGCACAAACCTGACCTCAGACAGAAGTGGAGCAGGGCCCGTACAGCAGTGCCATCCACTCAGTGAATGGATGGGAGAGTCCCTTCTCTGAGTCCAGGGATGGTACCGAGAACAAGGGGGAGAGGACACCTTTCGTACTGTCAACAAGCCGCAGATGGGGGCACCATTGCACCTGCAAGCATCAGAAAATAGCTTGCAAAAAAATCTCAAATGGTTTCACTGAATGAATTGTGTTCATAATTCACCACTCTCTGTCTTCTTATTTGAAGTTTCCCTTCAGTTTCTTCTCTTGGTTACAGTCTGAACTACTTACTTCCTTTTCTTTTCCTTTGAAACTCAAGATTCCAGGATTATCATCTGTATCTGTTATCTCTGTTTATTATCTGTGTCTTAGTTGTAGAGGGTTTGGGCTATTGCCTGCCTAGTCCACTATCTTCCTAGAACTCTAAAGTATATAATCTTTGCTAAATCAGACCACCAAGTCTTTGCCTCGCTGCCCAGGGTGGTTGGTGGGTTCAAACTGCTGAGCTTTCTGTTAACTTTCTGGTAGCTGAACTTCACCAGTGCTCCGCCAGGTTTCTTTATATGATGAGAAATTCAAATACAGATGCCCTCCTTCCAGCCTATCTATAAATCAGACCAGCAGGAATGAGCCGCCCAAGAGCAGAACAAAAAAGGATTTTAATTTTAGACCATTTTCCATGAGCTATGAGTTATAAACATCTGAATGTGACAGTTTCTTTGGATTTTAATTTATAATAGCATTTAAAAAGACCTAAACTGAGCACTCTCTAATATGAAATTAGTCAATGACTTAAAATATTCCTTTGAGTGAATTCAATGTTCATTCTTTCTGAAGAAATAACATTTAAATCTAAAACCAAGATCTTTCTGCACGTGGATCAATGTAAGGTTCATGAATCCATTTGCACTTTGCTGTTTGTAATTATATGCAACTAATACAAATGAAAATGAATTGCTTCATGACTATGTGTTGGACTTGGGGCTGAGTGTAATATACATTCATTAATTTCATTTGTGTGAAGCTGTCAGAATGATTACACTTTTATTCCTCCTTTAGACTCAGACGAAGAGATAGAGGGGTGAAGCAACTTGCCCAAGATCCACCTCAGGAAGGAGAAGTCAAAGCAGGCTAAAACCTCAGGTGGACCAGATCCCAGCGTCCTGGCTCAGAGCTGTCACATATTATTTCCTCCCACATTCCACAGCTATGATAATTTCATGCTGTGTCCAGGCTACTGACCTCAGGGAAAATCCTAAGAAGAAAATGTCTCTGACCCAGTAGGTAGGATTGAGACTGAAGGGAAGCTTAACTAAGGTGAATCTTTGTTGTATGACTTCTCCAGGTCTCAGGACCTTGCCCGTTAGCACCTCATCCATTAGAACTCTGCCCATTAGCACCTCTAATCAGCCCTCTGGGGAAGGTGAAAACTTGCTTTTGAAGTTGAATAAAATTCCTCAGAGTTCTCCCTTAGAGACTAAAAAAAGATATTCCCATTTGGACATATTTCTTTGTTGTTTCCATCTCTAGTTCACTGAAATGAAAGCGATTTAGATAGCAGAGCGCCCCTGAAGGACCCTGTCTAAGTAGCAAAGGAGATCCAAGCTCCTCTCTTCTCACCTGGTTCTAGGGATGGTTACTGAGGAACCTCAGATTCAGAGAGGTACCTGAGTGATTAAAGGATCCCCTGCCCCCCTCCCTGCAAGAGGGATTTGAGAAGTAGAGAACTTACTCAGTAAATATTCTGCTGTGTCCTGTTCATAGTCAGCATCTTCAGGGAAGTGATCAATTTTCTTGCATACTCCACGGAAAGCCCCTGTGAAAAACAGCACAGTCCTGAGCCAGGGTCGGGGACAGAGCCCCCAGCTCACAGAGCCTTTTCTTAATTATTGGAGCTGTACATAGGTGAGCCCATCAGATCTTTTCTCTAGGACACACCAGATTGAAGACAGATACTAGTAAAGATGAATAATAATCCCACAAGACTGAGATTCTTTACTTTCTAGATTGTGCATGATACTGTGATCTATTTACGTTACTCCACTCCTAATTAATCAAAAATGGGAGGAAGGAGGTGGAACTTAAGTATATGAAATTATCTTTCCATTTGACAGAAAGAACACAAGTTCCCATTTGAACAAACTGGGAATAAACATTTTACATAAAATAGGCCAATACTTAAAAGACCAAAGTTTATTAGCATTTATCCAGGGCAGAAGGGAGAAGAAAGGTGGAGGTCATTCTCTGTGGGCACTGAGTTCCTGTTAATGGTGGTGGAATAAGTTGGCAAAGAATAGCTGTGCAACATAATAATCTGTAGGACATAATGATAAATAGTATAACAATTGATAGATTGTTTTGTTAGAAATAAATCCAAAATTGGAGCTCTGGTGGCCCAGTGACAAGAAGCTGCACTGCAGTCCCAAAGGTTTGCGGTTCGAATCCATCAGTGCTGCACTGGAGAAGGAGAGGCAAACTCCTCCTGTGCCAGTTGGAGCCAATTCGACGGTACACCAAATTAAAAATTAAAACAAATACAATTTAAAAAAAAGAAATCATTCCAAAATTTTTTAAAAAACTTGCTTGAGATCGGCCACCCAGGTCAGTGCTAGGGCCAGAATTCCAAACAAGATCTGTCTGAATCCTGAGTGCAGATCTGACACCCAGGAATATAGCCCACTCTCCCCAGCAATGCTCATATCTGGTAGACAACCCCTTTTCTCTCCTTGCCCAGCATAACAGCTCATGGTCTGTCCCCTGATAAGTGACTCATCCCTTCAGGAGCCCCAGAACCACTGCCAGCGCATCTTGGCAAGGGAGGGGACTTACT
The DNA here is from genome assembly GCF_000299155.1 of Elephantulus edwardii. Lineage (NCBI taxonomy): Eukaryota > Metazoa > Chordata > Mammalia > Macroscelidea > Macroscelididae > Elephantulus > Elephantulus edwardii. Next base: position 844,755 of record NW_006400111.1, on the reverse strand, counting down.
GTCAGCCTTTTGCTTGTGTTTTCTTTCTTTAACATCAGCTTCCCTTAACTACTGGTTATTTGATAATCAGTATGTGTTTGTTAGCCAGTCAATTAACCAATTTCTAGATCAATTAGTGTCTATTCCAGTTCGAACAGATGACAAACAATTTGGGAAGATCTTACCAAAACATAGCACAAAATTACACATTATCGTCCTCAGCTCCACTTGGGAAAATGGCATGACAGTCCCAGGGCAGTGTGGTGTGTGGTAAGCAGACAAGTTACAGAACCAGGCAGAGCTGGGCTTGGTTTCCAGAGTAGTTGTAAGAATTTAATAAGGTCGTGTGTCTGAAGATGAGATCATTTTTGCTGAGCTCTGTTGATGACGTTGTTAGCTGTCAACTAATACCAAACCAGAATAGAACTGTGCCCCATCAACAAACAAATAGAAAACCTACGGGGGGTGTGTGTGTGTGTGTTACACACACCCCCACCCACACCCCACACCCCCACACCCCTCACACCCTCCACATCCTCCACACCTCCACACACACCCCACACAGCCCCCCACACTTGTTGTTGTTGTGCACCATCAAGTTGGAACTGACCCTGTGGTTGACCCTGTGATGGGTTTTCAGAGACAGTTAATTGCACATTCTTCTCCCAAGAAGCAGCTGGTGGCCTCGAACCATGTGCCTTTAGGACTGCAGTACAGCTTCTTGCCACTAGGTCACCAGAGCGTGCATTTGTTCTCCCTCTCCCTCTCCCTCTCCCTCTC
>NW_006400111.1:822117-842519 GCF_000299155.1 Elephantulus edwardii | reverse complement strand
CTCTTCCAGTCAGTTGGCCAAGTGGTTGTTCTTCAGATTTCTTGGCACAACTTGGTGAGCACATCCACGGCAGCATCTGTTAGCTGAAATATGTCAATTGGTATACATGGTATATTAAAAACTCTTCGTCAGCACCACAGCTCAAAGGCATCAATTCTCCTTCTATTATTCCTAGTCATTCTCCAGCTCTCTGATGTATAGCAAGCAATTACGAGGGCTATGGCCTGGATCAGGTGTACCTTAGTCTCCAGCCTGACATCATTGCTCTTCAGTACTCTGGAAAGGTCCCTGACAGCCGACTTTCCCAATGCAATTCATTTCTTCGCTGCTGGTACCAACATTGTTGATTGTGGAGCCAAGCAAACTAAAGCTGTTAACAATCTCAGTCTCTTCACCATCCATCATGAGATATTTTTTTTCCATGTAATGGAATACTATGCAACAGTGAAAAGTAATGAACTTATAAAAGATTACATAACATGGGTGACCCTAGAGGATATTATGCTGAGAGAAATATCTCAGTCACAAAAGGAAAAATACTGCAAAGCACCACTGTTGTTATAAAGCACAACTGACATGAGGAGCTGGGAGGAGAATAGGATAAGAGATAATGAATACTGCACTGGAACAAAAGAAGGAAAGAACTATTTAAAAGGAATATATGATTAGGCATTGTACATATGACCACAGTCCAGAATGAGAAGTACATTGCAAAGAAAACTGGGGGAAGAGGGAGGTAATGAATATTTAAAATAAAAAGGTGAACTGGAGGAGGGAAGGAGAGGGAGAGGGAGAGGGGGGAAATGTGCAACAGTGAATGTATGGCAATCCAACTTTTTTGTAAACTTTCTTTACAATCACAATTAAAATAAAAATGTTATTTAAAAAATGAATAAAACTGTGAGGTATTAAATGATTTTAAAAACTGTGAACTTTAGAAAACAGTTACTAGGCCTGGCTTCAAAGCCCTTTTAGGTAGATTTGAACCATCAACCATTTGACTAGTAGTCTAGTGCTTAATCACTTGTGACTTCTAGGGACTAGGAAGGCTCTAGGCACATCATAGTAATTAGTGCTTATGAAGGGCTTCCAATGGACCAAGCACAGAGTGGTAATATTCGCTCCTTTTTTTCTTTTTTCTTTTTGTTTACTTTTACCACCATTCTAAGAGGCAAGGGCTTTTAATTGACTTTTGAGGGTGAGACAATGGAGGATCACATGATAAGATCAAGGTTTTATAGCTGGTAAGTTGTGGAATTGGTATTTGAACCCAGGCTCTAAAGTGTAGGGATTGGTTTTTATATTTTCTGTTGTTGTTTGCTTTGTCTTGTTTTCTTAACTATTCCACTATGAATGGTAGACATTATTGTTAAGTCCATTTATAATAGTAAAGTATCATATATTTAATTTGCTCTAAGCAGTGTTCCAAGGCAGAAGAGTTTCACAATAAACGAGACAGGAGAGGTAGGTGTCCCCTTGGTTCTGATTATTGGCTCACCATTCGAAGAAGGCACTCAGAACCAGGATGCAGTTCCTGAACCAAGAGCTCAAGAAAATATTCAAAAGAAAAGTGAACTTAGGACTCCGCTCTGATATCAAGAAAAGATACCCATTTTTCTTGTTCACATTTTAGAGTTTTATCCACACACTTCTGTGTTTTGAAGCCCCATCCCTTTATCACTGGCTGCTCCATTAGTTTACTAAATCCTAATAAGAAAAACACTGAGAATTCACAATATCCCAGGTGCCATTCTAAGCACTTCACACATCTTGTCCGCTTTAGTTTTCAAAACAACCTTCTGAAGTTCCTTATATTATCATCACTATTTTACAGAAGAGGAAACTAAAGCTTAGAGTAATAAATTACTTGCTCAAGGACATAGCTAGTAAGTAGTTTTCTCTAAGTATAGTTCTGGCTAACTCTGTAGTCAAAGTTCTTAAGTACTATTACAAATTAAACTTTACTGAGAAAGTTCTAGAGTCATAAGCAAAGCCCTTTACGATGTGGTTTTATGATAATCTCGAGGTCCACTGATTGTTATTGATTTTGACATGAACTAGATCAGGTTTTCCCTACAAACAGTATTTCTATGAAATCCATCAGGAGCTACAAGCAAGAGTAGCCGGAGTAGGATGGTCTTTCTTTCAGCTGTTTTACATAGTCCACAGACAATTTCACAGGATGAAGAGGTTCTTTTGAAGATGGAATATGAATAACACTAACAGAGACCAGTTAGACTCATGGTAGAAATAGGCAACAACATCCACATCTGCCTATGGTTGTGAAATGCGGACTTACACAAGGTGGCTTTTGGCAGCTTGGAATTAGTGCTTTCCATCAGCAAATACCAATAGTTGGTGAAGACACCATCACTAGATTTTAGGGGTTGAAGAAGGAGACAACTCACATGATAAATCTAACCTGACTCTTATTTTCTTTACAACCCATCAGCTAAGAATTAAATGGTTGAAGGAAAATCAAGATGATAGTATTTTATGATAGTATTTTATTTTATAAAGCACATGAAATTATAACTTTAGTGTCCATAAGTAAAGGTTTATTGGAATATAGCCTGAACTTCTCTTTACAAAGTTCCTATGGTAAAGTAAAATTCTAATGTAAGTAAAATATTGCTGGAGATGATGCAAAAACAGCTGAAGAAATATTATTAACATGAAATATCCAGATATTCAAGCCAGATTCAAATGAGTCCATGGAAGTGGGTGTCATTTCTGATGCCGGATGGATCTTGACTGAAAACGAGAATACCAGAAAAACGTTTACTTGTGTTTTGTTAACTATGCAAAGGCATTGAACTGTATGGGTAATAATAAATTATGGAAAACATTGAGGATAATGGAAATTTCAGAACACTTACTCATGCCCATTTGGAACCTGTTCATGAACTAAAAAAACAGAACAATGGAAGATTGCATGGTCTTAAATTAGGAGAGATGTGCGTCAAGGTTGTGTATTTTTGCAATGCATAATCAATATGTTCATTAACCAAATAGTCTGAGAAGCTAGACTAACTGCGGAAGAATATGGCATCAGGATTGGAGGCAGCTTCATCAGCAACTTGCAATATGCACGTTTCCGCTGCCTGGGAAATTGAAGAAAATGTGAAGCACTTACTGAAGAAGAACAAAGACTATGGTCTTTGGCTTTGCTTACATCTCAACAACAAGAAAACAAACAAGCCAAAACCCCCTCACAACTGGACAACAGAAAACACCATGATAGACGGAGAAAAGATTGAAGTTGTCAATGATTCAATTTTATTTGACTCCACAATCAACACTCATGGTAGTTGTGGTCAAGAAATCAAAAGATGTACTGCACTGAGTAAATCTGCTGTTAAGGGCCAAATTCTAAAGACCAAGGATGTCAGTTTAAAGACCAAGTTGCACTTTGACCCAAAGCATGGTATTTTTGATTGTCTTATATGCATATGAAAGCTGGACAATCAATAAAGAAGATGTAAGAAAAGTTTCTGGGGTTGTTTTTTTTTTTAATGATAATTTGTATTTTAAGAAGTCATTATGGTTCTGAAAAATCACTTTTTGTACATAATACCATAAATTGGTGTCATTTTAGGCATTCTTTACATGTGGAGCTTTTTTTCCCCTCTTGCTGGCAATCAAAGCAATCTTTATTAGTATGTTGTGCCTCAGAGGGAGAAAAAAAATTGTCTATTTTCTGCCAATCTCTACAATATTGCAGCACTCCCATCTCCATTCATTTTATGGACCCAATTGGCCCCCTCAAGGACGTCCACCAACATGTCCACCTGCTGATTCCAATCACCGACTGGCTGATCCTGCCAGGGGATTCTTTTGATGGCATTGACATCTCCAACTCTAATGTACTCCTAAACTTCATAGGTCTATGCCTCTTATGTTGTTTGGGTTTTTTTGTTTTGTGTTTGTTTTTTTGTTGTTTTTGTTTTTGTTTTTTTGTGTGTGTGTTTTATGGTGTTGGCAGAGTATTGAATATACCACAAAGTGAGCATCAGGGAAGAAAGAAAAAAATCAGTCTTAGGAGAGGTGCCGCCAGAGTGCTTCTTTTTATTGTTGTTGTTGTGTACCATCGAGTTGGAACTAACCCATTGCTGACCCTGAAGCAGGTTTTCAAAGACAGTAGAGAGATTGTCCAACCTTCTCCCACAAAGCAGCTGATGCGTTTGAAACTCATGCCTTCAGAATTGCAGTGCAGATTCTTATCACTAGGCCACTAGAGCGCCCTAGAGTTCTTCTTAGAGGTAAGGAAAATGAGGCTTGGTCTCACTTATTTTGAGCATGTTATCAGAAGGTTTTAGTCCCTGGAAAAGAATATCATGTTTGGAAAAGTAGAGGGTCATTGAAGGAAGATACTCAAGGCAATGGCTTGATGCAGTGACTGCAACAATGGGCTTGGGAATAGTAGAGATTATAGTATGATACAGGATCGGGCAAGGTTTTAAGCTGTTTTTTTGAAACACAGGACTGCTCTGAGCTGAAATCAACTCAGCGAAAGCTGACAACATGGTGACTTTTGTACTACAACAGCAGAGTTGAGTAGCTGCCACAGAGATGGTGCAGTTAAAAATATTTACTATCTGGTCCTTAAGCTCCTCGAACACTGATGGTGCAGAGGTTTAAGTGTTTGCTAACTGAAAGGGAAGCAATCCGAACTAATCAGTCACACTTTGTAGGAAGAGATGTGGCACTCTGCTTCTTTAAGTATTTCCATAGCCTTGGAAATTGTGTAGGGCAGTTCTACTCTTTGACAATGGGTCTGGCTTGACTCTTTAAGAGAAAGTTTCCTGACCTGAGATAGATATATCTCCCATGTGGTTGCACAAACACTGTTAGTACAGGTGAAAGCAAAAAAGAAGGCTGAATATTCCTGGGATGAGAGGACATAATACAGAATAGTGCTTCTGAAAGAGAAAAATGTTGAACTTCTTTGGAAAATCTGTGCTGTAAAATATTTTGCTTTAACATTTTTTTTTCACCTGCAGTGTTTTATTGTGTATTTTGTTGTACGTTGTGAAACAGTCAAAGACCAGACGGGCTGTGGGATGACATCAAGGACTTCATGCATGGAGAAAACAAAAAGCCATTTAAAATTCAGGATAGATAGCAAAAGGACCAAGATGGATGTCAGAACAGACTCTGAAACTTGCTCTAGAATGCAGAGAAGCTTAAGGAAAAGATGAAACAGGAGCTAAACGGAAGATTTCAAAGGGTAGCTCAAGAAGACAAAACACGGTATTATAATGAAATATGCAAAGACCTGGAATTAGAAAATCAGAAGGGAAGAATACAGCTGGCATTTCTCAAGCTAAAAGAACTGAAGAACAAATACAAGGCTGAGATGCAACAGAAAAGGATTCTATGGGCAAAATATTGAATGATGCAGGAAGCATCAACAGAAGATGGAAGGAATACACAGAGCCGCTGTACCAAAAACAATTGGTCAGCACGGAACTATTTCTGGAAGTAGCATATGATCAAGAACAAATGGGACTGAAGGAGGAAGTCCAAGCTGCACTGAAGGCATTGGCCAAAACTAAGACCCCAGAAATGGATCAATTGAGGGGTTTTAGTTAACATGTGCAGCCCCAGCCCACAAGTTTATGCCAAGAAATTTGGCAGCTACATGGTTAACTGACAGAAGGAGACTTATATTTTATTTGTTCCCATTGCAAAAAAAAAAAGGATGATCCAATGGAGTGTGGAAATTTTTGAACAATATCATGTTGTTGTTGTTGTTATGTGCTGTCGAGTCACTTGTGACTCATAGCAACCCTATGTACAACAGCCCTAAACTCTGCTCTGTCCTATGCCAATCGCACTGTCTCTGACACACCCATCCCAATTACCCCAGTCACTGAATCAATCCACCTCATAGAGGGCCTTCCCCTCCTGCGCTGTCCCTCCACCCTCCCAAGCATGATGTCCCTCTCCAAGGACCAGTCAGACGAAGTATGTCAGACGAAGCCTCAGAATCCTTGCCTCCAAGGAGCAGCCTGGTTTAACCCTCTCCGGGATGAATCTGTTTGTTTTCCTAGCAGTCCATGGTACCCTAATACTCTTCTCCAGACCACAGCTCAAAGACATCAATTCTCCTTCTATCTTCCTTAGTCAGTCGTTGTCCAACTCTCGATACATAACAAGTGATTGCAAAGACCATGGCCTGTATCAGATGCACCCTAGTCTCCAGAGAGACACCACTGTTCTTAGAACTTTGGAAAGTTATGCAAGCAAAATATTGCTGAAGATATTAAAAAAAACAGCTGGAACAGTGCAGCAACAGGGAACTGCCAGAAATTCAAGCTGGATTCAGGAGAGGTCATGTAACTAGGAATATCATTGTTAATGTCAGATGGCTCTTGGCAGAAAGCAGAGAATACCAGGAAGATGTTTATTTGTGTGTTATTTTGACTATGTAAAAGTATTTGACTGCATGACTCAATAAGTTATAGATAATATTGAGAAGAATGGGAATTCCAGAACACTTAGTGGTAGTCATTCAGAACCTGTACATGAACCAAGAAGCAGTCATTAGAACAGAGCAAAAGTACATATTGTGCAGCTTTAAAAAAGGAGAGGTGGCATCAAGATTGCATGCTTCCACCATGCCAATTCAATCTGCATGCTGAGCAAATAGCTTGAGAAAATGGTCTATACACAGAAAAAACTGCGGCATCAGTACTGGGAGAAGACTTATCAACAATTTGTGTTACACAGACCACCCAGCTTTGCTTCTAGAAAACAAAGACGACTCGAAGCACCTACTGAAGAACACCAAAAGCTGCAGCCTACAGTTTGGATTACATCTCAACATCAAGAAGAAAAAGAAATCCTCACAGCTGGACCTAGAGGTAACATAGAGATCAACCAAAAAAGGATTGAACTTGTCAAAGATTTCATTTTACTTGGATCTATAATCAACACCCACATTTAAAAAAGATGTGTTCTATTGGGAAGCTCTGCTGTCAAGGACTTCTTTTAAAATGCTACAGAGCAAAGATGTCAGTTTAAAGACTAAGTCAGATGAGCCTAATCCGAGCAATGATTTTTTAATTGCTTTAAAACTCATATGCAAGTTAGACAATGAATAAGGAAGACCAAAGAAGAATTTATGCTTTTGAATCGTGTTGGCAAAGAGTATTTAATATACCATGGGTTGCCCAAGAACTATCTGGGGAGAAGTGCAGCCAGAGTGCTTCCTAGAGACAAGAAAGGTAAAGCTTCTCATTTTCTTTGAGTATGTTGGCAGGAGGGGCTAGTCCTTGGAAAAAGATATCAGACTTGAAAACATGGAAGATCATTGAAAGAGAGGAAGAAACTCAATGAAACAGGAATTGTCGCAGCAACTGCAACAATGACCTGGAACACAGCAGAGATTATATGAATGATACAGGATCAGGAAAGGTTTCAAGCTAGTGTATAAAGGGTTACTCCAGAGTGCCAAGGAGCAACGATGTCAGTCTAGAGACTAAGGTGTGCCTGATCCAAGTCACAGCCTTCTCAATTCTATGCTATGCATCTGAGAGCTGGACAATGACTAAGGATGGCAAAAGAAGAATCGATGCCTTTGTGTTGTGGTGCTACAGAAGGGTATTAAACACACCATGGACTTCCAAGAGAACAAACAGGTCTGTTCTGGAGAGGGTGAAACTAACTTTGAAGCTTCCATCTCATATACTTTGGGTATGTTGCCAGGAGGGACCAGTCTTTGGTAAAGGACACCATGCTTTGAAGGGTGGGAAGTCAGAATAGGAAAGAAGACCCTGGCTTAGATGGATCGACACAGTGACTATAGTAATGAGGGCAGGTGTGTCAGACACCATGAGATTGGGTCAAGATAGAACAGAGATCAAAGCTATTGCTCCTAGTATTGTGATGAGTTGTAATTGACTCGAGACCACATGACTACACCAATATGAATTAAAGCCATCTTGACAGCATCTCCCAACAATAGTTAGTCCAAAACTGAAAAATCAGAATATGTCACATTCAAATCTAGATTTGTAATTTGTTTTGAAAAACCATGGAGCTCTGCCTCATGCTTTTCTATGGCAACCATTCTCCACAACGGAATGCGAACAATTTCCTTTAGACAATACAAGCTCTCCAGTTGTTTAGAAGTCCCTACCGGAGCCTATATCATAGTGTTCCCTTAACTGCTAACAACAGCAACAATAGCACTAATCGGCAGTTTCACTTTCTGAGATTTCAGTTGCTTAACATAACCTTGCTTGCTGAAAGTGAAGAGGATTTGAAGTGCTTCCTGCCGAAGATCAAAGAATACAGCCTTCAATATAGATTACATCTCAACATTAAGAAAACAAAAATTCTCACTGCTGTACTGAGAGGGAGCATGATGATACATGGAGAAAAGATTGAAATTGTCAAGGACTTCATCCTTTTTTTTTTTTACAATTTTTTTTGTGTGTGTGTACTGTCAAGTCGGATCTGACTGGTACAGGAGGAGATTGTCCTTCCTTCTCCAGCACAGCATCTGGTGGATTGGAACTGCATGCCTTTGGGATTGCAGTGCAGCTTCTAGCCACTAGGCCACCAGAGCTCCCTTAAGGACTTCATCTTGAATACAAAATCAACATTCTTGGTACCAGTAGTCAGGAAATAAGGAGGCATATTACACTGTGAAAGTGTACAGTCAGGGATCCCTCCAAATTATTGAGGAGCAATGATGTCACTTTGAAGACTAAGGTGTGCTTAATTCAGGTCATGGTCTTTTCAATCACTTGCTATGCATCTGAGAGCTGGACAATGGATATGGATGACAGACAAAGACATGACGCTTTTGAGCTGTGGTGTTGGAGAAGAGTCCTGAACATTCCATGGACAGCCAAGAGAACAAACTCGTATGTCTTGGAGAAAGTGCAGCCAGAGTGTTCCTTGGGGGACAAAGCTTTGCTTCATACTTTGGATACGTTGTTAGGATAGGCTATTCCTTGGAAAGGGACATCATGGCTGGAAAGGTGGAGGGTTCATAAAAGAGAGAAGGCTCTCAATCAGATGAATTGACACAGTGACTGCTATAACGGGCTCAAGAATGTCAGAGATGATGAGGATGGCACAGGATTGGACAGGATTCAGGTCTGTTGTTCATAGTGCCATTGTGAGTTGTACTCAACTCATCAGCACCTTACAACAACAACAAAGGTCAACCTTGTCCAAAAAGATTTACATCATGTTTCCTTCTGAGTAGCATGATGAAATCTCTTGCTGTCTCCTCCTTCATCCACTGGGTGTGATCTTGGAAAGCACAGTTGACTAAGTGGCAACGTTGAACCTACCTTTACCTGAAAGATTGCCCTGAGTATCTATCTGTGTAAGTACATGTAGGGTTAGGTACTATGAGAGATCTCAAGCATCCACTGAAGATCTTGTGATGTAACCCTCTGGATAAGGCATATGGATTATTGTACTTGCCTGATTCTGTAAATATTTGCATTCATAAACCTTGCACCAAGTTTTGAGTCCTCTCAGGTATGAATTCTCTGACTCAACCACTTACCAGTTATGGAACTGACAGCAAATTACCCCTCCAAACCCCAATTTCATCTTCTACAGGATGGAGATAATAATAGTAACTTCACAGAGTGTCACAAGGATTAATGGAGGCAGTAATAGTGCCAGCCAGTAGTCTAAGTACTTTATACATAACTCTTTTAATCAGGCAATGACATAAGGCACTTGATACATTTTCTGGCACATAGAGGAACTCAGTAAATTGTAGCTATCACTATCCTTGTTTTGGGGAGGTATTTTAGGGCCAGATGAGCTATACTGGTGCCATGGTGAGATCAGGAAAGCAATATAAAAGGAAAGGGAATTAAGAATTTCCCTGAGGAAGACTCCACATTGAAAATGAAGCTCCTGGCACTCTAAGTCACGCAGTCATCACTTCACAAAGTGAACTTGGCCATTCATCTGAGTAGCATATTGCTCTGTCCCAGAAATAACCACTGTTTGGCATTTCTGTATATTTCCTTCCAGGCTTCCCCACCCCACCCCCATGCTCTCACATACAAATGGTTTCACAAAATTGGGATCATGCTGTTCTTCTTCTCACTTACATTTTCTCATGAATATTTTCCCATATCAGTAAATCTAAAAATGTATAATGGGGTTGGGCTTGCCCATAAACTGCATGGGATAAAATCAAGAGAGAGTTGAAAACCTACACCCTGCAAGGGCAGAAATCAAGAGAGGGAGAGAAGCACCCTCTGACCACAGCTTGGAGCTAGTACTAGGGCCAGGAAAGAGAGAGAAACTAGAAGTGACGAGCATCAGGAAAGAGGGTAGATGTTTCTTAGAGTCAGTGGTTTCAAGTGAGATGATTCACTCTCACTTACTCACTCTCACTCATCTTCAATTTGGATCCAACTCATAGTTGATCCTCTGTTGGTTTTTCAAGGTTACAAATTATACATGAGGAGATAGTCCATCTCCTGAGAAACGGCTGATGGATTTGAACCACCAGAGGCATGGCTTTAGGGTGAGTAGTGAAATTCCTATGGAGGAGTCCATACGCAGATGACACAACTTGCTTGCTGAAAGTGAGGAGGACTTGAAACGTTTACTGCAGAAGATCAAGGACTATAGCCTTTAATATAGATTACATCTCAAAATCGTGTTGCAGACTGAAGGTAAGATATTTTTATAATTATTAATAATGAGACAGACAACCAAGAATGAGATAGAACAGAGAAAGCAAAGACAGAGGACCAGAAATTTCATCCACTGAAGGACCCACCTAAACTTCCCTGTATCTTTGTTGAAAATTATCAGCAAGTAAATCACAAAGATAATTCAATGCAAATGAAGCCAAGCTCTTTCTGTTGAAAACCTTCTGCTTGACTCAGGAGGGAGGGGTCAGCAAATACAATGCAAGCATCCAGTAAACCTTTAAGGATTACCTTAGTGCCTCAGGGTGAATTCCAGCGCCTGCCTCCCCCACATTCTGGCTCCCCTACATTCGGTTTATTACAACTATTTAGTATTGGCTTCCTATAATCAAGAAGACAAGGTACTCATCAATGCACCAATAGGCAATATCATAATAGATGGAGAAAGAATTGAAGTTGTTAATGATCTCAACTTGTTTGCATCAACAATCAAGACCTTTGGTATCAGCAGTCAGGAGATCAGGAGCATTGGGCAAGTCTGCCATCAAGAAACTCCACGATATTGAAGAACAATAATATCAGTTTGAAGGCTAAAGAGCACCTGATTCAGGCAATGGTCTTTTCAATCTCTGGCTGTGCATCTGAGAACTGGACAATGAATAAGGATGACAGAAAAGAATCGATGCTTTTGAACTGCCGTGTTGGAGAAGAGCATTGAACATTCCCTGGATGCCAAAAGAACAAACAGATAGGTCTTGGTGAAAGTGCACCCAGAGGGTTCCTTAGAAGCAAATATGTTGTTGTTGTTATGTGCCGTTGAGTCTCTTTTGATTCATAGTCATGAAACTTGCTCTATCGTGTGCCAACCTTATTGCCTCTGACACGCCTACCCTTGTTATCACTGTCACTGAATCAATCCGTTTTATCTCTTGTGCTGTCCCTCCACCTTTCCAAGCATGATGTCCCTATCCAAGGGCTGGTCCCTCCTTGCAACATGCCCAAAGTATGTCAGATGAAGCTTCAGAATCCTTGACTCCAAGGAGCAGCCTGGTTTCATCCTCTATAGAAGAACCTGCTTGTTCTCCTAGCAGTCCATGGTATATTCAATATTCTTCTCCAGTACCACAGTGCAAAGGCATCAATTCTCTATCATCCCTAGATATTGTCCAGCTTTCTGACACATAGAAAGTAATTGCAGAGACTGTAGCCTGGATCAGGTGCAGCCTCCAGCCTGTTGTAGTTTCTTTTCAGTACTCTGGAGAGATCCCAGACAGCAGATTTTCCCAATGCAATTTGTCTTTTGATTTCCTGGCTGCTGGTACCAAGAGTGTTGATTGTGGAGCCAAGCAAACTAAAGCTGTTAAGAATTTCAATCTCTTCACCATCCATCATGATGCTGCCAATTGGCCCAGTGGTGAGAATCTTTGTTCTTGACATTGAGCTTCAATCCATAATGAAGGCTGCAGTCCTTGACCTTCTGCAGCAAGTGCTTCAGATCCTCCTCAGTTTCAACAAGCAGGGTTGTGTCATTTGCGTAACTCAGATTGTTGATGATTCTTCCACCAATCCTGATGCTACATTTCTCCTCATAGAGTCCAGACTTCTGGGTGATCTGTTCTGCATTTAGATTGAAAAGGTATGGAGATAGGACACAACCCCGACGTACACCCTTCTTGGTTTTCAACCATGCAGTGTTTCCTTGCTCTATTTCGATGACTGCCTCCTAGTCCAAGTATAGGTTTTGTAAAAGCACAATCAAATATTCTTGGATTCTCATTCTTAGAATCAGCCACAGTTTGTTGTGATCTACACAGTCAAATGCTTTTGCATAGTCAATAAAATAGACATTCCTCTGGTATTCTCTACTTTCAGCCAAGATTCGTCTAACATTGACTATATTATCCCTAGTATCACAGGCTCTTCTAAACCCAATCTGCACTTGTGACAGTTCTCTGTTGATTCGCTGTTTCAGTCATTTTTGGATAATCTTCAGCCGAATCTTGATTGCATATGATCCTGATGATATTGTTTGATAATTTCCACACTCTGTTGGGTCACCTTTCTTTGGAATGGGAACAAATATAGATCTCTCTCAATCAGTTGGCCAAGAGTTTGTCCTCCAGATTTCTTGGCACAACTAGATGAACACATCCAGGGCAGTGTCTGTTTGTTGAATTAGTCAGTGTGCCGTCAATTCTTGGGGAATTGTTTTTGCCAATTCTTTTAGAGCAGTTTGAACTTCTTCCTTCATCACCATGGGCTCTTGGCTCATACATTGTTTCATGAAATTCTCTTGTGTCCACTAGTTCCTTTTGGTACAGTGACTCTCTATACTCCTTCCATCTTCTTTTAATGCTTCCTGGACCATTCAGTATTCTGTCCATAGCATCCTTAAAAGCATAACTTAAGGCTTTAATTTGTTCTTAAATTTCTTCAGCTTAAGAAATGCTGAGTGAGTTTGGCCCTTTTGATTTTCTGACTCTAGCTCTTTGCACATTTCATTATAATGCTTTGCTTTTTCTTCCCAAGCTACCCTTTGGAATCTTCTGTTCAGGTCCTTAATTTCTTGGTTTCTTCCCTTTGCTTTGGCTTCTTGGCACTCTAGTATAATATTCAGAGTTTCTTCTGACATCATCTTGCTCTGCCTCCTCTGCCTTTGTAATGACCTTTTGCATTCTTCATGGATAATATTCTTGATATCCTCCCACAGCTCATCTAGTCTTCGCTCATTGGTGTTCAAGGCCTCAAACCTGTTCCTGAGATTGTTTTTAAATTCAAGTAGGATAGACTCAAGATAAAATTTTGGTTCCTGTGGATTTAATTTTCTTCATCTTAAACTTGCGTATGAGTAGTTGGTGGTCTGTTCCACAATCAGCACTTGGCCTAGTTTTCACAGCTGATACTGAACATCTCCAGTGATTCTTTCCACACATGTAATCTATTTGGTTACTATGTATACCATCAGGTGAAATCCATGTGTATAGTCTGCGTTTATGTTTCTTATAAAAAGTATTCTATCATTTTTATGTGTCGGCATAAACAATTATTATTATGTTGATAGACGCCATCAAGTTGAGCACGACTCATAGTGACCCTATGAACAAAAGATCTGAACCTTGTTCTATCCTGCGCCATCCTCACACTTCCTGACACACAAGAGCCCATTGCAGCAGTCACTGTATCAATCCACCTGTTTGAACCTTCCTAACATTGTGTCCTTCTCCAAGGAACAGCACTTCCTTGCAACATGTCCAAAGTATGTGAGACAAAGCCTCATCATTCTTGCCTCCAAAGAGTACTCCGGCTGCACCATCTCCAAGACAGATCTGTTAATTCTCTTGGCCATCCACGGGATGTTCCGTGCTCTTCTCCAACACCACAGATCAAAAGCATCAATTATTTTTCTGTCATCTTTATTCATTTTCAGCTCTCAGATGCATAGCTAGTAATTGGAAAGAACATGGCCTGAATCAGATACACTTTAGTCCTCAAATTGACATCACTACTCCTCAATAATTTGGAAAGGTCCCTAACTGCAGACTTTCCCAGTGCAATGTTTTGCCTTATTTCCTGACTGCCCTACCAAGGGTGTTAATTGTTGATCGAAGCAAAATGAAGCTGTTGACAGTTTCATTCTCTTCACCATCCATCATGACAATGCCTATTGGTCCAGTGGTAAGAATCTTATTTTTCTTGATATTTAAGTGAAATCCATACTGAAGACTGCATTCCTTGAAGCAACTTGTGCTTCAGGTCCCTCTCATTTTCAGCAAGTAAGGTTGTGTCATCTGCATAACACAAGTTATTGATGAGTCTCCCTCTAATCTTGATGCCACAGTCTTCTTCATAGAGTCCAGCCTCTCAGATAATTTGCTCAGCATATAGATTGGATAGTTATGGAGAGAGAATACAACCCTGATGCACTACCTTCTCAACTCCAAACCATGCAGTGTTCCTCTGCTGTGTTTGCACAACAGCCTCCTGGTCCATGTATATGTTCTACATGAGCACAATCAGGTGTTCTGGGATTCCCATTCTTCTCAATGTCAGTCACAACTTGTCATGACCCACACAGTCAAACACCTTTGTTATAAAAGGTTTTGAAATATGAACACTAAATAAGAGGTTAGTTAATCTATAGTAGTGAATTGCATCCAAGACCAAGCATCCCCAGCTATTTGAATACACCAGTGGGGTTTTTTTTTTCATTTTATTTTATTAATTTTAATGAACATTTACAGAGATTTTGGATTTCCATTCATTCATTATTGCACTATTTTCTCTACCCTCCTCCCCCCATACCAGTGGTTTAAATGAAGAAAGAGAAACATTTTCCTCCTGTTAGAATTCACAGCCTCAGAAAACCTTTGGTAGGTTATTAGGAATCAGAATTGACTCACTGGGTCATAGGTGACCCTTCAGTGGGTTTTCAGAGAAATTGCACAGGAGGAGATTGTCTGTCCTTCTCAATGAGTTTGAGTTTTGAGTTAGTGCCATTATTACCTTCTTTGGAAGTGGAGTGAGAGAAAATCAGGAGGAAATTATATAGACCATGTGGCAGTTTTGCCCATCTGCTTAGACAGGCACAAACAGGCAGGCCCAAGTATGCTGGTTTATTAAAACCCAGGTGTGGAGCTCAAGGAATCACTATCTTTCTGAGGAAACAGACCTAGGCTACCTTTTACGCAATGTTCGGCCAAAAGCCTCACCCAGCTTTTATGTTTCATCTTGGACAGCACCTTGTGTACAAATATTAAATCTAAAACAGAGAGGCCTAGGAAAGTGAGCCTCATCCAATGCTCAATATTTCCAAGTTTATAATCTTGAAGGGAAATCCTGCACTGGGGGCATTTGCTCCTAGGAGGTCCCAGAAACAGAGTTATTTTCTTTCCTGCCAGCTACTTCTAGCTCTGATGGGAGGCGAGAATATTAACCAAGGTCCTCAATGCATCTTGCTTTAGGATCTGTCCACATCTACTTCCTGTAGGTGTAAGCATCCTACATTGATGAACTTGAGGCAACTCGGGACATGGACCTATTCACGCTAATGACGTTGTTTCTGACCAGGCTTGAAATAGTTAACATGTGTTCAGAATGAGCGTAGATACTCCAAACTCTAAGCTTCAGTGCTCAGAACCTCAGCCAACTCGGGCCCAGAGCTTGGTGTTCTTTTCAGCCAAGAGTGCAGTCCATGCAACCAATTTAAGGCCCTGACATTTTCACTCACAGCTCCAAACTGAGGCTAACTAAAGATTGGCTTAAGGGTTTAGTGATGTAAGTCCCATTGTGGTCAATTTACCTTGAGAAATCAGGAAAGAAGAACATATATCAAGCTTGTGACTCAGGAATATTGGAATATGTAAGTAAAAGTAATTACCTGGTTGTTAGAAGGGTTGGGTTCCTGGGATTTTTTTTTTAAATCTGGAGATAAGGATACCTTAAAACAATGGTCTCAAATGAAAATCTAACTTTTCTGTAAACTTTTGTTAAAATGACAATAAAAAAATTTTTTTAGAAAAGAGCAAGAGCTAACATCAATAATAAGAATAATAATAAATCTCAATGGTCTCAATTATGACTGTATATTAGAATAGCCCAACAAGGGCAAGGGAGTTTGAAAACTATTGATAATTGAGTTCCACCTCAAGAGATTGTTATTTCATTAGTTTGGAAATCTGGATTTTTTTTAAAGCTACTCAAGTGGCACTAACTTACAGCTATGTTAGAGAACCACAGATTTCAAATGAACTCACCTAAAGTAAAATAAAACACCTCAAACTCATTGCTGTCTCGCTCGTCAAAACCGACTCACAGCTCACCCTCCAGCAGGTTTTCAGAGGCTGCAAATTGCATGGATGTAGATGTTCATCTTTCTCCCTTGGAGCCAGTTGCCAGGCAAGTTGATTACCAAGCTTTTCTTCTGAAGTATCTCTTAGTGAACTTAAAGCACCAACCTTCTGG
Organism: Elephantulus edwardii; assembly: GCF_000299155.1. Lineage (NCBI taxonomy): Eukaryota > Metazoa > Chordata > Mammalia > Macroscelidea > Macroscelididae > Elephantulus > Elephantulus edwardii. The sequence continues at coordinate 825,909 of NW_006400111.1, read as the reverse complement.
TTAGCAATCAAAGCATTAACCATTTGTACCATTCAGGAACAGAGATTAATAATGAAACTCAACTTTATCTAGAAAACAAAACAATTATGTGTGTGTGTGTGTATGTGTATATCTATCTCTATCATCTCTATCTATCTATAGCTCTATATTTATATATCTATTTATCTATATACCTATCTCTATCTCTATCATCTAGATCTAGATCATCTAGATCAAGATCTAGATGAAGATCTAGATCTCTCTCTCTCTCTCTCACACACACACACACAAGTTGTTGTTATGGTTAAGTGCTGTCGAGTCATAGACGACTCATAGCGATTCTATGAATGAAAGACCTAAGTACTGTTCATAGAGTTTCCGGAGGCAAGCTATTTTGGAAGTGGATGCCAATCCTACTTCCAAGCTTGTCTTAATTGGGAAGCTCTACCAAACACTGTTCACCATGGGTAACCATTATCACATTTGGCACATGAGTGTCACAGTGTTCAGCATCACAACGACCATGAGTTACCTCTGTACAGCAATGCACAGACCAGTGCTACACCACTTAGAAGAATGTTTTACCAAAACCAATAAAAACCAGGCCTAAGGGCTGCAGATTAAAATCACCCACCTTGGACTTGGTAGCATAACTTTCTGTCCACTAGGCCAATGTAGCTCTCTCTATGTTGTTGTTATACACATATAAATATACATATATTCTTATCCTTTCTAATTATGCACTGTCATTGTTTGCCACAAACTTAAAACTGGCCCATAGCTGACCCTTCAGCCTGTTTTCAGAGGTAGTAAATCTCACCGGGAGGAGACTGCCCATTCTTCTCCCATGGAGCAGCTGGTGTATTTGAGTCACATGCTTTTGGGATTGCCACGCTGCTTCTTAACACTGGGCCATCAGAATTCCCTATGCGCCTTGTTGTTGTTTTTGTTGTTTGTCATTGAGTCAGAACCAACCCAGAGCTGACACTCCAGTGGGTCTTCAGAGACAGTAAATCCCATGGGAGAGATTGGCCATCCTTCTCCCATGGAGGAAGTGGTGGATTAGAACCGAGTGCCTTTAGTATCAAAGCACAATTTCTTACCACTAGTCCACCAGAACTAGGGTGAATGAAAAAGTAAGTAATACATGCTGACTTGGGGAGGCAGGATTTTTTCCTAATAAAATCCCATGATGGTCCTTCCCATTTGACTGTCAGGACAGGATCATAAACTGGGTCACTTTTTTCCAAAAATATTTGAACCCGTCATCAGTTTTCCTAAGGGCCTCTTGTACTCCTTTTGATATTCAAATCATTTGATGTGCCTCTCATGCTACCGTTCGTGTTGATTTTTCTCTTCTCCCATTGTCAGCTCATCTCCATCTGCCAGGCTCTCGGTTCCCTGTGGTGTGCCAGGGCTCCAGCAGCTCTTCACCACCTCTCTAACAGATCCTTTCTGAAAAGTCCTGCATATTTTGCTAGAAATGTAATCTTATTTTGCAATCGTCTTACGTCGTATTCGCGTTGTCTTGCCACGTGTTGACAGCAGCTGATGGAGGCTGCCAAACAAAGACAGCTTTATGAGCAGATCCCAAGTGTTAAGATGAGAGAGTGTCAGCGCTGTTTGATGTTAGGGACCGATTTTATAAATGGACAAATAGCTAAGGCATATCTTCCTATTCAGGCAACGTGTGCTTGTACACACAACCTTGCACAAGCAGGGATTTATTTGGGTCATGAATTTACAAACAAGGAGGATCTTGACCCAAACTCGGTCTCTCTGAGCAAGATGAAATACTTGTTAGGTGCATGAAGTTGACTATGAATCATAGTCAACTTAGACCCTGTGACCATAGATTTGAACCTTGCCCTGTCTTGTGCCATCCTCATGGTGTCTCACCTGCTTAAGTGCATTGTTTTAGTCTCTGTGGCACATCACCTTGCTGCGGGTTTTCCTCTCTTTCACTGACCCTCTTTACCTTTCCCAACATAAATGTCTCTTTCCGAGGACTGGCTCCTCCCAAAAATATGCTCAAAGTAAATGAGACAAAGTTTCACCATCCTTGTCTGTAAACAGCACTCTGGTTGTGCTTCCTTCCAGATGGATTTGTTTGTCATTTTGGCAGTCTGTGGGATATTCAGTGTTCTTCACCCACACCACAGCTCAAAGGCATTGGTTCTTCTTCTTCCAGATGTACAGGAAGCAATCGGAAAGAACACAGCCCATATCAGGTGTTCCATAGTCATTAAACTAAGCACTTGGGATGTAACCATAACAAATCACTCACTTCTTCTGAGGACAGAGTTCTAGGAATAAGAGAGTTAGTGAGAAACTAGTGTCCTCTTCATATCTAACAAGGAAGCCTGGTGGTGTAGTGCATTACGCGAAAGGCTGCGAACCAGAAATATAGGGTTCTGAGTCCCCCAACAGCTCTTAAGGAGAAAGATGGGTAATCTCCCCCCACAAGTATTTCTAGTATTAGAAGCCCAATAGCGAGAGGGGCCATGTTGAGTCAGAACTGACCCCACTAAGGTGAATTAAATTTGAATATTTGACTCCGATGTAACAGAATTGGGATGATGCACATCTTGACTCTTTTTTTTTTTTTTTTACTCACTAGCTGTCTGCCAGAACGACTGGTGTTAGTGCTGTCCTGGACATCTGAGATTTATCAGTGAACAAAACAGACAAGGATCTGGTTCTGAAAGCTGTTGGACGTGGAGTAAATAAATAAATGAAACAAACAGACGTGAAAAGGAAAGGGTATTTTCAGATTATGATACCAGTGTCAGTTGTTCTTAAGTAGATTCTGACTCAGGGAGACTACTTATGTGTCAGTGTTGTTGTTGTTGTGTACTGTAGAGTCAGAACTGACCCATAGCTGACCCTCCAGTGGGATTTCAGAGGTGGTTAATCACACAAGAGGAGATTGTCCATCCTTCTCCCACAGAGTGGCTGGTGTCCTCAAACTGAGTGCCTTTGGGATTGCAGTGCAGCTTCTTGCCACTAGACCACAAGAGCTCCCAATGTGTCAGTGTAAAACTATTTTATACAGATGCTAATTTCTTGGAAGTAAATCACTAAAACTTTCTTCAGAGAGATAAGTGTAATGAAAAGAATACAACTTGGAGAAAGACTAAGGGTGGAAGGGTGGTGGCAGACAGGAAAGGCCTCTCTGAGAAGGTACCCTGAATGAATGAAACCATCCATGGGGAGACTTGTGAAGAGCATTCTGGGAGGAAGTAGCCATAGGCATGAAGTTTCCAAGAAAGAATGAAACTTAGCCGGTGTCAAGAACCAAAAGACATCCAGGGAAGTAAGAGCAGAGCCTGGAATAAGACCAGGTTATTAACGGCAGCTGTAGAGGCATGAGTCATGACCCACAGGCCATGAACAATGAAGATGAGGCCATGGTAAGAAGTTGAAAAGACATGTATGTGCTTCATGCATTGGGAAGAGAAACACAATTTGATTTAGAGTTTGAAAAGATTTCTTTTGGATTCTTGAGTCCTGCGGAGAGTCATGAATGGAAGTGCATCTCTAAAGGAATCATTGAAAACCACCATGAGCTCTTTGAAGAAATAGCTAGAAGACGAGAACATAACACCAGTTAAGTCATATTCCAGTCATATCCATCCAGGAGGTGCCCAATATTGTTCTGACTTATAACTAAATATAAGGAATAGAAAAATAAGGGGAATGAGTTCTTGGATGACTTGTTCTGTTCTGCATTTGATAAATAGTCCTGCTTTATTTCTGGAGTATTTGGTACTGAATATATATATATATATATACTTTATTTCTGGAGTATTT
>NW_006400111.1:819418-820867 GCF_000299155.1 Elephantulus edwardii | reverse complement strand
TGATGCATAACAAGTGATTGGGAAGACCAAAGCCTGTATCAGACGCACCTTAGTCTCCAGAGAGACAGAACATTAGGGGAAGAAAAAGAGAGAATGAGTAGAAGTTGAAAATTCTTTTATATTTGCCTATAAAAGCATTGCAGTATTATTGTTAGGTGTCATCAAGTCGAGAACGACCCATAGTGACTCTATGAACAACTGATCTGAACCTTGTCCTATCCTGTGGCAAACACTGAAACAGCATGAGAAAAAAAAACACAACAAACCATCATACAAAACACACAAACCCCCAAAATCCCAAACACCAAATTTGTTGTTCTTATTTGTTTAATAGCTTTGTACTATTATTTTAGTGTGTATTATTTGTGAGGATGTGATGATCTTTTTACTTCTCCTTTGTGAGCCTCTGGAGGCAGGATCCATAGAGAGTTGCACTGCTAACCCAGACGCGGAGCTTTTCTGGAGGTTCAAGCCATCAGCCACTCTGCAGAGGAAAAATGAAGTCTCCTCCAGTGCAAATTACATCCTTGGAAACTCACCAGAGAATTAACTATGAGTCAGGACCCACTTCATGGCAACGAGGGGGAAGTCTTCCCAGGGAATCCCTAGTGGTGCAGTGGGTTCAACGATGGTTCGGCAACGACCAGCTTCACCACAGGAGAAAGATGAGGTTGTCTCCTAGAAAGGTGTATATCCTTGAGAAACCAGATGGGACAGTTATAGTCTGTTCTGTAGGCCTGCTTTGAGTCAGAACCGCCTGGCTGACAGTGGGCTATGAGAGTTCTTATTCCTGCACTGGGAGGCATTTCAAGGAGTCAAGAACTCATCTCATGTACAGTCCATGGAAGGTCCTTTGGCTCAGCAGGGGATCTAGGGGGTGCCTTAGGGGAGGAAAAGGGTCATGTTGTGCCTGCAAAAGTTGGACTCATCTATGTAAAAATTACTCATCTACATAAAAAATCACTGTGGGTTGGAATAATCTCAACACAATAACAAGAAAAAAAAAGTGAATTATTGAATAGTTCTTAGACCAATAGACAACATCATGATAGTTGTTGTTATGTGCCATCGAGTCACTTGCACTAATAGCAACCCTGTGTACAAGAGCCCTAAATGCCATTCTATCCTGTGCTAACCTCGCTGTCTCAGACACATTCATTCCCACCACTCCACTCACAGAATCGATCCATCTCATTGAGCGTCTTCCTCTCTTGCGCCGTCCCTCCACTCTCCCAAACATGATGTCCCTCTCCAAGGAGGACAACATGCCCAAACATGTCAGATGAAGCTTCAGAATCCTTGACTCTAAGGAGAATTCTGGCTTCATCTTCTCCAGGACAAACCTGTTTGTTCTCCTAGCAGACCATGGTATATTCAACACTCTTCTCCAGTGCCACAGCTCAAAGGCATCAATTTTTTTCTATCATCCCTATTCACTGTCCAACTCTC
>NW_006400111.1:749699-818001 GCF_000299155.1 Elephantulus edwardii | reverse complement strand
GAGTGTTACTTGGAAACAAGGATGGTAAAGCTTTGTTGCTCATTGTTTTGACCTGTTGGTAAGAGAGGCTATTCCCTGGAAAGTGATACATGCTTGGAAAGGTGGAGGGTCAATGAAAGAGAGGAAGATCCCCAATGAGGTGGCCTGACACAGTGACTGCAGCAATGGGATCAAGCATATCAGAGATAATGAGGATGGCACAGGGCAGGGTTTGGATCTGTTGTATATAGAGTCACCATGAGTCATACTCAACTCAATTCAACCTAACAACAACAACATACACAATGTACTGAATTAGATACTCTGTGAGCTTGTACTTTTAGAAGGTGCTCTGGGCATTCTAATACACCAGAAGTTCTCCCACCTTGGTATACAGGGCATCTTTATAACCTTGGATGACCAATGGACACACTACAACACCATCACGTCCATAAAGGCTTTGGCCTCTGAGTATCTGAGATCTCGGCTGGACGACAAGCAGAGTGGCTTTGTGGGGGTTAAAGGATATGTTATTCCCACCGTGAAGTTGTGGGGTTGGGTTTTACAAGATGTATTGAGGTTTCCCAGCTTATTTCAAGAAGGATTCTCTGTCTGTGGCACAGCTGGCGAGGGCAGCACCTGTCTCCTCTTGGCTGTGGTCTGCACACCTTCAGGTGCAAACACTTGACAGTGTTTCCAATATGGTGTCACAGACAATTGGCGAACAAAAGGATGCCCAGCACACAGTTTACAGCTTTGGTCCAACGACTGGGCCTCTGTTTGTTCTCTATTTCCCATAAAAACCAAATAAATCCCCAAAAGCTTCATAGTCCTTGCCATGGAGTCAGAGCTGACTCACAGCTGACCCTCCTCTTCCTTTGTGTTGGTAGCGCACCTCTTTGTCCCCTAGGCCACCAGAGCTCCTAATAAACAGCAGGTTGTTGGGTGCCGTAGAGGCAGAGCCAACCCATAGCTGACCCTCCAGCAGGTTCTCTGAGGCAGTAAATCGCATGGACTAAACTGTCCATCTTCCAGCACAGCAACTGGTTGACTCACGCTGCCTTCCTTTGGGATTGCAGAGCCGCTTTGTACCAGTAGGCCACCTGAGCTCTCTCTACGAAGCATGTAATAAATAGCTGATTATAATGTAACGTGGGGAACTTGAGAGTTCAAAAGTTTATTTTTATAAACCCTAGTCTGGCACCTTTTTCATTGAAACACTTAATCCAGAAGGGTAAAATTTTGAAAACCTGGCATCTCTGAACTCCGGAGAGACCTGGGCTCATATTTCTGCCTGTGGTAAACTGCATTAACTAGGCACCGAATCAAACAGCAAACCTACAGCCTGTGTCTCAGAGTCTGCTGAAAAGTCACACTTGGTAATCTTCTAATTACACTGGCTTGAAAAAAGGGGTGGGGGGAAGGCTCCCACGTCTGCTCCCACCTGCCTTGGGCTAATTGGTTTGTTCCCAGTACATCTATCCAGGTACTGACATCTACCCAGTGTCTTCCATTCATTAAGCAAAGGAGCTCTGGTTTAAGATAAGCGATCCTTTCCTGGAAAGATTTATGGCCTTGGGAACCTGATTGGAAGGCTTCTGGGAGTTAGAATGGGCACGAGAAAAAAGCAGGTTTTGATTTGAAGTTATTAAAAAGGACCCTGAGACGGTAATGGTTAGAGAGGCGCTCAGCAGTAACTGAGTACCTGGTCGCTGGTTAGGACCCACCAGCTGTTCCTGTGGCTGCCTCTTCCACCTTGGTTCACAGATTCAGAGACTCTATGGGGGCAGTTCCAGCTTGTCCTTCGGGATTTTTACAAGTCAAAAAGCTACCGGGTGGCAGCGAGTTTGGGTTTGTTTTTTATTCATTAAGCAAGAGGAGTTGCTACAGCAACCATTAACTGCACCTGACATCCAGGAATAGTTACCGCATTTGGAGCAACCACCACAGTGGGGTTTTGCTCTACAGAGCAAATGTCCTTCTCCCCTCCTCTCATTTGCACGGTGTCCCTCCTGCATCTGAGCTTCCTGCATCTTGAGCAGGCCTTCAGTCCTCTTGCTTGGACTTGACTCAGAGGCGGGAAAGGCGCTGGAATCTCCGCATAGATGCTCATCCTGCTTGTCCGCTCAACACCAGGGTCTTGGTGATCTCAGAGTTGTACCTCTGAGTGGGTGTACCTGAGGGGAGGAGTGTGTCTGATAGATGGGGTGAGGGTAGGGGGTGCACCTCTGGGATTGTCACAGGTGGGTGCAAATGAACTTCTGAAGAGCAGAGGATGTAAAGAAAAGGGTTTGTGGTGCCCTGTGTGGATGGGACTGTATAGAAGTTTGTTGATGTGTGTGTGCATGTCCTTGTTCTTACGTGGGCATGTGGTATGCCAGAATCACTCTGCATTACATTTGGAATAAACTATTATGGCCCCGAGGAGTCTCTGGGTGGTACGAATGGTTAATGTACCTTAGATGAAAGGCTTGGTGTGAGGTCTGCCTACAAATCAGCTACTCACAACCCTATGAAGCCGTTCTCCAACGCTCAGGGAACCCACGTGGCTCTGTGTCGACTCCCCGGCTGGTTTCACTGGTAAGGGCCTTCTAGCATTTGGCTCCTTCTCACCTTACCAGTTCTGTTTTGGTTCCACTCACCTCCTCATTTCTGGATAATGCCCTGGATCAGCTGTTTGCAAACCTCCCTCTGCACACGAATGATCTGGGCACTTTCTGAAAATGCCAATTGTAAGCCTGCAGGTCTAGAGCAGAGTCTGAGATCCTGCTGCTTCTGAGATTTCTGGTCAACTCCCAGGTGAAGCCGCTGCTGCTACTGCTGGTCCTCACAGCATGCTGACGGGAGCCAGGCCTTGCCCAGCTCAGGCCGTACTCTGTCCTGGCTGATCTCAGAATCGCCCCAGACCTGGCTCCCACCCTGAGGTGAATTCAGCTGAATCAGAATTTCTGGATGTGAGTCTAAGCATTTGTCTTGTTTGTTTGAAGTGTGCGTGTGTGTGTGTGTGTGTGTGTGTGTGTGTGTTTAGAAGCTACTCTGTTGATTTATGAGACCAGAGGACTCATGATAGAATTTTGTATAATCAATGGTTTGTTCAGTGAGCACTAGTTGTCTAGTGATAAGGAGTCCCACTGCCAACTCAAAGGCACATGGTTCAAATCCACCAGCTGCTCCTCGGGCGGAAGATGGCTGGTCTCCCCACATTTAATTTCCAGCCTCGGAAAACCCACTAGAGGGTCAGATGTGAGTTGGTTCTGACCCAAAGGCACATGACAAGAACAACAGCAACAGTCCTGGAGATCTTATCATGATTATGTCTTTGGGCTGACAACATCCAATTATTTCATCTCATGGTTTCGTGCTTCTGTTTGGGAGGATGTGTTATACATAATTAACTGTGGATTTAGTGATAGGTTGATTTACCACTGGCCCAGCTCTGAATTCCAAGAAAGCGTTTCTGTCTTGCTCACTTGCTCACTGCCGATGCCCTCATGACTGGCACATAATAAGCTGAATGATACATTATTGTTGTGTTGTTTTGTGCCGTGGAGTCGCTTGCGACTCATAGCTACCTGATGATGTACAACAGCCCTAAACTCTCACTGTCACTGACACACCCATCCTGATTATCCCAGTCACTGAATCCATCCATTTCATCAAGGCTCTTCCTCTCCTGCGCTGTCCCTTCACCCTCCCAAGCGTGATGTCCCTCTCCAAAGACTGGTCACTACTTGCAACATGTCCAAAGTATGTCAGATAAAGCTTCAGAATCCTTGCCTCTAAGGAGCAGCCCAGTTTAACCCTCTCCAGGATAAACCTGTTTGTTTTCTTAGCCATTCATGGTACATTCAATACTCTTTTCCAGCACCAAAGCTCAAAGGCATCAATTCTCCTTCTGTACTCCTTAGTCATTGTCTAACTCTCTGACGCATAACAACTGATTGCAAAGACCATGGCCTGTATCAGGCACACCTTAGTCTCCAGAGTGACACCATTGCTCTTCAGTACTTTGCAGAAGTCCCTAACAGCAGACTTTCCCATCGCAATATGTCGTTTAATTTCCTGGCTGCTGGTGCCAAGAATGTTGACTGTGTAACTAAGCAAACTAAAGCTGTGTACAATCTCAATCTCTTTACCATCCATCCTGATGCTGCCAATTGGCCCAGTGGTGAGAATCTTTGTCTTCTTGATACTGAGCCTCAATCCATATTAAAGGGGCTGCAGTCCTTGACCCTCTGCAGCAAGCACTCCAGGTCTTCTTCAGTTTCAGCAAGCAGGGTTGTGTCATCTCCATAACACAGATTTTAGGTTGTTAAATAAACAAATCAGTTACTGAATATGAATATTAATAAAGGGGTGGGAATTCAGTACACACAGTCAGTGATGATGAAGATGGCACAGGATAAGTCAGAGTTCAGATCTTTTGTTCACAAGGTTGCTGTGAACTCAACAGCACCTAACAACAACAAACATGAAAGAGATCCATTCCTGAGAGTGTCTTTAAGTGGAACTGCAGGTGAATAGGAACAGATATAGCTCTTATTTGGCCTTCTTCTTGTTGCGTCCTGTCACAGACCCATAGCTGACCTCTGGCGGATTTTCAGAGGCAAGAACCTCACAGGAGGAGAGTGCCCAGCCTTCTCTCACCTCTAGCCTTACTTCATTGAAAACAATAGGAAGCTCTGGTGATGTAGTACAAAGCCAAAGGCCTTGCCTCTCTGGAGGTTCGAATCCACTGGTGGCTCTCAGGGAAAACGATGGGCAATCTCCTCCCGTGCAAGTTACACAGGCTTGGAAACAAGGGAGGTCACTTACAGTCAGTTCTGACTTGACAAAATGGGACTTTTGAGGTTTTTTTATTCAAGAAACAGGAGCTCCGAAGCTGCTAATGGAAAGTCAGTAGTGAACTCCGGCAGCTGCTCCACAGGAGAAGGATGGGCCTTCTCCCACCATGAAGAAGTTCAGCCTTGAGAAGCGGACGGAAGGTCACTCGGAGCTGGAGTTGACTCAACAGCTATGATTTGGGTTTAGTGCAAGAAAAGGCTCAAAACTTTTCCCAATTAGTTTAAAGCTGCATATGCAGCAAGTCAGTGTGATTGTGCAGCGGATTTGTTGCATGTAGGGGTTGGTTGATTTAATAATTTCAAAGCGAAGGTATTTTATATAACATTAAAGCCCAGTTCCCGTTGTCCCTAAGTTGAACATATAGGAAGTGTCTGTATTTATTCCAAGTCTTTATTCTTCTCTAAGCTTCCTTTGTTGGCCTCTCTTCAGTATTTAAGATGCTTTTTGTGTTCCAGATTCTTTTTTAAAGCCTGAGCCTTCAGCTTATCACTTTATCTCTTCTCTTCCCTGTTATTGTTAGGTGCTGCTGAGTTGAATATGACTCGTAGTGACTCTATGAACAACAGCAGTAAACCCTGTCCTATCCTGTGGTTGTTGTTGTTGTCGTTGTTATGTGCCATCGAGTTGCTTGTGACTCATAGCAACCCTATGTATAAGAGCCCTAAGTGCCATTCTATCCTGTGCCAACCTAGTCGTCTCAAATGCACTTATTCCCACCACTCCACTCACAGACTCGATCCATCTCATCGAAGGTCTTCCTTTCCTTCGCCACCCCTCCACTCTGCCAGACATGATGTCCCTCTCCAGGAACCAGTTCCTCCTTGCAACATGCCCAAAGCATGTCAGACGAAGCTTCAGAATCCTTGACTCCAAGGAGCATTCCGGCTTCACCTTCTCCAGGACAAACCTGTTTGTTCTCCTAGAAGTCCACGGTATATTCAATACTCTTCTCCAGCACCACAAATCAAAGGCATCAATTCTCTTTCTATCATCCCTATTCACTGTCCAACTCTCTGATGCATAGTATGTAATTGCGAAGACTGTAGCCTGGATCAGGCACACCTTAGTCTCCAGCCTGACGTTGTTGCTCTTCAGTACTCTTGAGAGGTCCCTCACAGCTGACTTTCCCAATGCAATTCCTCTCCTGATTTCCTGGCTGCTGTTACCAAGAGTGTTGACTGTGGAGTCAAGCAAACTAAAACTGTTAACTATCTCAAGCTCTTCACCATCCATACTGATGTTATCCTTATAATTGCTGACATACTTGAGCTCATTGTTGTAAGCACTGAGTCAATCCATCTGGTTGAGCATCTTCTACTCTTTTGATCCCCTTCCACCTTTCAGAGCATGATGTCCCTCTCCAAGGAATAGCCTCTCCTAGTAGCATGCCCAAAGTATGTCATCTCTGCCCCCAAGGAGCATTCTGACTTCACATTCTCCAAACAAGACAAGTGCTGAATTATTAAGAGCAAATGATCTTCCTGTCCTAGGGCTGTGGATTATTTACTTGGGAGTCGATTAAGCCCAGCCCACGCCTTAAAGAAACATCCCTTCCCACCAAGAGAATGCTCAAACTCACATGGTACACTCACCACCACAGCCCCGTCAGCTGGCATTGAGGCTGGAGCAGCCAGCAAAGGTCATCAGCTAGGCTAGTTCAGGATTAGTTGGCAGTGGTGGGCAGATGCTGCTTGTTCTTCTCTGATGGGAGGGCAGGTTGAGATCCCAGGTTAGTACCTGCACTCTGGAAAGGCGTCCATTTTTCCTGCCTGAGAGTACTCATTCTTCTATTTTCTGATAAGATTTCCTCTATTCCACTGTAGAAATTGGCTTCCCCAATTCAACCTGTGATGGGAGAAGGAAGGGGCTGACCCCAATCTCAGATTCAATAGTGAGCATGTGACGTAGTCAAGGCCACTCCAGTTTCTGGTTGGTCTTGCTAAAGAGTTGGCCGAAGGGTAGCATGTGACTTAGATGTGGCAATCAACATGCTCTGTTTTCCTGACCAGAGTGACTAGTAAAGGGATGGACAAGTGATTGAATTAGTTGGATAGAGAAAGCCCTGAACTTTAGCTACAACTATTATTATTATTACAACAAAATTTTACAGAGAAGTTGAAACTTCATTCACTCATTGTTGCAGTTTATTCCCTCTTCCTCTCTTCCCTCAGTTTACTTTCTTTTTTTAAAAATATTCATTGTTGCACAATTTCCTCCCTTCTTATCCACTTTGCAATGCACCTCTTATTCTAGACTATTGTCATACAAAAAATACCTAATCATATATTCCTTTTAAACAGTTCTTTCCTTCATCTGCTCCTATGCAGCATTTGTTATCTATCCCCTCTTTTCCTTGTTTGCCAGCAACATCTCCATGTCAGTCCTGCTTTATAACAGTAGTATTATGAAGTATTTGTCCTTGTCTAGCTAAGATATTTCACTCAGCTTGATGTCCTCCAGGGTCACCCACGTGTGCAATATTTTATGAGTTCCTTGTTTTTCAGTACTGCATAATATTCCATTGTGTGAATGTACCATAGTTTTTCTGTCCATTTAATTGTTGATGGGAACTTAGGTTGTTTCCATCTCTTTGCTACTGTGACTATCAGCAATAAACATGGGTGTGCATACATCTGTTTGGGTGGTGGCTATGGTTTCTTTAGGGTATATTCCCAGTAGTGGAATTGCCTGGTCAAATGATAATTTTACTTCCAAATTTTTGACAACGTGCCAGACCATTTTTCATAGTAATTGCACCACTTTACACTCCCACCAGAGAAAACAAACAAACAAAAAACCCAAATCCAACATTTTCTTTGAGTGAACTGCCACTTTGAGGACTGGAACTACCTCTTGAGGTAAAGCTTGAGGGTGAAGTCAGCACAGAGAATGTGGATGTCTGAATCTTGATGCCTACATGTGAACCCCTGGATAGTTCAAGAATAGAAGATGATAAGTAGGATTACCTCCTTATGCAAAAGTTATGTAAGAGTTACATAGGAGTTGTTATGTACAATAACAACTATAGGAGTTATGTAGGAGATGCTATGTGTAACAAAAACAATTGATGCTGAAGGGATAGGTTTCCGTGCCTTGCAACTGAGCATTTTCACAAATCTAGGAGAACTACCAGAAATACAAGTTGGGGTTAGAAGACACCATGGCACTAGAGTCATTATCTCCAATGTCAGATGGATCTTGGCAGAAAGCAAAGAGTACCAGAGGAATATTCATCTATATTTCATTGACTATGTAAAGGCATTTGTCTGTGTTGATCACAACAAATTGTGGTTAACCCTGAGGAGAACGGGAATCCCAGAACACTTGATTGTGCTTATGTAAAATCTATACTTGGCGCAGGAAGCAGTCCTCAGAACAGAGCAAGGAAACACTGCATGGTTCAAAGTCAGGAAGGAAGTGTGTCAGGGATGCGTCTTGTCTTCATACCTTTTCAATCTATATGCAGAACAGATCATTCAGGAGGCTGGGCTTTATCAGGAGGAATGTGGTATCAGGATTAGAGGAAGGCTCATCAGCAATCTACGTTATGCAGATGCTTGCTGGAACCAGGGAGGACCAGAAGGTCAAGGACTATAGTGTTCAACATGGATTGAAGATCAGAATCAAGAAGACAAAGATTCTCACCACTGAGCCAATTGGCAGCACCATGACGGATGGAGAAGAGATTGAGATTTTTAATGGTTACAGCTTGCTCAGCCTCGCAATCAACACTGTTGGCACCAGTAGTCAGGAAATCAAAAGACGAATTGTAGTAGGTAAATCTGCTTTCAGGGATCTTTCCAGAGTACAGAGAAGCAACGATGTCAGTCTAAAGACTAAGGTTTGTCTGATCCGATCCAACCCAGTGTCTTTGCAATTACTTGTGATGCATCACTAAAGGTGATAGAAGGAGAATTGATGCCTTTGAGTTGTTATGCTGGAGAATCTTGAACATACTATGGACCACCAAGAAAACACATAGGTTAGTCTTGGAGAGAGTGAAATAAAGTTTCTCCTTGGAGGCTAGAATTTTGAAATTCCATCTTACATATTATAGGCATGTGGCTAGGAGGGACCAACCCTTGGAGAGGGACATCATGCTTGGAAGGGCAAAGGGACAGTGCAGGAGAGGAAGACCCTGGATGAGATGGATTGATTCAGAGACTAGGGCAATGGGGGTAGGTCTGTCAGAGTTAGTGAGACTGACTCAGGACAGGGCAGGCTTCAGAGCTATTGTACATAAGGACGCAGTGGGTCGCAGATGACTCGATGGCACATAACAACAACAACAGGATCACTTTCTTAAAACAATAGCAACAACCAGGTATTGAACTCTAACTGCATGTGTTAGGAAGGGGCACGCCTTAAAAAAAGACAAACTGGGAAATGTGGAGGGTCAGTGAAAGAGAGAAATACCCTCAAGATAGATTGACACAGTGACTGTAACAATGGTTCAAATATATCAGAAATGGTTAGAGGAGCACAGAATGGGGCAAGGTTCACATCTGCTGTTCATAGGATCGCTAACAACAGTAACAATGACTAAAACCTTGATATATGGCAAGTTCAACACTAAGCACTGTAGATCTAACCCAGATACTATTGCTGTGGCTGTTGGTAAGTGCCATTGAGCCGACTACCACTCAAGATCCTATGAACACCAGGTCTGCACTTTGTCCAATCCTGTGCTCTCATCATCTCTGATATGCTTGAGTCCGTTGTTACAGTTACTGTGCCAATTCATTTATTAAACTCATTTTATTGTTGAGGAAATTGAATGATACAGAAACAGCTTGCTTGAGATTACATCAGCAGTCTGTATAGTAGGTCCAGTAGTCAAACCCAGGCTTCTGGCTCCAAAGCACACACATTTACCACGTGATCTAGGATTAAAGTCCCCAGTGTCACCCATCCTCAGCCCTCTGGTCCTTCCCCACCCCCCCCCTTGGATACTCATACACATTGTACAATGATAGTCTTATGCAATATTTGTCCTTATGGGACTGAGTTAGTTCACTTGGCATAATGCTCTCCAGTCCCTCCCAAGTTAGGTAGTAGAGATGTCTCAGTCTTGTCACACTTTCATCTTATTCTGTTATTTTTAATATAATTTCATGTCCCCAATTAAAAAGTCTTTTGCTTTTATTTTAAAAAGTTCCTTTTTAAAACTTCATTTTAGTTACATTTTCACAAGGTGTTCTGGTTGTTGTGTTTCAAATACTCTAGTTTCCCAACTTCTTATCTTTGTGTTGACATCTGGCCTCCAGGTTTTTAATGGAGCACCATTCTGATGGGTAATGTCCTATATTTCATTTGCCAATATGTTATTTCATTTAAAAGTGTCCCTTGGGAATGGTTTCAATTCCAGATTCAAATCATATCTCCGGGAGATAGTCTCAAAGAGTCAGCTCATGCCTCTGCCCTTCTTTTTTCCTTTTTATTTCATCAAATACGAATCTCAGCCTGCAGGAGTCTGAGCTTCCACTTCTTTCACTCGATAAATTATTCTTGCATAAACTAGTGGCTGAACCTCTTGCTGAAAAGATCAGATTAACATTGGACACTTCAATGCAGTCACTGAAATGTCCAGAAACTAGTCTGATCAAGATTACTGGATCCAGGGTCTCAAAAATTATTGGTCAGGATTCAGTCTCTCATCACCATTTGCAACAACTGTCTGGATGAAAAAAAAATAGTTTTCATAAAACAACTATGAGATATCAATCACCCCAGACAGAATAGCAAAATTTAACAGAATAGCAAGCAACAAATGCTGGTGAGGTTGTGAAGAAACTGGAACCCTTCTTCACTGCTGGGGGGAGTGTAAAATTGTACAACCCCTGTGGAAGGTGGTACGGCATTTTTTCCAAAAGTTGCAAATAGAGATTCCATTTGACCCCGCAATACCACTACTGGGAATATACCCCAAAGAGACCATGACTGACATCCAAGCAGATATATGCACACCCATGTTTATTGCGGTTTTGTTCACAATAGTAAGGAGTTGGAAACAACCTAAGTGCCCATCAACAAACGAATGGATAGAGAAGCTGTGGTATATTCACACAATGGAATACTACGCTGCATTGAAAAATAAGGAACTCATGCAATATTATTTAAAACGGGTGACCCTGGAGGACATTATGCTGAGTTAAGTATCTCAGTCACAAAAGAACAAATACTGATGGTTCCACTGTTGTAAAACAGGACTGACCTTGGAGTTGGGGAGAGACTGAGAAAGATGGGTTCAATAATGTATACTGCATTGAAACAGATGAGGGAGAAAACTGTTTAAAAGGGATATGTGATTAGGTATTTTTGTCATGACAGGAGTCCAGAGCAAAGGCTGCATAGTGGAGTGGACCTTTGGGAAGGGATTGTAAAACAATGAAAGAATTTTTCTTTTACTTTTCCAAGAGGGTAGTGTACTGGGGGGAGGGTTGGGAGGGAAGAAAAGTGCAACAATGAATGAATGGAAATCCAAAGTCTCTATAAATTTTTACTGTAATTAATAATAAATTTAAAGTAAAAAAATATATAGTTTTCCATTGGAGAGAACTAGCAGATTCTGGGGCCAAGAAGATCTGTATCCTAGTCCCAAGTATGCCCTCAGGCCGCTCTGCAAACCTGGACAACACACCTAGCCATTCTAGGGAATAGTTTCCACATTTATGAAAGGGGAAAATAGCAACGGCTTTACCTTTCCTATCTCGAGTGATTGCTGTGAGCATTAGGCAGTGTATTGGATGTGAGGTGACTAATAAGCAGTGACTCACTGGCCCACAGCATCAAGGGAAACTCTCCAGGAGCAAGACACACTGACATGAGCAAGACTTGTACTCAGCAAAACATCTCCCAGTCATCACAGTGCCGCTTTTGGGATACGCTGTCTGGGATTCGGGATGGGGGGAAGTTGTGTCTCAAGTATTTTGAAGAACGCAACTGGTGAATTTTAACTATGTGTGTACCTTTGGGTGCAAGGAACTAGACAAAAATGCAAGGGGAGGGCAGTGTATGTGCAGTTATCTTGGTAAGGGGAAGTGTCTTTCATTTGCTCTTTTCACTAAAATCTGTCAGATGTTGTTCCAAAGCTAAGCATCTAAATTAAAACTGATTAAGAAGAAGAAGAATTGGTGATCCACCTCCAAAATCTAACAGGCCTTCAAGAACCCGATGCAGAATAGAGTACACATAGAGTAGAATAGCAGATAGGGCAACTGAGACTGAGCCCTCAAATTTGGAAATATCAAGGAGGAGGAACAGTTGTAAGCAGAAGCTAATGATTGGAATGTGAGAAGTGTGAATGTAGGAAAACTGGATATAGGTAAGACAGATATGGAATGCATAAATATTGACATATAAGGTTTTGGCAAAATGAGATGGATTGGCAGGGGATGCTTTGAATCAGATGATCATATGATCTACTATACGGGCGATGAAAAGGTGAGGGGGAAGATGGGGTCACTTTCATAACTAAAAAGGCAGTTTCTCCACAACCTCGCCAGCATTTGTTGTTTGCTGTTCTGTTAAATTTTGCTGTTCTTACTGGGGTGAGATGATATCTCATAGTTGTTTTGATTTGAATCTCTCTTAGAGCTAGGGATTTTGAATGAAGGCTGCATAGTGAAGTGGATTTTGCGGGAGGGATTGTGTAACAATGAAAGAGTTTTTTTCTTTTAATTTTCAAAGAGAAGAATGAACAGTGGGAAGGGGTGGGCAGGGAGAAAAGTGAAACAATGAATGAATGGAAATCCAAAGTCTCTGTAAATTTTCATTAAAATTAACAAAAATTATAATAATAAAGGGAAAAATAATGTAAAAAAAGACAGTATCTAAAGCCATCTTGAAATACAGTGTTGTGACAGGATAATATCCGTATGCATTCAAGGAAGACCCGTTAATACCGCTATCATTCATTTTTATGCACCAACAACCAGAGCCAAAGAGGAGGAAATAGATGATTTCTACCAACTTTTGCAGTCAGAAATCAACTGAACATGCAACCAGGATGCCTTAATAACAATAATAGGTGACAGGAATGCAAAAGCGGGGAACCAGGAAGAAGAATCAGTAATCTGAAAACATGGACTTGGCAACAGAAATTAGTCTGGAGATACAATGATAGAATTCTGAACAATCAATGATTTATTGGTTACAAACACCTTTGATAACAAACATAAACACAGGCTATGTACATGGATTTCACCTCATGGTATATGTACAGGCATCAGATTGATTACATCTGTGGAAGGAATCATTGGAGAAGTCCAATATCAGCAATGAAAATTAGGCCAGCTGCTGATTGTGGAACTGACCATCAATTACTCATATGTAAGTTCAAATTAAAGCTACAGATGGTTAAATTAAATGCACAGGAATCAATATTTGACCTTGAGTCTCTCTCACTTGAATTTAAAAACCAACTCAGGAACATGTTTGAGACCTTGAACACTAATGAATGAAGACCAGATGAACTGTGGGAGGATATTAAGAATATCATCCACGAAGAATGCAGAAGGTCATTACAAAGGCAGAAGACCAAAGTGGATATCAAGAGACTGTGAATATTGCACTAGAGCATGAAGAATCCAAAGCAAAGGGAAGAAACAAAGATATTAAGGAGCTGAATAGACGATTTCAAAGGGCAGCACAAGAAGACAAAGCAAAGTATTACAATGAAATGTGCAAAGAACTGGAATATGAAAATCAAAAGGGCTGAATTCGCTCAACATTTCTTAAGCTGAAGGAATTGAAGAACAAATTCAAGCCTCAAGTTGCAATACTTAATGATGCTGTGGGCAGATATGAAATGATCCAGGAAGCATTAAAAAAGATGGAAGTGTAGAGGTTAGGAACCACAAGATGTAGAGGCTCAGCTATGTCATTTATGGGTTGTTTTACAACTTGGAAGTGCTAGTCTATAGGTCTTTTATTTTAAGAACCACCTTCCCTCTGTAACTTGATTTGTGCCACTATTAGAACCTCTACTCAGAATATTATTGCTTTTTCATTTTTGACTCATGTACTTTTAACTTGTTAGTTAAATTTGTGTCTTCTAGGCTGCAACACTTCCATGATACATCTTCAAGGATATGAACATGTACGGCTAAGCACAACTGATAACAGTGCATCTAAATTCCAAAATCAATCTCCATAATAGTCTATGTGTTTCCTACTGCAAAAGGGGCCCTTTAGAGTAGTGAGAGAAGATGTTCACCCTGAAACCCACAGCGTCCCTTTTCAGCAGGAAGTAGCTAAGAGAATACGCCATCCCCTTTTTCTTATGAGTCAGGGTGAAGTCTCTCTCAGGGAGGAGTGATAGGGAATGGCAAAGGACACACTGAGAAAGGAGATTAATCAGAACTGGCTTTGACAAGCACTGTGGCAATTGGACAATTAAAACAGACATTCGCGGGGGGGGGAGAAGAACGAACTGGGGAGGAGGGTAGAGAAAACAGTACAACAATGAATGAAAACCCAAAATCTCTGTAAATGTTCATTAAAATTAATAAAATTTAAAAAAATTTAAAAAGATGGAAGGAGTATACAGAGTTGCTGTACCAAAAGGAATGGGCTGATACAGAAGAATTTCATGAAACAGTATGAATAAGAGCCTGTGGTGATGAAGGAAGAAGTTCAATCTGCTCTGAAAGGTTTGGCAAAAAACAAGGCCCCAGGAATTGATGGCATACTAATTGACATATCTCAAAAACATGCTGCTTTGGATGTGTGTACAATATCACTCATATCACATGCAAGCAAAATCCTGCTGAAGATTATCCAGAAATGACAGGAAGAGTACATTGACAGAGAACTACTAGAGATACAAGCTGGATTTAGAATAGGTCGTGGCACTAGAGACATTATTTCCAATGTCTGATGGATCTTGGCAGAAAGCAAAGAGTACCAGAGGGATATCTATCTATGTTTCATTGACTATGCAAAGGCATTTGACTGTGTTGATCACAACAAATTGTGGTTAACCTGTAGGAGAACGGGAATCCCAGAACACTCGACTGTGTTTTTGTGAAACCTATAATTGGACCATGAAGCAGTCCTCAGAACAGAGCAAGGAAACACTGCATGGTTCAAAATCAGGAAGGGAGTGTGTCAGGGAAGCATCCTGCCTCCATATCCTTTCAATCTATATGCAGAATAGATCATTCAGGAGGCAGGGCTTTATGAGGAGGAATATGGCATCAAGATTGGAGGAAGACTCATCAACAACCTACATTATGCAGATGATGTAACCTTACTTGCTAAAACTGAGGAGGACCTAAAGTGCTTGCTGCAGAAGGTCAAGAACTGTAGTCTTCGATATGGATTGAAGCTTGAAATAAAAAAGGCAAAGATTCTCACCACTGGGCCAGTTGGCAGCACCATGATGGATGGAGAAGAGATTGAGGTTTTTAACAGATACAGCTTGCTCGGCTCCACAATCAATATACCCTTGGCACCAGTAGTCAGGAAATCAAAAGATGAATTGTAGTAGTCAAATCTGTTTTCAGGGATCTTTCCAGAGTACAGAGAAGCAACAATATCAGTCTAGAGACTAAGGCACATCTGATCCAGGCCATGGTCTTTGCAACTACTTGCTATGATTACAGAAGAATTGATGCCTTTGAGTTGTGGTATTGAAGAAGAGTCTTGAACATACCATGGACCACCTAGAAAACAAATTGGTCTGACTTGGAGAGAGTGAAACCAAGTTTCTCCTCGAAGGCTAGGATTTTGACATTTCATTTCACATACTTTGGGTATGTGGCCAGGAAGGACTGATCCTTGGAAAAGGACATCATGCTTGGAAGAGTGGAGGGGCAGTGCAGGAGAGGAAGACCCCTGATGTGGTGGATTGATTTGGTAACTAGGGCAATGGGGGTAGGTGTGTCAGAGTCAGTGAGACTGGCTCAGGACAGAGCAGGCTTCAGAACTGCTATACAGAGGGTTGCTATGAGTCACAGGCAACTCAATGGCACATAACAATAACAACAACCACTTCTGGGTTGACAGCATACTCCTTGCACTAGGCCACCAGAGCTCCCCGTTTGTTTGTGTGTGTGTACCATAGAGTCAGAACTGACCCATAGCTGACTCTGTAGTGGATTTTCAGAGGCAGTTAATCACACAGGAGGAGATTGCCTCGGAGCAGCTGGTGGATTGAAAGCATGAGCCTTTGGGATTGCAGTGCAGCTTCTTACCACTAGGGTCACTAGAGCCCCATACATATACACACACACATAAACTGAACACTGGCTCTACTTCTCTAGAGAATTCTAAGACATCTTTCCAGCTTCACAGAACTAAGGAGTCCTTTGGAGAAAGGATATGACTAAAATAAAAGGTTGGCCTGACATAAAATTCCAGACTTTTCATTGGAAACAGGACCTACAATTGAAAGGTATTCACACAATCCACAGTTACTAGCTACGGGTAAGGATTAATGTGTGTGTTCCCCAAATATACATATCAGGTTGATTACTACTCACTATTATGTAATGATACTGCATTTTGTGATGTGATGTAATTATTTTAAGTATTATAAACCATAACATCTATGATATTAATAAGGTAGGAATATCTCTGTGAGTGGAGGCAGAATTAGAGTGGCAGATGTGAGAACTTTTGCTTCATATTTTTAAAAGTAGATTACGAGTGAGCTTTACTTTTTTGGCTGTCTTGTCTTGCATGCTCTAAATTTTAAAATTATCTAAAAATATAAGTACTATATGTGAAGTTATATATGTAAATATATATATGAAATATATATATTGAATATATGTGAATATAAATATATGCTTAGCAGAAAATGTTAGCCTGGCGCGGGGTTTGCACACTTAGTAAGAATGACTAATGAATTAAAAAAAGGCATTCATGTATGTGAGATGAAGAAGGGGGCAGGTAAAAAGGTAAAAAGAAATAATAGCCTGCAAATTGGACCTGGAGGTCTTTTTAGTGCTAATAAGCACCTAAACCTGTTCACTGGTGCCTTCTGGGCTGATTCTCTGGGGCATTTGGAGATAGTGTCCCCTCTTTCTCACCTAAGAGATGAGGCCGATGGGAGGGTTTCATGAAGGTGAGTAAGTAGGGAGGAGCCCTGACGGAACAGTGGTTAGTGCTTGGCTGTTAGGTGAAAGATGGTTCGTACTCACCTGCAGCTCCGCAGGAAGAAAGACTTTGCAAGCTTCTCCCGTAAAGAGCGGTGCGTAGGAAACCCTATGGGCAGTACTACTCTCACGGAGTCACGATAAGTTGGAATTGACTTGAGGACATACAACAGCAGCGGCACAATTGGAGTCTCCAGCCAGGCACGAGGAGGGGTTCACTATCTGTGTCTGATTCCAGGCTCTTTCCTGTCTTCCTCCGACAGTCTGGATCTTCAATTGGCTCTTTTGCTTTGAATTCAGGCTGTGTCACCATTCCAGCTCTGTTGTTGTTGTTATGTGCCGTCGAGTCATTTGCGACTCATAGAGACCCTATGTACAACAGCCCTAAACCCTGCTCTATCCTGTGCCAATCGCATTGCCTCTGACACACCTACCCCAATTACCCCAGTCACTGAATCAATCCACCTCATAGAGGGTCTTCCCCTCCTGCAATGTCCCTCCACCTCCCAAGCATGACGTCCCTCTCCAAAGGATCTGTCCCTCCTTGCAACATGTCCAAAGTATGTCAGACGAAGCCCCAGAATCCTCACCTCCAAGGAGTAGCCCAGTTTAACCCTCTCCAGGATGAATCTGTTTGTTATCTTGGCAGTCCATGGTACATTCAATACTCTTCTCCAGCACCACAACTCAAAGGCATCAATTCTCCTTCTATCTTCCCTAGTCATTGTCCAACTCTCTGATGCATAACAAGTGATTGCAAAGACCATTGCCAGCTCTGTTAGGTCAGGAAGTTATTTTACTGCTTGAAGCACAAGTTTCCTCATCTGGAAATGTGAATTAATCCCAATACTTCATTATTAAAGTAAGTGTAAGGATGACATAAAATCAAGGAAGCAAAAATACTCATTAACTCTTACAGGTCACATTGAATTATTAAACTAGAGGTGGGTGTGTTTGAATGCACCCATTGGTCCCATGGAGGGAAAGGCCTGGCAATCTGTGTCCATCAAGATTATTGTTGTTCTGTGCAGTTGAGTATATTAGGGCCCATACAGACCCCATGAACAACAGATCTGAGCCTTACCTTATCCTGTACCAGCCTTAGAATCGCAATACTTGAACCCATCTTGTTGCAGGTCTTCCTCTTCTCCTCTGACCCTCTACATTTTTCTGTATGATGTCTTTTTCCAAGGACTGCCCCCTGCTGACAACATACCCGAAGTATGTGAGAAGAGGTTTCACCACCCTTGTCTCTAAGGAGAATCCTGGTGGCACTTCCTCCCAGACAAATTTTATTCTTTTGGTAGTTTATGAGATACTCAGTACTCTTCTCCAGCACCGCAACTCAAAAGCATCAATTATTCTTCTGCCATCTTCAGTCTTTGTTCAACTTTCAGATGCATGGCAAGTAATAGAAAGGACCATGGCGTAGACGAGTCACACCTCAGTATTTAAATTAGCATCATTGTTCATTAACATTTTGGAGAGGTCTTTGATAACAGACTTTCCCAATGCATCATGTATTTTGATTTCTTGGCTGCTGTTATAATGAGGGTCAATTGAAAATTTGAATAAAATTAAATAATTGATGACTTTAATTCTTCTCCAGCTCTGGGGGCTTACTGATAAAGAATTGGGCTGCCAACACAAAGGTATATGGTTTAAATTCACCAGCTCCTCTTCAGGAGAAAGATGGGCAATCTCTTCTCATGCTATTAACCGCCCCTGAAAACTGGCTGGAGGGTAAGTTATGAGTCAGTTCTGACTTGACAGTACCCGACCACATGCACATCATAATATTATTTATTATCATGATATTACAATGGTGAGGATTTTGCTTTCTTGATGTTGAGAGGTAATCTTCTGCATCAATTGCTTCAAGACTGCTTCACTTTCTGCAAGCAAAGTTGTGTCATCCACATAACACCAACTGTGGGTGAGTCTTCCTGCAAAGCTGACACGACATTCTTTTTCCATGAATATTACAGCCAAGAACACTCTATGCTGTCATTGGTCTGAATCAACTCAGTTGCAACTACCAACAGTGAAAGATTAATATCATTTCTAAGATCTGTAGTCATTCATCCAAGATCCTGAAATCCAAAGCTCTGAAAAAGAAGGTCCCTGTAGTTTATTTGGCCGCAAAGCTGTGAAATCAATCCAGGAACTAACTCATTTGGTGGCAAACTCTGAGCTGGGATGACTTGAGCCCTCCTGCTCAAAGGCTTTCTATTTCTCACTTGTTATAACTCCTTATAAGTTCTGTGGCAGAGTGATTAATGCATTAGATTACAGACTGTGTTGCTTTGGAGCTGTTAAGTCATGGGTGATAAATATAACCTATCATCTTTCTGAATTGAAACACATTTGAGTACAAGAACCATCTGAGCGGTATGGCACTGTGGGTCTACAACTCCATCAGCCACTGACCTGTTCCCCCAACTTTGTGCCTTCCTTTAGGCATTTATAGTCTGTGTTTTAGTATTTATGTAATATTTCACTTTTCCTTGGCTTACATTTATTCAAAAAAGAAACTTTATAACCTAGCTGTAAATAGAAAACTAGTATTACTGGCCATAAATAGAAGGCCATTCTAAAAATGGATACAGTGAAAAGGAAGTGATGTTATTATATTAAATTCCAGAGACTGTGAACTGGAAAGGAAATGGCCTTCTCGTGGTATGGTGAAATGTTGTTTGATGCCATATCCGGGTACTACGCAGTCTGGATAGGGGCCACCTGAAGTGCTGGAAGCCCGACCCTTTACAGCTTTGCCACGGCTAACTTGGTAGAAGAAAGGGGCTTAGTTAATTCTCACGCCCCGTCAAGCCTGCCTGAGCAGCATCAATATTTTCATAACTCAAGGGACAACATTAGCATCAGTGCTACATGTGATCGGAGCAGCCAGGGTATGTCTAAACTCACCCTGTCTGCTTCCTGTAACAGGAAAATCCCTCCCGAGTTATACAACTTCAGGCCAGAGTTACTTACTAGAAGACCTTTTTGGTTCCACAGGGTAACCAGGGGCTAGCGGTACTTCAGATATAGAATTTGCACCTCCATGCAAGGGACCTGGGTTTGATTCCCGCCGTCACACATCAGGCACAGCCATCATTCAGAGTAGTATTGTTATGTACCGTTAAGTCAGAACCGGCTCATAGCTGACCCTCCACTGGGTTTCAGAGGTAGTTAATCTCATAACAGGAGATTGCTCATCCTTTGTCCTTGAAGCAATTGGTGGATTTGAACCAGGTGCCTTTCAATTGACAGTGCAAATTCCTTACCACTAAGCCAGGAGTTACTGCCTAATGAATTTTAATGGAATTTCTAGACAAAAATAGACTGGAAAGAAAGAGTGACAATCTAATTCCCTCCCAAATTAGTCAATAAAAACTATTTTTTTATTTCAATGGTCCAGTCTGCAGCCAATCACAGGGACAGTACAGGACTGATTATTATTTTGTTTTGTGGTGCAAGAGGCCACCAGAACACAGGGGTAGCTACTGAAGATGACAGTGTTTAAGCAGGAGAGGTGAGCCCAGCTGTTGGTTTAAGCATGCAGGAATCCATGGGCTGGATACCAAGCAGGAAGCTAGTGTTTGCTTATTCTGTCATTCAAAAAGCGTGCAATTCTATTATAATGGTAATGGTTTTTAATTTTATTTTTTAAAAAACCAAACCAACAAAACAACATTAAAAAAAAAAGACAGCAGAAAATAACAGGTGTTTTAGAGTCTGTGGGAAACTGCAGACCTCACCAATTGCGTGGGAATGCAAACAACCGTGGAATGTAGCTTGGTCGTTCTTAAAAAAGCTGAACATGAAACCAACAAACCTAAGTGGAGGGATAAAGCCCAAAAGCAATGAAGGCTGGGACACAAGCAGAAACCTATAAATCTGTTCACTTTCCACGATAGTCCAAAGGTGGACGCAGCTGAACTGGCTAGCCACAGATGAATGGTAAGCATGTTACAAGGTACAATGAAATACAAGGTACAATGAAATACCACCCCCCTGTAAACGAAGTAGTGACGCTCGTCACAAAGTGGAGGAACCATGAAAACATCGTGCTGAGCAAAATAAGTCAGTTGCACTAGGACAAATGCTGTATTACCTCACATAAAACAAGCAAACAGAAACCAAAGAATAACAGTGATTAAGATTATTAGTGGTAAGTAGCTGCACTGGAACCCCAAAGGCATGCAGTTCAAATCCACAAGAAAGGGCAATCTCCTTCCGTGTGATTTATTGCCTCTGAAACCCCATTGGAGGAACATATATGGATCAGTTCCACAATAATCATCAACCAGGCATGTAAGGGAGGGAGGGATAAAGGAGAGGTTTGGTTTTTGTTTTGGTTTGTTTTTGTGGGGTATTGAGTTTATGTGGATGGTGATAGCATGTTTTGGGAAGGGATAACAACACTGGCAGCACCACATGAAAAATGAAATGAATGTCACTGAATAGTAAATGTAGGAATTGTTGAATAGGAATGCGATCTTCTGAAAGCAAGTGCTTCAACTCTTATCTATTTATGTTTGTACTGTTTACTTTGTACTAATCATCCAGAGATATATAGAGGAAATTTATATGGAAAGAGATCTTCCTATGGGGTTAGCAGAGACAGAGAGAGAGAAAAAGGAGCCATGAAGGAACCTGGTTTTTAATTTGGGTCAAACATTCTTCTAAGTGGTACAGCACTGCTCTGTCCGTTTGCTGTACAGAGGTAACTCATGGTTGCTGTGATGTTAAACACTGTGACACTGATGTGCCAAATGTGATAATAGTTTCCCCATGGTGGACAGTGTTTGGTGAAGCTCCCCAATTAAAACAGACTTGGAAGCAGGAATGGCATCCACTTTCGAAATACCTTGCCTCTGGAAACCCTATGAACTTGGAGAAATGATGAAAGTTATACAATTGTTTAGGTCTTTCATTCCTAGGGTCGCTATGAGTCAGCTACAATTTGACAGCTCTTAACAACAACAACGTCTGTTTGGCACAGATAGAGGTTAGGGAGCCTCCCAGAGGAGGTGACTAGTAGAAGCCAGGTGCTGAGCATGACTGGGCACATTAAGGACAAGATAGAGAATCCTGAGAGGGTGATCAACAGTTGTCAAGACCCAGAGGCTGGAATCCTCAAATCTCACGAGTTCTCACTGAAGGCAAAACCCAGAGTTACTAGATTACTGTAAGTCAGTTTCTACTTATAACAGCTCTATCAGACAGGGTGGAATTGCCTTACAGAGTTTCCAAGGCTTTAATCTTTAAGGGAAAAGGCTGTCTTTCTCCCACAGTGGCTCATGGATTCAAATTGTTGACCATTCAGTTATCAGCAAAGCACTTACTACCAGAGCTCCTCCCTTGAAAACAGAGCTTCTCAAACTCAGGGGGTGTAGATACATATTTGGGGTTTGTTAAAATGATGATTTCTAAATTTAAAAAAAAAAATGCTGATTTCTGGGCTCCGGCCCTAGAGATCATAGCCCGCAGTCTGAAATGGGGCCCAAGATTCTGCATTTCCCATAAGCTCTTGCAAAATGGTACTCCTATTAGTTTATAGTCTTTCTTTTCTGCACGTTGTTGTTATCCTAACGGCTCCATCGTCTTACATGCTATCAAACAAAAAGCCTGCCTAATCTTGCATCATTTTTCCTACATTTTAATCCATTATTGCAACTACTGTGTGAAACTATCTCATGAAGAGTTTTTCTCTTTTTCACCGACCCTGTGCTTTACCAAACATGAAGTCCTTCTCTAGGGACTGGTCCCTCCAGAAAACACGTCAAGTGTGTGAGACGGCATCTCACCGTTTTTATTTCGATGGAGTATTCTTGTTGTACTTTCCCCACAGTTTCTTCCCCTGACTCTGCCCTGCTTCACTGGCAAAGCTGATTGTTTCAGAAGCTACTTGAAGGAAGCTCCCCACATTCTTACTGTTTGTGTCACCATCAACACAACACAAATACAGACTTCCCCTGTGAAGGAGGAGATCTGGGCTCTCCTGGCTTCCGAACCTGCAGATTCTTAAGATGCCCAAACCATACCAGCCCCTCCCACTTTGCCGGCGTCTGCCTGTGAGGTTGGAGTGGAAATCAACTTTCTCTAACAGGTGACTTTAGCTCCAGAGCAACCTGCTTGAGCCCCAAGTCTCACAAGCACTGCAGACGGTGGCTCCTATAACTTCTTGATGAGGTTGGACCTGGCTGAAAGGCACATTCATCCTTTCCTCTCATCCACTTGTCTCTGAGATGCAGAAGTGCCTAGAGGCCTTAGGGAGAAACAGCCTAGGAGAACTGCATGATGAAGAATTTGCTAGTCCCTTCGCTATCAAACTGACTTGTGACAACCCATGTACGTATTCCACATTAAAACTGTGCCCCATGTGACTTTTTTAACCATTGTTTTTACTGTGTTGGTTAGTCTTTAAGCATTTCTTTAAATTATTTTTGGTTATTTTGCCCATTGAATTTCATATAATCATTCCCATACATTGTGCCTTAGAAAACTAATCACCATTGATCTATGCTCACTATTACCGTGTCTTTTCAGGTCCCCGCTGGAGCTTTCCTAATTCTTTCACCTCCTCCCTCCACTGATCAAACTCTTTGACCCCGTAATTTACACACCACCCTCAAGCTCCCCTGTCCTCTCTCTCTCTCTCTCTCTCCCTCTTTGGATATCCATATACATCTTACTAGTTAGCCTTCTGTCTTTATAATAATGGTCTTAAGCAGCCTTTGTCCTTAAGAGCCTGAGTTAGTTCATGCAACATAACTCTGCAGTGAGCTCTGGTGATCTAGTGGCAAGAAGCTGCACTGTAATCTTGAAAGCATGGGATTCAAATCCACCAGCTGCTCAGCAGAAGAAAGATGGGCAATCTCCTCCCATGTGATTAAATACCTCTGAAAAACCCACTGCCCACTGGAAGGTCAGCTATGGCTTGGGTCTAACAGTACACAACATATTACTAGTTATTCTTTTGTCTTTACCATAAAGGTTTTATGCAGTATTTGTCCTTATAAGCCTGAGTTAGTTCAATCAACATAATGCTCACTATCCTCTCCCATGTTACATAGTATTTTTTTTAAATCATTGCTTCTAAGTACAGCATAGTACTCCATCGTAAGAATGTTTCTCCATTCAGTCATTTGCTGATGGACATTTGGTCTGTGTCTATGTTCTCGCTGCTGTGAATAACACTGCTGTGTACATTGGTGTACTCATATGCTTTTTAATATGTGATTTCTTGGAAATAGGGCACCAAATATTTCTTCCAAGGTACCTCTGTTGTTGTTGGAACTGACCCATAGCTGACCCTCTCAAGCTTTCAAAAGCTTTCTGTCAACACTTGCACAAGTTAGCTATTTACAGCCCAGGAACTATTATTAAGAGTTTAGCCTTGAGACTCTGTCAACCACAAGTTCAAGCCTGTCTCTTTGCCTCTTCTTAACTGTGTTGTTATGCATTGTTAGTTGGAATCAACTCAGAGCTGACCCCCCAGTAGGTTTTCAGAGGCACTAAATCACGTATCAGAAGATTGGCATCTTTCTTCCACAGAGCAGCTGGTAGATTCAAACCATGTGCCTTTGGTTTGGCAATACAACGCCTATCACTGGGACACCAGACATCCCTTCTTACTTACATAACCTCAGTCACATTATCCAGCATCTTGACACTATTTCCTTAGCAGGAAAATTGGGATGACTGGTTAAATGAGATCATTTCAATAAGGCATTTAGCCTGTCTGTGGGACAGAAGGCACGTGGGCAGTAAAGATGAAGAAGATGGTTACTTTGCAGGTTGTGAGGTCCTGGTGAAACGCCGTTCACAGAAATCATTGGTTCCAGCAGGGGAATTGACTCTACTGATTGTGACATCCATGTCCTAGGTAAGCAGTAGGCATCACCTGTGTTATTTATGATGTACTTTGACCATATAAGGACCTCTGGTGGTGCATTGCTAACTAAAAAGTCAGTAGTTCCAATTCACTAGCTGCTCTGTGGGAGCAGATGAAAACACGAATTTACAGCTTCAGAAACCTAAAAGAGGGTCACAAATAATTATAATTAATTTCACAGCTCCAGGTTTGTTAGTTTGCTTTTAATGCATAGATCCTTGTCCAAAGTACTACTGCTCAGGAGAGCAATGCTCTTGTTTTGTTGTTGTTGTGTATTGTCAAGGTGGAACCAACTCAAAGCTGACCAGATTTTCAGAGGCTGTAAATCACTTCTTTTGCCCCTGGAGCAGCTGGTAGATTGAACTGTCTGCCTTTGGCTTGGCAGCACAATTCCTTGGCTGACTCAGTCAAGGAGCCTGGGTGGGATTTGAACCCAGATCTGTGCCACACTCCACATAGTGCCTCCAGCTGGGGTTGCAAATGGTTAAGTGATGAGTCAATAACTGGTATTAAGAATCTCTCTAGGGAATTTAGGAGGAAAGCCGTGGATCTCTGCTTCTGAAAGGTTTTTGTTGTGTACAAGGTGGTGGTTGTTGTTGTGTATGCTGAGTCAGATCCAACAAATAGTTGACCCACCGGCAGGTTTTCAGTGGCAGGAGAGGAAATTGTTCAGGTATCTACCACCGAGCAGCTGGTGGATTTGAGCCGCGAATTTGTCTTCAGGATTTTCAGGGCAGTTTCCTGCCACTAGGCCACCAGAGCTCCCTCTGAAAGTTTAGAGCCATGGAAAACCCCATGGGGCAGAATTTCACTCTGATACATGAGTTAGAATTGGGTGGTTGTCCCTCACTCCGCAACCATGAAGGGCGGCCAAGCACAACCCTGACTAGGACTCTCGGGACTAGGGCTCCGGTGGTGGTGGTGGTGGTGGCGGCGGCGGCGGCGGCGGTACAGGGCCTGGGGAACCTGGGCTGCGGCTGCTGCGGGGTGATTTGAGCCCCTGCGTAGAGCACAGAGCAGCCACAGATGGATCAATCAGGTGACGCCCCAGTGAACAATAGCGCTCCCCACTCCATGCGCAGAAGCAGGCCGTGACCTTCCCGAGGGAGATTTTGTCTCACCGGGAGAGATAATACAGACTCAAAAGAGTGAATCCACGTTCAGTTCCACCGCGAACGCTCAGGTTCTAAGCACTCCCAGAGGGGCCAGGGCATGTGGGCTGGGCCTTGAAAGAGGCTGAGTCAGTCATCAGCCAGCGTCTTGCTGTGAGGAGACACAGGGAGGTTTCAGGAAGGTGCAAAGCCTGGGCCGGCTGTTGGGATGAGGGCTCCCTGCAGGGACTGGAAGAAAGGAAGGCTGTGTCAACCCTCCATGCCTTCTCTGCAGGTGGGTGAGTTTTAGGGTTTCTGAAGTCCTCCAGATGAGGATAAATCCAAGACTATTCCCCTGTTGGGACCTTGAGCTAGTTACCTTCACTCTCTGACCTTCCGGTTTTTCCGCTGTTCATCTTGGACAATAATAGTGATGGCGGAGAATTGCTGTGATGTGATGGAGAAGATGCCTGTGACACACGCTGCCTGGCATGAGAAACCTACAAACCAAAAAACTTAAGTGTTGTCGATGCCCTCCGACTCTTTGTGCTCCAAGTGGTTTTGATGGCTGATATTTTGGAAATTAGATAATCAGATCTTTCTTCCAAGGCACCTTAGGTCTTTGCCCTAGCCAGGGGTGCCACATACTCAGCGTCTTTAAAACAGTTGCTGAGTCAATTCCAATTCACAGCGATCCCAAGGGGACAGAGTTGGAACGGCTCTATACAGGTTTAGGACAGCTGTCTTTCAGAAGCTGACCTCCAGGCTTGCTTCTGAGGGACTTTCAGATGGGCTTGAACTTCCACCTGTTCAGTTAACAGTGGAGTACTTCATTTGCACCTCCCAAGGTTGCCTAACATCCAGTTGTTGTTAGTACTGTCGAGTCTGAACTGACCCATAGCTGACCCTCCAGTGGGTTTTCAGAGGCAGCTAATCGCTTGGGAAGAGATTGTCCATCTCTCTCTTGCAGAGCAGCTGGTGGATTCCAACCACGTGCCTTTGGGATTGCAGGGCAGCTTCTTACCACTAGGTCACCAGAGCTCCCTATTGTCCAGTTGTTGTTGTTGTTATGCGCCAAAGAGTCACATGAGACCCAACAGCTCTGAAGCCTGCCCTGTCCTGAGCCAGTCTCACTGACTCTGACACACCTACCCCCATCGACCCAGTCACTGCATCAATCCATCTGAGGTCTTCCTCTCCTGCGCTGTCCCTCCACCCTACTGAGCATGATGTCTTTCTCCAAGGACTGGTCCCTCCTGGCCATGAGCCCAAAGTGTATGAGACAGAGCTTCAAATGTCAATAAGGATTAGGATAATGGCTGTGGTGGTGATGAAAGCAGAAGGAACTGAAGAGACAGGTGTGTCATGAGGCTGAGAAAGTGCAGCAGAGTAGCCCAGAACCCCGTCCTTGGGTTCGGAAAAGTTCCTTGTCTGGGAATGTGTAGGAAAGGCACAGAGTTCGGTAAGTAAGGATTCGTTGAAGATCCAAAGTGAGTCAGCAATATGATGGCATTGCCTGGCCCAGGGTAAGTGCTCAATGAATACTTGTTGAATTAATGGAGTTCCAAAAATAACTCTGAGAGGCAGTGAGCAAGGGCTGATATGTCGAGTTAGGGAAACGATAATGCGAGCCAGTGGAAGGGAGGCTCCCTCTTGGGGTGATCTCTTTGACCCCTCTCATGGGCAAGGTTTCTTACTCTCACCTAGAAGCTTCCTTAAGAATTCAGGCAAAGGATGAAAGCACCCCCTGGAACTGAGGCATCTTCTTGCAGAGGCTCAAGATACAGCTTTGCAAGATGTTTGGACAAAGACTTACTGAGCCCTGGGGACTCTGGCTTCTTAAGCACCATAATGCTCCAAGCCCGCAGCCCCTGTTCTCCACCCCATCACCTGCCCAGGTTTCCCGATTGTGGGGGCTCCCGGGAGGCATGGAAACGAGAGTGTGTGGTTTAGGGGCAGAGGAGGAGGAGGAGACTTAATTCTTTGGAGAACTTACCATTTCAAAAAAGAAGCTGCCACATAGCTGCTGGGGAGTGGGTAGGAACGTCAGGACATAAATATGCTGTGAGGGCTGCAGTAGCCCACACGCGCATAGAACATCTTGACGGCTAATGAGTCCTGGGGAAGGGAGCTGGGTTTCATCCCAGACGAGCGAGAGATGGAGAGGAGGCTGCTGTCCACGCTCATCCGTGGAGACGGGGCACAGGCAGAAAGGTCAAAGGCTCTCATAGCCCTAAGTCACAACACAGGGGTTCATTTGCAGTCCTGAGGGCTGAAAGGATCCCCTCGGCATCACGCAGGGTCCATGGTCTATGCAAGGGTGGGCCTTGCGCTTGGTTTAATGCTCATCTGTTCTCTTACTGTCTTAAAATTCCCAATAATTTTTAAACAAGGGGCTCTGCATTTTTATTTTGTACTGGACCTTATCGGTGTTTGCTGCTGGTTCTGTTTAGGACACTGGCTGTGCACATAAGATACGCTTGGGGGACGTGGAAAAAAGCTCAGTGTCTGCCCAACTATAGCCCTGTTATGCCTTTTTTAAAAGAGCCATCTTTTTTTATTGATCCTGAAAAGTGTAAAAAAAAAAGGGTAAACATCTTAAAAAAATAAAAGTGCTAAAACATTCTTGGGGAAATGTAGCATCGGGACGATGAGCCTTGTTAGGTGACCTTGGAGAAGTCACTTCACCACCAAGTCTCATTTTTCTTCATGGCAAAACTAGAAATAATAATAGAACTCATATCACAAGGATCTTGTAGGCAACAATTGAGTTAATAAAAAATGCAAATTTCTGAGACTAGTAGAGGCTTTTTTTTCAAAACTCAAGTTCACTGTCACTGAATCGGATTCTGACTCATCACAGCCCTGTGTCAGATTTCTGAAGCTGTAAGTTTTTCCAAGGGAGCTCCTATGGTTTAGGGGTAAGAATCGCACTGCCAAGACCAAAGTTTGAATCCACGCAGTTTGAATCCACCCGTTGCTCCATGGGTGAAGAAAGGACATTATGCAATTTACTGCCTCTGAAAAGCAGTCAGCTAAGGCTGACTTCCTGCCTGATGGTTCTCAACCACAACAAATCTTTACAGAAAGTGACTGTCTCGCTTTCTCTCACAGAATGGCCTTTTGGCTATCAGCATCACACACTATGGCCAATGGCATGTTTCCTTCATGAGGCAAGATGCTGGAAGCTTCCCGCTAAGGCTGTGTGACCTTCTGGCAGGCAGCAGCATTACTCACTCGCCCCGGTTTTGTGCACAGTTTCTAGCAAAATGCTTGTTGAATGAGCAGATGAATTAGAGTTCACGTGCGCTCACAATGGGGGCCTGGTGCCTGTGGGAACTAGGTGAAAACAGTGCAGAAGCATGCTGAGTGAGTAAGGATTTTCCCACAACTCAGAAAGAATGATCTTCTTTAAAGTAGATGTGATCACGTGCCGCCACCATAGTGAGGGAAGGAAGGCCTCTCCGAGGAAGTGGCTTTTGAGCTGAGACTTGACTCGAGAGATGAAGTCAGCCATGAGAGAACACAGAGGAAGAGCATGCTCAGCTGGGAGCAGCACGTGCCTTGGGCAGGGGAGAGATGTGACTGGTGAGCCCAAAAAAGCAGGGTAGGAGGAGAGGAGGGAAAGACAACAGACAGGGGGCAGCTCATGGAGGGCCCCGTAGTACTTGCTGGAGGATATGGTTCCAAATATGATAGGAAGTCACTGTTGTTTTTGTTATATGCCAGCAAGTTGACTCCAACTCATAAGTGACCCTGTGTACGACAGCTCTAAACCCTGCTCTATCTTGTGCCAACTTCATCATATCTGACACCCCTACCCTCATTTCCCGAGCTACTGAGTTAATCTAGCTCATCAAGGAGCTTTCTCTTTTGCATT
The DNA here is from genome assembly GCF_000299155.1 of Elephantulus edwardii. Taxonomy (NCBI): domain Eukaryota; kingdom Metazoa; phylum Chordata; class Mammalia; order Macroscelidea; family Macroscelididae; genus Elephantulus; species Elephantulus edwardii. The sequence goes on along the minus strand of NW_006400111.1, from coordinate 788,202 downwards.
GTCCCTGCACCCTCCCAAACATGATGTCCCTCTCCAAGGACTGGTTCCTCCATGCAACATACCCAAGATATGTCAGGTCAGAGGGAGCTTCAAAAACCTTGCCTCTGAGGAGCAGCCTGGTTTCACCCTCTCCAGGATGAACCTGTTTGTTCTCTTAGCAGTCCATGATATATTCAATACTCTTCTCCAGTATCACAGCTCAAAGGCATCGGATCTTCTTCGTCATTGTTTTTGTTGTTGTCATGAACCATCAGGTTGGAACCTACACATAACTGACCCTCCAGTGATTCTCAGAAGCGGTTAATTGTATGGGAGATTGCCTATCTTTCTCCCGCAGAACAGCTAGTGGATTTGAACCACCTGCCTTTGAGATGGCAGCACAACTTCTTACCACCAGGTCACTAGAGCTCCCAACAATTCGATAACAACAATAATATGTGTCTGATGATAATCAGAAGATTATATTTGCTATCTTAAAATTATGCTTCTGTCACTTGTTAGAACTCAATAAATATTAACAATCATGATGTTGTTGTTGTTGTTGTTGTGTACCTTAGAGTCTAGACTGACCCATAGCTGACCCTCCTGTGGGTTTTCAGAGGCAGTTAATCACACAGGAGGAGATTGCCCATCCTTTTCCCATGAAGCAGCTGATGGAATTTGAACTGCTTGCCTTCAGGATTGCAGTGCAGCTTCTTGCCACTAGGCCATTTGCCTATTTGAAAAAGAGCAGTAACAAAAGCATCTACAAAAGGAGCTTTGGAGACACTGGATTTTCACTGGTTGACTTTCATAAGTAGATTGCCAGGTCTTTTCTTCCTAGTCTATCTCAGTGTGTGAACACCACTGAAATTTACAGATGTGCAGAAAGGTGGTGACTGCACACGAAGTGTATTGACAGAGAATTGAACCTAGCTCTCCCACATGAAAGACAAGACTTCTACCACTGAACCATGCATCTAATGTATTTGACGCGCTGAGTATTATTTGCATTTATTCTTTGGTCCCGGTTGTTTTATTCCAGTGACCTCACGTCACACACTGGTTTAGTGCTTGCAGTCAGCGCTGCCCCCATCACCTATAGCTGGGTGACTGGCTGTGTGGTATTGGTCGAGGCATCTCTTTTCTGCTGAGTATAGTTTCTATATCAACTACAAGCCAGCCACCAGCAGACACAACCCCAGCATCTGGTAGAATAAAGGTTGAAGGGGTGCACTCCAGCCTTGACCGCATGTGTGTCAAATCCAAATGCCAGTCCTGCTGCCTCTGCCACTCACAGCTGAAGGACCTTGTTGACCCTCTGCAGCCTCATTTCCCCTCTCCTCCAAATGGCGATGGGGTGTCTGAGGACTGAGGCGAGAGATGACTGAGGGGGGGCAGGTCTTTCTCAAGGCTTGGCAGGGTCGTGAGAGGTGGTTGTTATTACTCCTGGGATTACACCGGACATCTTGGCTCATGCAAACAAGGGCATTTGGGGGTGGGGCAAAGTTGGGGTGAGTGAGGCGTGCCAGGCAAATTCAGAGTTGGATTTTGAAGAAGCTGTGGGAATTGATCTCTAGGCAAATGGCAAGGCACAACAGACACAGAACAGGGAAAGGAGCAATCAATGGTTTGGCGGGGACAAAGAATCTGCAGTCGCTCATGCGGTCCTGTCTTTTGAGGTCAGACTCAAACCACCGTTCCATATGCCACACACCTTCTGCAAAGGAAATGGAGCTTGGAGCTTTCTGCTTGTGAAAAGCATCCTCGCCTTTGCTCAGCATGGCTAACTCCTAAGCCAAAGGGGGACGAGGGGGGAAAGAAAAACCCAGAAGAAGAAAAGGATCCCCAGGGCTTCCACGGGCCTGAATAGAAGCCTCCGTCAAACTCAAAGAAACCCAAAGGACAAGTGAGCATATGATCGCGATAAGAAAAGGCCAACGGTGGGATAATTCCTGCTAACGTACTGAGAGCTACAGCCAAGCTGGATGTGCAGCACCAGGGGCAGAGATCAAAGAAAGCACACCTGGGTGGTTCTATCAAAGGCTCATGCCAGCCTGGCCTGGTAAATGCGCCAAGCAATTGCCTTGGATTTGAAAGGAGTCTGGGATCAGTTCAGAGCCAACCTCATCTTTTTTTTTTACCCCCTGCCTCAAATCTGACAGTTCATGCTCTCACAGCAACAGTGCTGCGTTCTCAGAAGGGATGAGCATGGAGATTACCAAAGGAGATTCATTTGCAAGGTCACCAATGCGTTCACCCAACAAGAATGGATTGAGCAACTTGTTATCTGTCTGGCACAGCTCCAGTCACTAGTCCACAGAGGTGATGGGTTTAGATTAAAATCTGAAAACAAAGGAAACAAGGAGTGAGCAAAGGAAAATCCCAGCCATTGGGAGTCAGGTCTGGTCATGACTGGAAGGGGACGTGAAAGGCACTTCCGTTACTGGACTGATTCTTGAGCCAGGGGCTGGTTATGCAGGTGTGTTCGGTTTGTGAGACTTCACTGGCCTGTAGATTGTCAAGGGAGCTCTGGTAGCCTAGTACATAAGGAGTTGTGCCACCAACCCAAAGGCAGGCAGTTTGAATCCACCAGCCCCTTCTGGAAGAAAGACGAGCAACCTCCTTCTGTGTAATTTTCTGTGAAAACCCTCTGGAGGGCCAGCTATAACTCCAACTCAGTGGCCTATAACAACAACAATATAGTGTCTCTGTTCTCGATTTTTCTATATGTATGTAACTCTTTAACAATTTAAAAGAGGTTTTTTGGGGCAATTTTAAAATATTTTTTATTATATTAGTTTATTTACATAATTCAAATATATTGTTTTTCAGACCAGATTTTTCCAATACCATCACCCCCCCATCAAATCGTACAACCCCATGACTAATCCACTCACTCACCCCTCCCTGCACATCCTTTATCCCTTTGCTTCTACCCTCTCCCCCTCCTTGGATCCTCATACTCATTCTACAATGATGGTTTTATACAATATTTGTCCTTGTGAGACTGAGTCAAGTTCACTCAGCATAATTCTCTCCAGTCCCTCCCAGGCTAGGTAATAATTTAGAAACTCATTGCTCCTGCATGCTGCATAGTATTCCACTGTATGAATGTACCATCATTTCTCAATCCATTCTATTGTAGTTGAACATCTGGGCTGTTTTCATGTTCTTGTGATGGTGAATAACGCTGCTATAAACATTGGTGCACAAGTCTTTGTTTTTGCCTCAGTTTTTTTAAAGCTTTAGGGGTTAACAATTCTGCTGTCGAGTTGGAATAACTCATAGCTGACCCTCCAGCCAGGGTTTCAGAGGCTGTAAGTCTCAAAGGAGAAGATTGTCCATCTTTTTTTCTATAGAGCAGCTGGTGGATTCAAACTGCCTGCCATTGGTTTGACAGAGCAAATCTTTACCCACGAGGCCACCAGAGCCCCAGTGTTAAAAGGATGGCACAAACTTCCAAGTACTTGTCTACTAACCAAAAGCCTGGCAGTTTCAATTCAGCCAGAGGCACCTTGAAGAAAGATACCTTCCAAGAGGCCACTGAAAATCCTGCAGTGCACAGTTCTAACCTGAAATACATGGAGTTACTCTCAGAATCAACTCAATGGTACCTGTTATAGGCAAATATTAAAAGGATAAAAAGACAACCTTTCCATGTACAATTAACAAAGGGGGAAAAATCAACGCCCTATCCTTAGGATACGTATAAAGAAGTCCTACAAATTATAAAATTTTCCATGATGACTACTTCAGTACATTTTTAAAATATGAGCTATATTTTAAGAAAACGGTTAGGTCTCTATTCTTACTTCATGTGGGGGGAAAAGTTAAGAAAACCAACCCCAAAATCGTCTTTGCCCAAAGCTTAGTTTGTCTATTAACCCAAGCCTATTAGCAAATAAAATCTATAAGATCCTTGTGTTCATGGGATTGAAATCTAAGGAAGGAAAGCTGTCCCATAAACAAATACAGACATAAGATAGCTGCAGGCAGCAGTAAATGCCATGAAAGAAATAAAGCAGAGTATTGGGGTATGTTTAAAGACTAAAGCATGTTTGATCCAAGCCATGGTATGTCCAATTGCTTTCTATGTATCAGAAAGCTGCATGAATGAATGAGTGACGGAGACCAGAGAAGAATAGATGCCTTTGAACTATGGTGTTGGCAAGGATTATTGACTGTCCCATGAACTGCTAAAAGAGCAAACAAATTTGTCTTGGAGGAAATACAGTCAAGGTGATCTTTAGACGCAATGATGGTGGAACTTTGTCTCACACAGTTTAGAAAAAGGCATCATGCCAGGAAAGGCAGAGGGTCACTTTAGAAAGAGAAGAAGACCCTCAACAAAGTGGTTTGACTTAGTAACTGCAACAATGAACATGTAAGAGATGAGAACAGCACATAACAGGGTCAGGTTCAGATCTGTTGTTTATAGGATCACTAGGAGTTTGAGTTGACTCAATGGCACCTAACTTTAACCAGCACAGTGACAATGAGTGTAGACCTGGTGGGAAGTTAGAAAAGCTTTGAGCAAGGGCAGAGACTTGCCCTGAGACTTTGACTTTCGCGTTGGACCCTCATGATGAGAAGAGGCCAGACACCAGAAAGAGATTTCTAAGTAAGTGGGAATACAAAGATATAAGGATCTAAGAGTTGGCTAGAGGAGGAATGGAGGACCAACATGATTGGAGCCTAGGCTTGAGGTGGAGTGGATATGAAGGAGCGGGCAGAAGAATAGGAGAGGCGAGTAAGGGGCAGAGCATACACCACGTCGTGTTTACCCTCAGACTCAACTTGCAATTACTTGGAAATTATTGCATAACGTCAGTTCCCATAACCTATCACCACTAGCTGGGGCCCAGGCATGTTGTTGTTGTTGTGTATCATCGAATCAGACTCGACTCATAACTGACCCTCTGGCGGGTTTTCAGAAGCGGCTAATCGCACTGAAAATTGTCCATCCTTCTCCCATGCAGGCATAAGCCATAAGCGTATTTTAAAATTCCTGGGTTTTAAACATGCAGCCAGAGGCAAGAACACCTAATAATGAGGCTCATAGCCCAGGGTGTTAGAAACTTTCACTCGTCTCTAACTCACCAGAAGATCTTGTTAAAGGGCCGATTCTGATTCACAGATTGGATTAAAAACCTACAATTCTAACAAGTTCCCAGGAGATGTTGAAGCTGCTGGTCCAAGAGGTCACATTTTGAGATGCAAAATCTTTGGTGGTGATGAGCAAGTATTTTCTTCTTCTCCATCAAATTGGATCTGACTGATACAGGAGGAGATTGCCCCTCCATCTCCAGCAGAACATCCGGTGGATTTGAACCGTGTATCTCTGGGATTGCAGTGCAGCTTCTTGTCACTAGGCCACCAGAGCTCCCTGTCTTCTTTAAATTTAAGAGCCATGGGTAGCCAGTGGAGATTTTCTAGCAGATGTACAGCATGACTTTTTAGATGTTTTTGAAAAATAAGGCAGGACATGGTGCATGAAACAGAGTAGAGGGGATAGAAAAGACCAGGAGAAAGGAAAAGGTGAATAACTTATCATACTTTCTGTGTTTCCTGGAGCCAATAAGTAGTGGCAGAGCAGGAAGGAAATTTCAAGTTCACAGGGCCCATGCCCTTGATCTAGACTTCCTACCTATATCATCTCACTAATTGTTGTTGAGCATTGTTGGGTGGCAACTGACTCATAGTTGACTCTCCTGCAGGTTTTCAGAGGCAGTAAATCTCACAGGAGAAGACTGCCCATCTTTCTCCCACACAGCAGCTGGAGGATTCGAACCAGGTACCTTTGGGTTGGCAGTGCATTTCCTTACCACTAGATCATCAGAATTCTCTCATGAGAATAACCCACCCAAGTGCCAATGAAATCAACTGTCCTTGAATTCATTCTGACTCAGGAAAACCCCATTTGTGTCAGTTGAGCTATGCTTCATAGACTTCCCAATGATTGATTTTTCCCAAGTAAACCCCCAGCTCTTTGGTCCAGGATGAACTCAAACCTCCAACTTTTCAATGAGCAGCAGACACATGAATTACTTGCACTACTCAGAAATACCACTCAGCTCAAACAATGACCTCCAGTCCCAGGTCTACCTCTTAAAACAGAGGACCATGGAAGCAGAAGCTCAAACTCAAACTCATTGCTGTTGAGTCTGTTCTGACTCCTTGAGCCCTTCTAAGTCAGGCTTCTGAGGCTATGAATCACATTAAGGACACTGCTCTCTTTCTCCTAAGGGGTCGCTGGTAGATTTGAACCACTAGTGAGCTGCTGCCTTTGAATCATCAGCACATCTCGATCCAGACTATATCACCAGAGAAAGAAAGTGCAAATATGGGGAAAGACAGTGGATCAGAAAAATAGACGCTTGTTTTAAACTATAAACAAATTGCCCTTCTATGAAGATGGCGCTAAAAGTGAAGAAGGAAGTCCCTGCCCCTCCCAAAACGGAAGCCACAGCAAAAGCATTAAAGGCCAGGAAGGTAGTCCTGAAGGGCATTCACAGCCACAAAATTAAAAAGAAGATCTGCGTGTCACCTGCCTTCCAGTAGCCTACAATGCTGAGACCCCAAAGGCAGCCCAAATACCCCCAGAAGAGGATGCCTGGGAGAAACAAGCTTGACCACTAGGCCATCATCAAGTTTCCCCTGACCAGTATATCAGTCAGCCATGAAGAATATAGAAGATAACAACACACTTATGTTCACTGTGGATGGCAAGGCCAACAAGCACCAAACCAAACAAGCTGTAAAGCAGCTCTTTGTCATTGATGTGGCCAAGGTCAACACCATGATTAGGCCTGATAGAAAGAAGAAGGCCTGTATTTGACTTGCTCCTGACTGTGATGCTTTGGATGCTGTCAACAAAATTGGGATCATCTCAACTGACTTCAGCTGGCTAATTCTAAATATAAATTTTACACACACATCTCCCAACAACAATAACAAAAAAACCCCCGCACCCCAAAAACTCAACTATAAGCAAATTGTCATTAATGGCTGCACGCTTTCATTGCTGATTAATATGGATCTCTTGGGATAAGGAATACAAAGTGCATGCCAAGTTGAAGGCAGGAGGCATGACTTTATTTGGAGTCCCGATACTGCTGGGTGAATAACAATTTCTCCAGCTCTGTTTCCCGTCTTGGAAGATGTCTGCAACCAACTCCCACAGCCCTGCAGAACAGAGCTGTAAGTCAGACGAGCAAGGGAAACTCTGAGGGCTGCAGAGGCTGAGAGACACGCCTGCTATCAATGGGCAGGCAAAGCCCTCCTCTGACAACACACGTTTTGTAATTTTTGAAGTGCGGGACAGGTGTCTTACCTCTGCTTTATGGTGTCTTACCTCCACTGTTTTGTTAAGTTGCAAGGTTAGTTATGTAACACTAGTTGCTAAACGATGTCATCTTGCTCGGATCTACAATAAATACCCTTGGTACCAGCACTCATGAAATCAAAAGATGAGTTGCACTGAGAAAATCTGCTGTCAAGGATCCCTTCAGAGTGTTCAAGAGCAGCAATGTCATTCTAGAGACTAAGGTGCCTCCGATCCAGGCCATGGTCTTCTCAATTGCCTGCTGTACTTCTGAGAGCTGGACAATAGCTAAGGATAATAGCAGAAGAATCAATGCCTTTTAATTGTGCGGCTGGAGAAGAGTATTGGACATACCATGGACTGCTAAGACAATAAACAGTCTCTCCTGGAGAAGATGAAACCAAATTGCTCCTAGGAGGCAAGGATTTTAAAGCTCTGTCTCACATTCTTTAGGCATGTAGCCAGGAGGGACTAGTCCCTGGAGAAGGACATCATACTTGGAAGGGCAGAGAGCGCAGAAGAGGAAGATCTTGGATGAGATGGATTGACACAGTGACACAGTGGCAGCGGGGTCACGTGTGTCAGAGAGAGAGAGATTGGCTCAGGAGAAGGTTCAGAGCCACTGCTCGGAGGGGTCACTGAGTCATAGTCCACTTCACAGGACGAAACAATATAACACTCTAAAAAACAACCTGTTCTTAGAGATAGACTTGGAGCTCCTGAGTAATGCAAATGATTTGTGTACCTGGTTGCTAATTGAAAGGTTAGAAGTCCGAGTCCACCCTAAACTCAAATGTATTACAGTATTAATTCCTCACATTTCAGATCATCTAGAGTCCAGCTTGTCTGATAACTCACAACGTCAGAGATAAAGTGAATTTTTTTTGCAAGATAAAATGACCCAGTACTACCCCAACATGTTAACATGCAGGATATCTTTATAGCATAAAAATATATTCATGGATCTCCTACAGTTTTATTATTATGATTTCTCTACCAGTGAGTGAATATAGATACCAAGGATCTAATTGGCTTTTTTGAAGGTTGTATCCTATAATAGGATATATTTTCATTGCCTGACAGTATTTTGGAAAGAGTGAAATTCAGCATCAAAATTGTAGACACACACATATCTCTAGCTTCCTCTGTAAAGTCAGAAAGCCAGACTATAATGGGTCAACATCCCTGTAACAAGCCAGGCGATTTCCAGTTTGCAGTAGTCCCTACCTGTCCCCTCATCTTATTTGCAACGCATTTGGCCTCTGTAGACTCTTGGCGTTTGTGACCTCTCCATATAGATTGCTTCCCCCTGAGGACCATGGCCTACAAGTTGAGGACAAAAGGCGAGAGCTCTTTATCTGAGACTTACAAACCCTTTGGAAGCAGTTCAGATCAAAAGGCCTTAGTCATAGCTCAAAAAAGGACTCTGTGAAGCAAGAAATAAACATCTAAATAACGATATAGCACTTCTCCTGAGTTTTCTTTGATGTTGATGATCTCTGCTTCTCAGAGTGGGTGAGTTGTGCACACAAGTATGTTTGGTTTTGATCTCTCCAGACAAGTAAAGATTCTAAGTACCCTTATCTAGGATGAAATGTTTATCTAGCATGAGAAACGTTATTCTAGTATGCACCCTTCTAATGTGTATGTGTGTGTGTGAGCAACTGGTTTGATTGGTGATAAATGGTGTAGACAAACACTCCCCTCCCCTATAAAAAGTTGACTGTTGTTAGGTGCTGTCTAATATGACCCACTGCGACCCTATGAAAGACAGGTCTGTATTCTGTCCTATCCTGTGCTATCTCCACACTAACTGACACATTAAAGCCCATTGCACCATTGTGCAGTCATTGTGTCAATCCAACTGGTCCAGGATCTTCCTCTCATTTACCGACCCTCCACCTTTTTGAGCATCATATCCCTCTCCAAGGAACAGCTCCTACTAGCAACATGCTCGAAGTATGCGAGATGAAGCCTCATCATCCTTGCCTCCAAAAAACCCTCTGGCTGCACCCTCTCCAAGACACATTTGTTTGTTGTTTTGGCCATTCCTAGAATGTTCAAGTGCTATTCTCCAATGCTGCAGCTCAAAAGTATCAATTCTTCTTCTGTCACCCTCATTTATTGTCCAGCTCTCAGATGCATAGCAAATGATCAGAAAGACCAAGCCTGAATCAGATGCACCTTAGTCCTCAAACTGACAGCATTACTCCTCTATAGTTTGGAGAAGTCCCTAACTGCAGACTTTCCCTATGCAATACATCTCCTGATATCCTGACTGCTGGTACCAAGGGTTAATTGTGGATCCAAGTAAGATGAAGTTGTTGACAGTTTCAATCTTTTCTCCATCCGTCATGGTGTTGCCTATCAATCCAGTGGTAAAAATCTTTGTTTTCTGGATATTGAGATGCAATCCATATTGGCATTATAAAACAAAAACCTTTAAAATATGCTTCTGTTCAAGGAATGGCTAAACTAGACCACGAAGTACTGGATTAGAATTGGAGACACCAATATGAGCAGAAGTTTAGTTTGATATAAGTATAGAAACTGATTGCTGTTGAGGCAAAACTGACTCACACATAACTGACCCTTCAGTGGGTCTTTGGGAGACTGTAAATTGCACGCGAGTAGATTGCCTATCTTTCTCACAGATGGTAGATATGAATTACCAGAGAGGTGCCAAATTTGGGTATGAACTATACCATTAGAGCTTCCTAATGTTAGTATAGGTGAATAAATATAGAAATAAGTATAGGCATAGAAATAACTATGCATAATTCTGCATATATATTCCTAAACTCTCTCCTCACAGAGGACCCAGATGCAACAGCATTCCAGTAGCAATGAGCATGCCTAGTATACTTTGATTCTTAAAATAATTCTCTAATAAAAGGAACCAGGAATCCTTAGAGATATGACTGCTTCTAGGACTATGGCAGGGAATACACAAGGTGAATCTACAGCTTCCTGTAGCACCAGAAAGCAAATAATGAAACACAGACAGACATTCCTCCGCTATTTTCTGCTTTTAGCCAAGATCCATCGAACATTTGTTACAATGTCCCTAATGCTACAGCCTCTTCTAAACGCAGCCTGCACATCTGGCAGTTCTCTGTTGCTGTTCTGGTTCCAGTCATTTTTAGATAATCTTCAGCAGGATCTTGCTTGCATGTGATATTAATATTGTTCCATAATTTCCACACTCTGTCAGATCACCCTTTTATTTTGGAATGGGAACAAATAAGGTTCTCTTCCAGTCAATTAGCCAAGTGGTTGTTCTCCAGATTTCTTGGCACAAGATGGTGAGCACATCCAGGGCAGCTTCTGTTTGTTGAAATATGTCAACTGATAGGCCTTCAATTCCTGGGGGCCTTGTTTTTTGCCAGTTCCTTCAGAGCAGCTTAAAATGCCTCCAAAGGGAAAATGACATAGTTTAAAACGAAGAAAAGTATGCATCAGGATTAAATCCTTTCTCCATATCTATTAAATATGTATGTTGTTGTATGTTGTTGTTTGTTGTTATGTGCCGTCGAGTCACTTGCAACTCATAGCGACCCTATGTACAACAGCTGTAAACCCTGCTCTGTCCTGTGCCTTTAAACCATGTGCCTTTGGCTTAGCTGTCAACTCCTTTCCCCTAGGCCATCAGAAAGTTGTTGGGTGATGAGCCATTAAGTGGACTGCAACTCATAGCAACCTGATGAATAGCTCTGAATCCTGCCCTTTCTTAAGCCGATCTCATTGTCTCTGACATACCTGCCACCATTGCTACAGTCACTGTGTCAATCCAGGGTCTTCCTTTCCTGCCCTAACCCTCCACCTTTCTAAGCATGATATCATTCTCCAAGGACTGGTCCCTTCTGGCAACATGCCCAAAGTATGTAAAATGTTGTTGCTGTTATGTGCCGTCGAGTCGCTTGCAACTCATAGCGACCCTATGTACAACAGCCCTGAACTCTGCTCTGTCCTGTGCCAATTGCACTATCTCTGACACACCCATCCCGATTACCCCAGTCACTGAATCAATCCACCTCATAGAGGGTCTTCCCCCTCCTGCGCTGTCCCTTCACTCTCCCAAGCATGATGTCCCTCTCTAAGGACTGGTCTCTCCTCACAACATGTCCAAAGTATGTTAGATGGAGCCTCAGAATCCTTGCCTCCAAGGAGCAGCCGGGTTTAACCCTCTCCAGGATGAACCTGTTTGTTTCCTTGGCAGTCCATGGTACATTCAATACTCTTCTCCAGCACCACAGCTCAAAGGCATCAATTCTCTTTCTAGCCTCCCTAGTTATTGTCCAACTCTCTGATGCATAACAAGTGATTGCAAAGACCATGGCCTGTATCAGGCGCACCTTAGTCTCCAGAGAGACACCGTTGCTCTTGAGTACTTTAGAGAGGTCCCTAACAGCAGACTTTCCCATCTCAGTACATCTTTTAATTTTCTGGCTGCTGGTGCCAAGAGTGTTGACTGTGGAGCCAAGCAAACTAAAGCTGTAAACAATCTCAATCTCTTCACCATCCATCCTGATGCTGCCAGTTGGCCCAGTGGTGAGAATCTTTGTTTTCTTGATATTGAGCCTCAATCCATATTGAATGCTGCATAATTTGAGAAGCTGGACTCTCTGAAGAAGAATGGGGCATCAGGATAGAAGGAAATATCATCAAATGGCCTTCATTATGCAGCTTACACAATCTTATTTGCTGAAATTGAGAAGGACTTGCAGTACTAGCTGCAGAAGATCAAAGACTGCAATCTTCAATATGGATTGTATCTCAATGTCACGAAAACAGAAATTCTTACTAATAGACCAATAGGTAAAAGTCGTGATAGATGGAGAAGAGACTGAAACTGTCAATGACTTTATCTTACTTGGATCCACAAACATAACACTTGGTACTAGTAGTCAGGAAATCAGGAGACATATTGCACTGGGAAAGTCTGCAGTTAGGGACCTCTCCAAATTATTGAGGAGCAATGATGTCAGTTTTAGGACTAGCATGTGTCTGATTCAGGCCATGGTCTTTCTTATTACTTGCTGTGCACCTGAGAACTGGACAGTGAGTAAGTATGACAGAAGCTGACTCGGTACCTTTGAGCTGTGGTATTGAAGAAGAGTGCTGAACATCCCATGGACTACCAAAAGAACAAACAAATTATGTCTTGGAGAGGAAGCATCCAGAGTACTCTTTGGAGGCAAGGATAATGAGGCTTCATCTCATATACTTTGGGCTTGTTGCTGGAAGGGGCTATTCCTTGGAGAAGAACATGATGCTGGGAAGGGTGGAGGGTCAGCAAAGGAAAGGAAGACACGATGACTGCTACAGTGGGCTCTAATGTGTCAGGAAGTGTTAATTTAAGGACCTGATTCAGGCCATGGTCTTTTCAAGTACTTGTTCTGCTGCTGAGAGCCAGACAATGAATAAGGATGTTAAAAGAAAAACTGATGCCTCTGAGCTGTGCTGTTGGAGAAGAAGAGCACTGAATATCCCAGAGATGACAAAAAAAAACCCAACAAACAGATATATCTTGGAAAACAAGCAGCCAGAGTGGTCCTTGGAGGCAAAGATGTTAAAGCTTTGTCTCACATACTTTGGATGTGTTGCTAGGAGAGGTGATTCCTTAGAGAGGCATATCATGTTTGGGAAGGTGAAGAATGGTGAGAAAGAGGAAGACCTTTAACCAGCTGGACTGACTCAGTGACTGCAGCAATGGACTTGAATGTGTCAGAGATTGTGAAGATGGCACAGGATAGGACAGGTTTGAGACCTATTGTTGACGGGGTCACTATGAGTTATACTCAACTAGACAGTACCTAACAACAGCGACATAGTATTAATATAATAAATTAATACTGTTACCAATATTGGTTCACTAAATGTGATAAGTATACCATCTTAACAACAGGGGAGACTGGGCATGGGGTAAATGGAAACTTTTCTGTCTTTGCAGCTTTTCTCTAAGCCTAAGGTTATTCCAACATAAAATTGTATTGTATTGTCACGGGAACTCTCGGGCATCGACGGTGGGAGTTGCTCTGTTAACTCAAAGGCAACATCTCTCTGGTGGTTTGAACCCACTAGCCACTCCATGGAAGAAAGTTGAGAAATCTCCTCCCGTGTGATTGACAGTCTCACAAAAACCCACTGGCAGGTCAGCTGTGAGTTGACGCTAACTTGATAGCAATGAATTGAGTCTTATAACTGACATTAAGGAACAAATTTTGCATCGATGATGGATTGAAAAAAATATATGCTTTGCATACTTTTACTCAAATAATAATAAAAAATGTTGCTGTTGCTGCAACTCATAATGACCCTATGTACAACATAGGAGGTCTGAACCCTGCTCTATCTTGATCCAATTTCATTGTCTCTGAGACATCCACCTCCATTACCTCAGTCATTAAGTCAATCCTTCTCATCCAGGGTCTTCCTCACTGTCCCTCCACCTTTCCAAGCATGATGTCTTTCTCCAAGGACTGGTCCCTCCTGGCAACATGCCAAAAGTATGTGAGATGAAGTCTCAAAATCCTTGCCTCCAAAGAGCAGCCTGGTTTTACTCTATCCAGGACAGACCTGTTTGTACTCTTAGTAGTCCATGATATATTCAATACTCTTCTCCAGCACCATAGCTCAAAGCCATCAATTCTTCTTTTATCATCCCTAGTCATTGCCCAGCTTTCTGATGCAAAGCACATAATTGCAAAGCCTATGGCCTGGATCAGTGCACCCTAGTCTCCAGACTGACATCATTGCTCTTCAGTACTCTGGAGATGCCTGACAACAGATTTTCCTAATGCCACTCTTCTTTTGATTTCTGGTACCAAGAGTGTGGGTTGTGTAGAGCCAAGCAAACTAAAGCTGTTAAAATCTCAATCTCTTCACTCTCTATCATGATGCTGCCAATTGGCCCAGTAATAGTTTATTTTTTCAAATGGATTTAACTTCCTGTAAGAGGCTATCTTTTGGTCTCTACCTGTTTGGAACAACGAAGTGGGATGAAGAACAAATCTATATAGAAACAGGAAGTCCAGGGACTAATGGACGGCATAGACCTCAACCTCCATGACTGTGAGGCTAGCAGAGCTGGATGGTGGCTGGCTACCACCGCTGACTACTCTGAAAAGAATCACAATCACAGTAGAAGGTCTTGGATACAGTGGGCAGGGGGGAAACGTGGCACGAAAGTGAAAAATAAAAATATGACCTGGTTTGCCACTAGAACGCTCTGGTGCTTAGTGTAAATATATATACTGCCAACCCAAAGGCATCAGGTTCAAATCTACCATCCGCTCTGTAGGAGAAAGATGAGCAATCTCCTCTTTGCAGAGTTGCAGCCTCTGAAAACTTGCTGGAAAATCAACTATGAGTAGGTTCTAACTCAACAGTCCATAATGACAACAACTGGTCCCTGAGACAATAACCCCTAGTCACCCTGTGAGCCTGGAACTAAGCTCACCCCTGAGGCTCAATGTTCAGCAACCAATAGGAAGGCCAAACAGTAAAGTGGACAGTAACAGAAGAGTCATTCATCCCTTAGCACAACCAGCCACATAATACTAAAAGGGCAGCATTTGCCCAAGGATAAAGTGTAAAAGCTAGGAAAGGGTAGAGCTCATGAAAACAGGAATCACGAAGACGTGAGCAGAGCGAACATCACAATTAATGTCATAAAACAACATGCATGAATGGTTGAGTGGAAAACCAATTTGCCCTGTAAACATTCACTCAAATTATATTTTTTAAAAAAAGTTTATCTTTTGACTCAATAATTTAAATTTTAGAAATCCCATCACAAGGAAATTATTCCATTTGTATACTGAGCAAATAATACAAGAAACTGGAATATATAAGAAGAATGTGGCTTCAATATTGGAAGAAGACTCAGCGACAACCAGCGTTTTGCAGATGACACAACCTTACTTGCAGAAAGTGAAGTCTTGTGTTTGCTTTTTAGAAAGTGGAATCTTAAAGTCTGAAGAACACCAGAGGCTCCAGTCTTCCATATGAATTGCATATCAATATCAAGAGAAGAAAAAAATCTCGCCACTGGACCAGTAGGCAACATCATGATAGATGGAGAGAAGACTAAAGATGTCAAGGATTTCATTCTATCTGGATCCACAGTCAACACCCCTAGTAGGTGCAATTTAAGAAATCAAAAAGCATGTTTGGGGAGGGGGAGGGAGAGGTTAATTTGGAAATTTGCCATCAAAGACTCCTCTAAGTGCCAAAGAGTGATAATGTCACTTTAAATACAAAGGTGCCCTTGATCCAAGCCATGGTTATTTTCAATTGCTTCGTATGCATCTGAAAGTTCAATAAGGAGTAAGGAAGATTAAAGAAGAATTTATGTCTTTGACTTGTGGTGTTGGCCGAAGAGTATTTTGGGTATATCATCAATTGCCAAAAGATCAAACAAATAATCTCTGCTGGATGACGTGCTACCAGAGTGCTGCCTAGAGGCAAGGATGATGAAATGTCATCACACATCCTTGGAGCATGTTTTCAGGAGAGGCCAGCCCTTAGAACAAGATATCATGCTGGGAAAGACAGAGGGTTGGGGAAACAGAAGAGTACTCTCAACGAGATGGCTTGACACAGTCACTTCAACAGTGGGCATAAGCATGGTGATGGCGATGGTGTGGAGCGCAGGGGATAGGACAAGGTTCAGATCTATTGTTCACAGTATTGCTATGAGTAGTCGTCAACTCAACGGCACCTAACAACAACAGCAAGGAAATTATTATGAATATGTAGAAGGATTGCTTTCTAAGGATATGAGTCAATTATTTTTAATTAGAAGTAATCTAAGTGCCCCGTAACAAGATATTGACTAAATTATGGAACAATGGAATGCTTTCCAGTTGTTAAATGATGTGATATGTTATTTGCTGGTATACAAAGAATTGTCATGACATGTAGCTAATGAAAAGTACCACAAATGCACAGTAGAATCTCATTTGGGTTAAGAGACAACCACATAGAATTGTAATTGTTGTTGTTGTATGCCATTGAGTTTGAACCAACCCACAGCTGACCATCCAGCAAGTTTCCAGAGGCAGTAAATCCCACAGGGGACGATTGCCCATCCTTCTGCCTCACAAACAGTAGTAAATGTAAATATATACACTTATGTAAACACAAATAAAAGGAAATTTATGTCAGCTAAGAGAATATGGAGATAATTATTACTTGCTACTTGCAGACTAATTTTTTGTTTTCTAAGTTTTCTGTAGTGAATAATGTATTGCTTCTGTAACAAAAAAAAAAAGAGCTTTGTTCTGTTTGGCTTAAAATAAAATAACAGGCTTCCAGGCGCAGGCTGTGTACCCTAACGGGGCTCACAATGACAAAAACTGAGTAGGATTCAGTCTCCTCCTTTTCTCAAGGCCAATAGGGAAAAGCAAGGGACTAGTTTTCAGTGGGATGGTTGTGTTGCTGACCACCTCCGGGTGCTGGAGAACAAAGCTGCTAGCGTGGAAGGGGAGAGGCTCTGGGCTGTCACACAAGCCTTCTCCCCACAGTGCGTCCCTGCCTCTCACTTTTCTGCTGCCTTCCTTGGATAACTCCAAGCCTTTAGTCCCAGAAGCCTCCCTCCACATGTCAGAATCAAGCTGTTTAAACTCAAGTCCAAGACAGGCTCTGTGTGTGTGTATGTTTTCTCAGACTGCTGAGTGTGGAGGGTACTGCAAACAGCCTAGTGCATGGTAGAGCCCCAAAAGACACGTGGGAGGGAAGCAGGGAGGAAAAAAGAAAAGGATGGCCTGGATGCTGTGCCGTTTAGCCTGTTCTGTGTCCTCTCACATGCAGGTCTAAGTAGAAAGATTTGGAGTTTTGTGATATAAAGAGACTCCGAGTAGCACAAATGATTTGTATTGCACCACTCACCTAAAGGTTGGCAGTTCAAAATCACCTAGCAGTGCCACGGAAGAAAAGGCCTGGCGAATGACTTCCATAAAGATTTCAGCCAAGAAAACCATGGATCATCTCTTCTCTGCATGTTTAGGGTTGTCACAAATCAGAATCAACTGAAGACAACTCATAGCAATAGACTTTATAGCACAGTACAGTCATGGTGTTGGTAGGTGTCATCGAGTCAACTATGACTCATAGCGACCCTAACAAGGACAGATCTAAACCTTGTCCTGTCTGCACCATCCTCGTCATCTCCAACGTACTTGAGCGCATCATTACAGTAACTGTGTCACCCTATCTTGTTGAGGATCTTTCTCTTTTTTGATGATCCCCTACCTTTCCCACTTATGCGCTGCCTCTTCTTTTACGTGTGTGTGTGTGTGTGTGTGTGTGTGTGTGTGTGTGAATTAGCTTGCTCTTATGAGCACAGCAGTTTTCTGTCTGGTTGCTGTGCCGGATGGTCTTATGGGTTGCTTGCAGAAAACCATAAGGAGCTTCAAAATACTGTTGCCAGGGATTCTAGTTCAAGGGGATCTAGAGAAGGGGGGCAGACATAGGCTGAAGGACCATTGCTGTCACTGGGTTTCTATTCAGCTTGTCACAGATCAGAAGACTCTGAATGAGTTGGGACCGTTTGGGCCAAAAATATTGTCTTTGGAATCTCTGTGCCTCACACAGATACCAAGCATCCCCTTTCTTTCTCCTCTTGATACTTTGAAAATCTTGGTCTCATAAGAGAAAGTTAATTTAATTATTCAAACACAGTTGTTGTTGTCATGTTCACCAAAGAATGAAGAGGGTTAATTAATGTACTATCTTCACTATCATGTTGCTAGGAGGTGCTATTCCTTGGAGAAGGACATGGTGCTGGAAAGGTTAGAGGCTCAGCGAAGGAGAGGAAGACACCCAACCAGGTGAATGAACACAGTGACTGCTGCAATGGGCTCTTGTGTATCAGAAAGTGTCAGGATGGAGCAGGATAGAACAGGGTTCAAATCTTTTATTCATGGGGTCACTTGAGTCGTACCTTACTTGACAGCACCTAACAACAACAACAACAACAACATCACTTAAGAGAACAGGAGAAGGCAGGGGGCAGGGGATCATTTCAGAGAAGCCCATAGATCTGGGAGTATCCACAACGGTGAGGCCACATCTCCAGCAAGTCCAGAGCTTCCTTTCTAGAGAGTGGTTCCGGAGTGTCTTCGGAGATAACAGCAGCCTCGCTGGCAGCTTCCTGAGCTGCTTCTTTGCAACTGTAATGCATTCATTTTTGCTGCACACTGGGAGTCTAGTGGAGAAGAGGTTTAATTTTGTTTCCTGAAAGGAAAAACAGTTGATATGTAGTTCTGGAAGAACTGTGTGCACAGAGAACAAATGAGTGGAGAGATCAAGAAACAGAGCTACGGGATCCTGTCAGGGCCAAAAGGGGCTCAGTCGATGGTGCACGAAGTCAGTGAGGACTCCTAAAGGAAATCGCCGAGAAGGTGGAGCCAAGGGCTGGCTTCTGGGATCCTCTCAGGTCATTGAGAGAAAATGTCCATTTAGTATTCATGGATACTGGAAACTCGTATGACCAGGGTAATATGGGCATAAATCAGGTCTGCCAGAAGTCTGACTTATTTTAGTGCATGCCATGCAAAAGTATCCTCCCCTTGAAAGCAATGGACGGAGGCATCGTGGTTCTAGTTAGTTGCTTGACTGTTAACCTAAAAGTCAGTGGTTCAAATCTGCCAGTCACATCACAGGAAAAAGTTGTGGCAGCACTCCATGGCGCAGCTCTGCGTTTTTGTTTGGAGTTGACTTCGCCCAGTAAAAATAGCCGTGGGTTTTGGCTGAATAGAGACAGTTGTAGAGAGAGCATGGAAGTTGAAGGTGATGGCTCTGTAGCCAGATGATGCGCTTTCAAATCATTGTCGCTTATGAACTGTGCGTGAGGGGTTGCTTTGCTTATCCTCTGGAACCTTCCGTTTCTTCATCTGCAAAACGGAACTATGCCAAGACCAGAAGCCGCTAAATCATTTAATGATTTAATACTGTTCTTTCAATGACTTAATCATTCAGCGATTTAGTCTTGGTATTGTTCTGAGCCTGCTTCATGCAGTAACTCGATTAATCCTTAAGACGGTTCTAAGGGGTGTCAATTGTTTTTATTACTCGCACTTAAAGAAAGGAATCCCAGAAGCCTGGTCGAAATTGCCCTCTCTCTGAGATGAGAGAGCTCCTACCCAAGCTCCAGGAGTAGCAAGCTGGGGATCTGTTTGGGATTCTTTCGGTTCCAGGAGGGGTGGCAGGTGGCTTAGTAGAGAGGAGATCACTGTGACATACTGTTGTCTCCAAGTTGGGCATGTGGGCTCCAGTTCAGGGTGCAAGTCTGCAGAAAGCAGGACTGATCATTTGGATCCCAAGAAGAAACGCGGAGACTTAGGAAGAGGCCTTGAGAGAAGATGGGACTTCGAGCTAAGCTGGCGGGTAGAGGTCTAGGATTTGGACTTTGGAAGCTCCTGAGAGCTTCAGTCATGGCAGAGCCATGTTCAGGCACATTCCCATGAGGGCAACCCCTGTATCCAGTGTCTAGCACCCAACAACCACTAACTAGCAATCACAGGAGTGAATTAATAAAGTGCAATTTGATTGCTGTTAGGTGCTGTCTAGTCGACTATGACTAATAGAAAACTTACAAATAACACTTCAGAAACTTGCTCCATCCTGCACCATCATAACCAGCTGTGCCATGCTCTGTTCATTGTTACAGTAACTACGTCAGTTCATCTCGTTGAGGGTTCTCCTCTCTCTCTGTCCACTTTTTCTGGCCTGATGTCTATTTCCAAGGTCTGACGACTCCTGACAAATGCAAAAACCATATGAGCCAAAGTCTTACGATCCTTGCCTCTAAGGAGCAGCCTGGTAGCTCTTTCTCAAAAAGCCAGATACAGTTGTTCTTTTGGCAGTCCGGGGGATTTTCAATGCTCCTTGCCAACACCACAATTCAGACTAATATTTCAATTCTTCTGTGACTCTGAAAGTGCATTAGGGCTCTCAAAGTCCTTTTAGACATGTTGTTGTTGTTGTTGTTGTCAGGAATCTTCGAGTCAGAACTGACCCATAGCTGATGCTCCAGCAGATTTTTCTAAAGTATATTGTGTGAGAAGAGATTGTTTATCTTTCTTCCATGGCGAAGCTGATGGATTCGAACTGCATGCTTCTGAGTTGGCAGCACAACTCCTTACCATGAAGCCACCAGAGCTTTCATTTAATTGTCATCAACAGTAAGCAGTTGCTATGAGTAGACTTCTACACATGGTGACTCCAAGTGTTGCAAACGAGAACTTCATAAGATTTCTTTGGCTGCCACCCTAATGGACACAGATTACCCCATCTTTTTCCATGGCACTGATGGATGGGTTAAAACTGTCGACCTTTTTGTTAGTTGTTGTTGTGTACCGTCGAGTCAGAACCAACTCACAGCTGATCCTCTGGTGGGTTTGCAAAGGCTGTAAATCGCACCTGAGTTGATTGTCCAATTTTCTTCTATGGAGCAGCTGGTGGATTTGAACTACCTTCAGGTTGGCAGCGCAATTCCTTACCTCTGTTTTACATGTCCAGGGGCTTTTTCGTTCTCACAATAGCCCAGCTAAGTAGGCAGGGCAGGGATATTTTTCTTCTTTTGATTTTCTCAAATAAACTGTCCCAAGACTTATAGTTGGCAGGATCTGGTCACAATCTTTCCCCTGGACCATTCATTTTGGATGTTTTTTTCTATGATAGTATGTTGCCTCTGTAGCATTTTGTTTATTTGTTTGTTTTGCCACGGGTTAGGAAGACTGTGGCTCCATTATCTGCCTAGACTGTTCGGAGTGTAGAAAGTCACTTGGCCTTCTTGCCAAGCATAAAGACTATCCCCGGGCTATAAAGACAATTATCTCCTCCAGTGCCCTGGAACCCAGACCTTCTGCCCCGCTGGAGGGGATAGGCTTCTCCCCCAGCCTGTGAGCAGTGTTAATGGACAGCAGCTGGGAACCCCATGGCTTTGGCACAAGGTGGCTCTGCAGCCAGCAGGGATGGGGCCACGTCCCTTCACACCAGCCAATCTGGGGTATTTCTCATTCTCAAAGTAAGGGCACGCTTGTCCAGCTGCCTGGAAGGGAGATGGCCCGGTGCCTCTGGAGGCTCTCGAAGAGCTCCTAGATGAGCAAAGGCAAGCCCCCGGTCACACAGTGGACACTGAGTTTATGGGAGGGACACATCTTTTCAGAAGCAGCAGGTTTTCTTAGAAGGAAGGATTGGGCAAGAAATACAGTACAAGAGCATATCCCTGGGTCCAAGGGAGAGCCTGGAGGGTGCATTCAGGGAACAAAGAGGATCAAGCAGTTCTTGAGATATCCTTGGATATTGTTTTCATTCTTAGTATTTTCTGTATGGATTCCAGCTCCAGATGTGTAGTCCAGGAGTGAGAAGGGACTTCTCTTTTCTCTTTAGCTTTGATACTTTCAGCAGCTGACTAATATCGGGTAGATGAGTTTTCCTCTTGGCTTTTCCATCTCTTCCAGCTGAAATAGTCATGCAACTAGATCAGGATGACAGCCACAGCCCAGCTGCAAAATAGTCTACCATCAGTAGTGAAGATTTTCCCAAGAGTCTCGTAGGCTCTAAAGTATGCATGAGATATCTGTGTCTTTCTGTTTCCAAATTAGGCCAGGCTCTACCCTTAGTTGTATTCTGATATCCTTTCTCAAGTGGCAGGGGTAAAAAGAGATTGAGTGCTTCCATTGGTATCCATTTCACTGATGAACAAACTGAGGACCCTGAAAGCTCCATCTTTCTCTCACAGAGTAACTGGTCGATTCAAACCGCCTGCCTTTGGGTTGGCAACACAACTCCTTATCCCCGAGATACAGTCAAGACTAAAGCTAAGATTGTAGGATTTCAAGAAAAGATTTTCGAATACTTCCTTGACCACTCCAAGATCTTTAAATCCAAGGGACAGGGACATGTGTGTGTGTGTGTGTGTGTGTGTGTGTGTGTGTGTGTGATTAAAGTTCACAGAGGTAATTTGTTTTCCATTCAACCATTCATACATATTTGTTTTGTGATATGAATTACGATGCCCACACTGTAACCATGTTCTTCCCACTTCCTCTCTGTGATTCTCGTTTTCATTAATCCTTCTATCCTACCCTTTCCTGCTGTCTGAGCTTTATCCCAAGGTAAAAGCTGTCCTTTTGACCTTACGTGGTAGATTACTCAAAGAATGAGAGCCTCCCTCATATTATTATAGATCTTAAATGGTTGTTTACCATTATGTCAGAACGTAGCTGACTGTGGAGCACGTTTCCAGAGAAAGCAGATCACCTGAGAGGACCACAGAGCAGCTGGTGGATTCGAATCACATACCTTTGCATTGATACCCTAATTCCTTATCATTAAGCCACCAGAGCACCCTTGTATACCTTATGTTGTTATTTTTGTTGAGTACCATTGAGTCGGAATGGACCCATAGCTGACCCTCCAAAGGGTTTTCTGAGGCCCATCCGGCTCCCACAGAGCAGCAGCTAGTGGATTCAAACTGTGTACTTTCGGGACTGCAGTGCAGTTTCATACTACTAGGCCACCCGAGCTCCTTAGTATACCTTATAGGCCTGAGTATTATTTCGCTGAAAGTTGAGCTGTAGGGGTATGTCTTGTTATAAGTTCAAAAGGTGACCAAGGGCCATAGTTTTAGGGCCTCCACCAGTCTATATTGGACCAGTAAACGTGGCCATTTTAAATTTGTTTCATTTGTTTTGACATTTTCACCTACTGTATCCAGGACAAGAACCTCTTGACTTGGGCAGGACCCAGAGTCCAGCATAGCTAAGATCTCGGAAGCCATGCCCACCCCAGCCATCGGACACATTCCTGAGAACCAGATGTTTGGCATAGAACAAACTCAAGATCCAAATGAGTGAATAATAATGCACTTCCTTCCTTCTGGCTTTCAGCTCTTCTAATCAAACACTTTTGGCCCCCACTTTCCGGCACACCTGGCCTCCACACGCCCTCTGCTTCTTCCTACTCCCCATTCTGGGCCATTTAGGTCTTTTCCCCTAATCTATTTTTCAGGATTATTATCCCCCCCTTCATTCTGACTTAGATTTCACCCACCCCTCCCAAATTTCTTAGGACTGACTCAAAGGAAAAGGCATTTTGTTAAAATAGCTGCATTGCTTTTAAACAATTTGTCCTCCTACTCACTTTTTCATTTTGGAAGACAGAAACTGAATATAGATTTGTGGGAGCGAAATAAAAAGAGAACTGAAGAAGAGGAGTAGAGGGGACGAAGGGGAGAGGAGAACGAGGCAAGGAAGGGGGAGAGGAGGGAGATGAGGAGGGTGGGAGGGGAAGGACAGAAGCCCCAGGGATGATGGGAGGATATTAGCTAAGACCCTCTTCCGTTCTTGATTGTCTGAAAGGTGTAGCTGAAGGCCTGGTCTGCTTTACATCAATAAGGAGGCAATGCCTAGCTTTCCACTACCTCACTGTCCCTAAACACATAGTCTCATTTAACAAGGGGGAAGCAGGCTCTCTCTGGCCCCTTGAAGAAGCCAGAGACCTCAATCCAGAAGGAACAGGCTCAGAATGAACTCACCTCCAGGGCTCCTGCTGACTCTGTTTCCCCATTCATGACTCCCCAGGAGGAACGATTAGAAAATGAAACTGTGTGGCACAGCGGGAGGACAGGATATGCATATTCAAAGCCCTTCCTCCAGCGCTAAACTTAGCTGCCACCTTGCTCATCTTGAACGCCTTCCTCCCCCACGTCCAGGTTATCCGCTCCACCTGTGCCCAGGAGCCTGTCTGGCCTGTCACCCCATGTGCTTACCTCATCAATAACTACCCCCTCACTTCCCTCCAGGCTCTGCCCACTGGCTCTTTCTCAAGCAAGCCCATTCCATTCTTTTCTGCTTCCCTGGTAGTGTAGGACTTAATCAAAAGGTCTACAGTTCAAATCTGATAGGTTCCTTTGTGGAAAATGGGCAGTCACCTTTTATAAATATAAAGATTTACAGCATCAGAGCCCAATGAAAAGAGGAATGCACCCGGCAGCAGTGGGTTCCACAAAATTGAATCCTTACAGCCTCCTCACCACTTTCACCCACCTCCAGCCAGTCTTTCATTTCTGTCCTTCCGTTCACTCCTCAGTAATGACAGGCAACAATCAAGTCAGCTTTTCAATGTGTCTCTGCTCAGGACGTCTTACATACACCAATTTACTGCTTTTCTCTCTCTCTTTATATATATATATAGTTATGTGCCATCGACTCATTTACTACTCATAGCGACCCTATGTACAAGAACTCTAAACACTGTTCTATCCTGTGCCAACCTACCCATCTCAAACGCACTTATTCCCATCACTCCACTCACCGAATTGATCCATCTCATCGAAGGTCTTCCTTTCCTTTGCCGCCCCTCCACTCTGTCAGACATGATGTCCCTCTCCAGGAACCAGTCCCTCCTTGCAACATGCCCAAAGTATGTCAGACGAAGCTTCAGAATCCTTGACTCCAGGGAGCATTCTGGCTTCACCTTCTCCAGGACAAACCTGTTTGTTCTCCTAGCAGTCCATGGTATATTCAACACTCTTCTCCAGCACCACAGCTCGAAGGCATCAATTCTCTTTCTATCAACCCTATTCACTGTCCAACTCTGATGCATAGCATGTAATTGCGAAGACTATAACTTGGATCAAGCGCCCCTTAGTCTTCAGCCTGACGTCGTTGCTCTTCAGTACTCTTGAGAGGTCCCTCACAGCAGACTTTCCCAATGCAATTCGTCTCTTGATTTCCTGACTGCTGTTACCAAGAGTGTTGATTGTGGAGCCAAGCAAAGTAAAACTGTTAACTATCTCAAGCTCTTCACCATCCATACTGATGCTGCCAATTGGCCCAGTGGTGAGAATCTTTGTTTTCTTGATGTTGAGCTTCAATCCATATAGGAGGCTGCAGTCCTTGACCTTTTGCAGCAAGCTCTTCAGGTCTCCTCAGTTTCAGCAAGCAGGGTTGAATATATATATATATATATACACATTCCACAAAGTCCCAAAGAGGTTAAGCAAGGTTCTTAAGGCCACACAGCTATGAAATGATGGAAGTAGAACTTGAGCTTAATATTATCTGGCTCCCTGTGCTATAGTTGTTGCTGTCAGGTCAGCTGCAGCTCACAGTGACTTTACATAGAACAAAATATTGCCCTACCATGGACCAACAGTCCCATTATCTGTGTTTCATTTGTGTCAGTTGCTTTGGCTCCCTCTCGTGTCCGTCCATCTCACGGAGGGTCTCCCCTGCCTTCACTGACCTCCACTATACCAACTGTGATATGATGTCCTTTTATAGCAACTCGTCTTTCCTGATGATATGTTCAATGTCCGCAAACTAACATCTCACCCTCCTCACTTCTAAGCAGCTTTCTGGTTCTTTATCTTCTATGACTGATTTTTGCAGTCTCTTGCCAATCTACACTTTGTTCTGTATTTTTTGCCAACACCATGTGCCCAATGCATCAGTCTTCCCAGGACCCCTTATGCATGGCTCCCTCTGTACACGTCACAACCCTATGCATCTGGCCTTCCTCAGCACAATCCTTTCCTTGCAAATCTGTCTGTCTTCAAAAGGAAAGCTTCCACTCCTCGCTTGATTCTTCAAGCCCATAGGTATGTACTCAGTTGGTGAGATAAAATATCTTCCTTAAATATTTGTACGACAGTATAATTTTTAAAGGAACTTCTGGTGCCCTAGTGGGTAGGGAGCTGAGCTGCCTAATCTCCAAAGGTGGTGGTTGTTGTTAAGTTCCGTCGAGTCATAGGCAACTCATAGTGACACTTTGAATGAAAGACACTTGTGTGCACGGCTTTCATTCTTTCTCCAGGTTCATAGGATTTCTGGAGGCAAGCTATTTATGAAGTGGATGCCAATCCTGCTTCCAAGAATTTCCAAAGGTAGGAGGTTCAAATCCACCAGCTGCTCTACAGGAGATGGGAAGTCTTCTCGTATGCAAGTTATAGCCTCTGAAAACCCAATGGAGAGTCAGCTATGAGTAGTTTCAACTTGACAGCACATAGTAACAACAATAATCTCTAAATGCATCATCAACAACATTGTGAAATGTGGTGGAAGGGCGTAATATCTGGGCACATTTGCCAGTCTAGCAGCCCACTCATTCTCCCTCCCAGCATATCTCTGGTTCAAGTCTGTTGGCAGGGGTAAGCCTATCATTACCAAACCATTTTTTGTTTGTAAACATTTGCAGATATAACATTTTTCCCTAATGGAACACATGCTGAATCACTGAGGGCTTGTAAATTGTTGTTGGTAAGGTAAACTTTGATAAGTATTGTGAGGGACACATGTGACCTGACGAACTTTGATGGTAGAATAAATTGACTGAGGCATGGAAAGAGTGTACACTTGACTATTACCTGATTCCCCCTAATCCCAAACAATGAACCTTCCCTATATCACTCAGAAAATAATAAACACAACTATAAAGTTTATCTTTCTGTATGGAAGCCCAAAGAGGCAAAAGCCATACACAATCACCTCTCCAGGTACACCACCTCACTCGGTAAACTCTCAGTGGGTCACCAGTGAAATACCTTCTATTTTTTGTAAATTTCAAGAAACAACATATGATCAAGAGGCAATGGTGATGAAAGAGGGAGTTCAGGCTGCTCTGATGGCTTTGGCAAAAAATAAAACCCCAAGAATTGATGAAATACCAATTGACATATTTCAACAAACAGATGCTGCCCTGGATGTGCTCACCAGGTTGTGTCAAGAAATCTGGAGGACAACTACCTGACCAACTGACTGGAAGAGATCCCTATGTATTCCCATTCCAAAAAAAGATGTCCTGACAGAGTGTGGAAATTATTGAATGATATCACGAATATCTTTGTGCATAGGGTTTTCAGAGGCTTGCTATTTCAGAAGTGGGTGGCCAATCCTTCTTCCTAGTCTGTCTTAATCTGAATGTTCAGATTTAGAGGAGTATCTGACAGACAAGCAATTTGTGGAGCAGTGAAAGATAAATCCCTCATTGTGGAGTTAACCATTATTTACAGTGTTGACCCCACCCCTAGCCCAGTGCCTTGACCCACTTACATCCCAGCTCCACCCTCCACCAGGATAACCCTTCGCATCTGCCAAGTCCCTTCAGAAAATATCTTCCATTGTCCAACCCATGATCTGACAACTTGTATCTGAAGAATGGGAATCCCAGGACATTTAATTGTGCTAATGCGAAACCTACACTTGGACCAAGAGGCAGTAGTCAGAACAGAGCAGGGTAACACTGCATGGTTCAAAATTGGGAAGGGTGTGCGCCAGGGATGCATCCTGTCTCCATACCTTTTCAACATGTATGCAGAGAAGATTATCCGAGAGGCTGGGCTCTATGAGGAGAATTGTGGCATCAGGATTGGTGGAAGATCTATTAACAATCTGTGTTATGCAGATGACACAACCCTGCTTGCTGAAACTGAGGAGGACCTCATGCACTTGTTGCGAAGGGTCAAGGACTGCAGCCTTCAGTATGGACTGAGGCTCAATGTCAAGAAGACAAAGATTCTCACCACTGGACCAATTGGCAGCGTCAGGATGGATGACAAAGAGATTGAGATTGTTCACAGCTTCAGTTTGCTCGGCTCCACAATCAACACTCTTGGCACCAGCAGTCAGGAAATCAAAAAGCGTATCACGATGGGAAAGTCTGCTGTTAGGGACCTCTCTAAAGTACTCAGGAGCAACAGTGTCTCTCAGGAGACTAAGGTGTTCCTGATACAGGCCATGGTCTTTGCAATCACTTGTTATGCATCAGAGAGTTGGACAATGACTAGGGAGGATAGAAGGAGAGTTGATGCCTTTGAGCTGTGGTGCTGGAGAAGGGTACTGAATGTACCATGGACTGCCAGGAAAACAAACAAACAGATTCCTCTTGGAGAGGATTAAACCAAGCAACTCCTTGGAGGCAAGGATTCTGGGGCTTCGTCTGACATACTTTGGACATGTTTCCAGGAGGGACGGGTCCTTGGAGAGGGACATCATGCTTGGGAGCGTGGAGGGACAGCGCAGGAGGGGAAGACCCTCTATGAGATGGATTGATTCAGTGACTGGGGTAATCGGGATGGGTGTGTCAGAGGCAGTGTGGTTGGCGCAGTAAAGAGCAGGGTTTAGGGCTGTTGTGTATAGGGTCGCTATGAGTCACAAATGACTCGACGGCAAATAACAACAACATCACTAATATCACATGCTAGCAAAATCCTGCTCAAGATTATCCAGAAACAGCTGGAACAGTACATAGATATAGAACCACCAGAAATACAGCTGGGTTTAGAAGAGGTCATGGCACTAGAGATATTATTGCTAATGTCAGATGGATCTTGGCAGAAAACAGAGAGTACCAGAAGAATGTCTATCTGTATTTCATTGACTATGCAAAGGCATTTGATTATGTGGATCACAACAAATTGTGGCTAACCTTGAGAAAAATGGGAATCCCAGAACACTTGATTGTCATATTTATGCGAAAACTTTAAGTGGACCAGGAAGAAGCCCTCAGAACAGAGCAAAGAAACAGTGCATGGTTCAAAATCAGGAAAGATGTGCATCAGGGACGCATCCTGTCTCCATAACTTTTCTTTCTTTTTTTTTTCATACCTTTTCAATCTATATGCAGAACATATAATTTGGGAAGCTGGGCTTTATGAGGAGGAATGTGCCATCAGGAAGGAAGACTCAACAACAACCTACGTTTTACAGATGACACAACCTTGCTAGGTGAAACTGAGGAGGACCAGAAGCACTTGTTGGAGAAGGTCAAGGACTATAGTCTTTCATATGGATTGAAGCTGAAAATCAAGAAGACATAGTTTTTCACCACTGGGCCAGTTGACAGCACCATAATAGATGAAGAAGAGATTGAGGTTCTTAACAATTATAGCTTGCTTGGCTCCACAATCAACACTCTTAGCACCAGCAGGCAGGAAATTAAAAGATGAATTGGGAAAATCTGCTAACAGGGACCTCGTCAGTGTACTAAAAAGCAATGATGTCAGGCTAGAGACTAAAGCACACCTAATTCAGGCCATATTGTTTTTAAGTGTTGTTGAGTCATAAGCAACTCATAGCAACCTATGATGAAAGACCTGAACTCTTGCCTTGCATAACTTTCATAATTTCTCTAAGTTCATAGGGTTTCCAGAGGCAAGCTATTTCAGAAGTAGATGCCGCTCCTGCTTCCAAGCTTGTTTTAATCAGGGAGCTCCACCAAACACTGTCCACCATAGGTAGCCATTATCGCATTTGACACATCAATGTCGCAGTGTTCAGCTTCAAAGCAACCATGAGTTACCTCTGTACAGCAAGTGGACAGACCAGGGCTATATGACCTAGAAGAATGTTTGGTCAAAACAGTTAAAACCAGGTCTGAGGGTTGCAGATTAAAGTCACCAACTTTTGGCTTGGTAGCATCACTTTCTATCCACTAGACCAACTGAGCTCTCTCGTTGTTGTTAAGTGCCATTGAGTACTTGCTATGCATGAGAGATCTGGACATTGACTAAGGATAACAGAAGAATAATAGATGCCTTTGAGCTGCAATGCTGGAGAAGTCTTAAATATCCCATAGACCTCCAAGAAAACAAATGAGTCTGTCTTGAGAGAGTGAAACGAAGTTTCTCCTTGATGACTAAGACTTTGAAGTCTCACATACTTTGGTCACAGGACCAGGAGGGACCAGTCCTTGGAGAAGGACATCATGCTTGGAAGGGTGGAAGGATGGCACAGGAAAGGAACTCTGGATGACATGGATTGATACAGTCACTGGGACAATGGAAGCTGGTGTGTCGGAATCAGTGAGACTGGCTCAGGACAGGGCAGGCTTCAGAGCTGCTGTACATAGGGTCGCTATGGGTCACAGGTGACTTGATGGCGCATAACAACAACTGTCCCAATGTGAACATGTGCTATCTGTGGGTTTCCTAAAAAACACTGTTGTTGTGTTGTTGAGTACTGTCAAGTCAGAACTGACCCATAGCTGACCCTCTGGCAGGTTTTCAGAGGCAGTTAATCGCACGGAAGAAGATTGCCCATCCTTCTCCCTCAGAGCAGCTGGTGGATTCGATCCGCGTGCCTTCAGGATTGCAGCGCACATTTTTTCACTGTGTACCTTCGGGTTGGAACCAAACCAAAGCTGACCCTCCCCTGGGTTTCCAGAGGCAGAAAATCACACAGGGGGAGATTGCACATTTTTCTTCAGAGAAGCATCTGGTGGGTTCGAACAGTGTGCCTTTGGATTGGCAGTGCAATTCCTTATCTCTAAGCCACCTAACTTTCTTTATATATGTACCATAGGTTGTGATTGAACATTTTTTTAACAAGATGTGTATAAGTAAAAAATGAAATGCCATTTTTTAACACAATAGAGTTTCTGTCTGTGGCCATCAAGTCAAGTCTCATTCATGGCTCCTCACATCTGTCAGGACAGAACTGTGCCTCATGCGACTTTCTTCCGCTGATTTTTCAGAATTCAATGACTAGGCCTTTCTTGCAATGTGCTTCTATGTGGACTTGAACCTCCAACCCTTTGGTCTGCAGACCCAGAGACTTCCATGGAGTAGGCCCTCTCTAGATCCGGGATGGTCTTTGTCCTAACCTCACACTTTACATGAGAAATTCCCAGTCTTTCTCATCTCCAGAAATGGCTTCTTCTTCTTCTTAGTTGCTCAGCCAAATCTTCCTGCACAGTTGAAATGTCCTTGTATTAAATCTCATATTGCCATTGAGTTGGAACCAACTCACAGCTGACCCACCAGTGGATTTTCAGAGGCTGTAAATCCACAGGAGGATATTTCCCATCTTTATCCCACCGAGCAGCTGGTGAATTCGAACCACTTGCCTTTGGGCTGGCAGAGCAACTCCTTACTGCCAGCACCAGAGCTCCCTTGTTAATAATTAATAGCCAACATATCAAATGTTCCCCATGATCTCAGTATCATCCTAAGCATCTTATAAGAATTCATTCATTTGAGCATCATAGCAACTCATCAGAGTTATTATCCCCACTTTACAGATGGGAAAATTGAGGACAAAGGGACTGAACAACTTCAATAAGATCCTATAAGTGGAATTAGTATTTCAAACTGAGGCAGTCTGGCTCCAGAGCCTGCATCCTTAACCACTATGCTATACTACCACCAGCTGTGAGGGCAACTGGGCAGCTCTTCAAGTTGAAGTTTGAAGTGATTCCAACAAGTAAACTCTGTAGGCAGCTGGAAGGGGGGCCAGGACCCAGGCCAGAAGGACTCCCTGGGAGTGGGTGGGCACCCATCGTGCTGATGGCGCAGGCCCACAGACTCATCAAAACCCTCAGAAATGCAAGGCTCCCACTCTTGTCAAATTGAACTGGCTTTGCAGATTTCAGTCTCAATTCTGCCAACTTGAAAGTTTTAGCATTTCAGCTGTTTCAGAATTATAAAAGCCTACAAATGCTAAGGTGCTTTTTTTAGAGTTGAAAAAAAAAGTGTCTTTTCCCCACCATCATTTAACAATCTGAAGGGATCTTTTTGCAGATTCTTGCCAAATGTGTCTTTT
Organism: Elephantulus edwardii; assembly: GCF_000299155.1. NCBI lineage: Eukaryota > Metazoa > Chordata > Mammalia > Macroscelidea > Macroscelididae > Elephantulus > Elephantulus edwardii. The sequence continues at coordinate 756,342 of NW_006400111.1, read as the reverse complement.
TAAAGATCGCGTTTGGCCCCAGACCAGAAGTAGACACATCTGAGAGAAAGGTTGGGGAAGTTCTCGTGCACATTCCTGGGGAGGAGAGAGGGAAGTTTGTTCCTTTCTTCAGCACCCTGCATCTGCTGGGGTGGATGCTGTTTATTTTGGCTCTCTTGTTACCTTTGTTGACAGAATGTTTCCTTAAGAATCTGCACTTCCACTGGCTGGGTGTTGGCCCAGAGAAGATGTAGCCTCAACTCCAGTCATCATGGATGCCTGAATCGCTCTCCACTCAACCACTGCTACTATGAGTCAGAGGCTCCTCGGTGGATACTGGGCACTCATTGGATCAGATGCCAGATCAAATCTTATTAACTCATTAATATTCTCTCTCTCTCTGTGTGTATGTGTGTGTGTGTGTGTGTGTGTGTGTGTGTGTCTGCCACAGACTCTCCCTTCGTGTGAATCAGCTCAATCATCATTTTGCAGTGTTTCAGCCTCAGATTGCAAACAACCACCAACAAATAGAAGGCTTGCTTTCCAACGAGCTGAGGATGTGTGGAAAATAGAATCACTCACAGTCGTAGTGAGCCACAGATGTTCCATGGAGACAACAGGCTGTGCCAAGCACAGACAGAATCTGCGGCCATGACTGGGAAAGAGCTGCCCACAGAGGCCTCGGTGATGAAGACCGGCACGGATGGCTCTGGTTTGTTTTCCTCCCAAAGGCCTGACCTTCTGCACACCTGCATGATACTGAATTTGGAAGTGGCCCTGGAAGGCTGATATTTAAGTTTGAATAACTGCCTCCAAGGCCTTGGCTTCCAAAACAAGGCAAAGAAACACTGCTCAAAAATCCGGTAGTCCTGGGGTCCCATCCCAGTTCCACAGTTTACTAATTGGAGCCCTTGATAAGTCATTTATTCCTTCAGAATTCTAGCCTGTCATCTGTTAAAGGAGATAATAATAGAATCTGTCATTCAAAGGATTCAAATCTACCCACCCCCAGCAGTGCTATGGCAGAAAGACTTGTTTTATATCTCTTTCCATAAAGATCACATAAAGAAGAAAAGGCCTACAGCGAAATTCTGCTCTGAAACATGAGTCAGCACTGATTCAATGGCCACGATCATTTTTGGTTACTTTATAGAATTTGTAGGGACTAGGTGAGATAATGCAAGTAAATGCACAATCCCTGTAAATGGCCAATAAACAATTTTGCTGCCAAACCAAAGGTACAGGGTTCAAATCCACCAGCTTCTCCAAGGAGAAAGCTGGACAATCTTCTCCCATGTGATTTTCGGCCTCTAAAACCCATTGGAAGGTCAGCTATGAGTTAGTTCAGACTTGACGATTCTCAACAACAATGTTATGAGTATAAGGGAGTTCTGGTAGCTTAGTGGGGAGGAGTTGCACTACCAACCCAAAGGCACTTGGCTCGAATTCACCTGCGGGAGAAAGATGGGCAATCACCTCGCATGTGATTTACTGCCTCTCGAAATCTGCTGGAGGGTCAGCTATGAGTTGATTGTGACTTAAGCATGCAATAAATAATGTAAGTCTTATCATTACAAGGAAACTCTGGTGGCCTAGTGGTAAGGAGAGCTGCATTGACAACTTGAAAGCATCAGCCACTCTATTTGGGGGGAAATGGGCAATCTTCTCGCAGGTGATTTATAGCCTCTGAAGACCTCCGTTGAAGGTCAGCTGTGAGCCAGTGCTGACTCAGCAGTACAGAACAGCAACAGCAACATTATGGTTATAGGAGCCCTGGTGGCGTAAGAGGCTCAGTGTTGGGCTGCAAAGCAAAAAGTCAGCAGTTTGAATCCACCAGCTGCTCCTCAGGAGAAAGACAAGCAATCTCCTCCTTTTAAGATTTACAGTCTCTGAAACAAGTCGGAACCAACTCAGGGGCAATGAGAATCACGGCCTGCTGGTGGTTCAGTGGTTAAGACCTTGGCTTCCAACCCCAGGTCACCAGTTCTGAGCCACCAGCCACTCTGCCAAAGAAAGATGTGGCATTCTGCTTCCATAAAAATGTACAACCTCCAGAACAACTATGAGATATCATCTCATCCCAGTAAGAATAACAAAATTTAACAGAACAGCAAACATCAAATGCTGGTGAGGTTGTGGAGAAACTTATTCGCTGTTCCTGGGAGTGTAAAATGGCGCAACCACTATGGAAGGCTGTATGGCACTTTCTCTAAAAGTTGCAAATAGAAATACCATTTGACCCAGCAATTCTACTACTGGGAATTTACCCTAAAGAAACCATAACTGCCACCTAAGCAGATATATGCACACCCGTATTTATTGCAGCTTTGCTTGCAATAGCAAAGAGCTGGAAACAACCTAAGTGCCCATCAACAAACGAATGGATAGAGAAGCTCTGGTATATTCACATATGGAATACTATGCAGCACTTAAAAACAAGGAACTCATGAAATATTATGCAAAATGGGTGACCCTGGAGGACATTATGCTGAGTGAAATATCTCAGTCACAAAAGGGCAAATATTGCATAGGGCCACTGTTATAAAACGGGACTGACATAGGAGTTGAGGAAAGATAGAAAAGGAGGGGCGGAATGATGTATATTGCATTGAAACAGATGAGGGAGAGAACTGTTTAAAAGGGACATATGAATGGGAATTCTTGTCATTACAGAAGTCCAGAGTGAAGGCTACAGAGTGGAGTGGACCTGGGGGCAGAGGGGATTGCATAGGAATGAAAGAGTTTTTCTTTTTCTTTTCAAGGAGATGAGTGAATGGGGGTGGGGGAGGGTGAAAGGTGCAACAATGTCCTAAGTCTCTGCAAACTTTCATCAAAATTAATTAAAAAAAAATTTTTTTAAAAAGTCCAACCTTGGGAAATCTACAGGCTATTGCTACTATCATGTCCTGTAGGAAAATTTTGTTTTGTAAATAGTATTGTAATTATCAGTATCACACTCAGTGTCATCATTGCCATCTTGAGCACCACTTGCCACCCTCTCTAGCTCTGCAAATCGATAACATGCTTGGCTTCAGTCCCGGAGGTTGAAGGATTGAGTTCACCCAAAGGCACTTCAGAAGAAAAGCTTGATGGGCTACTTTCTAAAAAAAATGAGGCCTTGTGAGCCCTGCAGAGCACAAGATGACTTTGATGCACCTGGACAACCGTGAGTTGGAATTGCATCTAAACCAACCAGTTATTCCAAGAAAAAAAAATGATTCTAGAGTTTCAGGGTTTTTTTTCTCCTCCTAGGATTGAGAATAATTCTAGTTATTTCAGGATCCCTGTTGGTTAAAGTATTCAGCTGCTTCCTGAAATGTTGACGGTTCACACCTACCATCCGCTCTGTGAGATAAAGGAAGCCCTACAGTTCTACCCTGTTTTAGAGTCAGAACCCACTTGATAGCAATAGACCTGGTTTGAAGTTTTGAGCTATACTTACTTCACAGAGTCTAGTCTATCTTTGTTAAGTTCAAGGACAATGTTTGGCACACAAACCCAACCGAGCCACCAAAGAACAGGGTGGAACTGTCCATGGGGTTTCCCCAGCTGCCAATCTTTATAGAAGCAGTTTACTTCGTCTTTCTTTCATGGGGCAGCGAGTGGACTTGAACTACTTACTTTCTGGTTACCAGTCAGATGCTTTCACCATATGCCACCAGAGCTTCCTTGATATTTAGTAGGTCCTTAAGAAATGTGTTTGCCTTTCCCTTCTAGTATACCTTTTCCTTCTACTCTTACCAGTTTCTACCTCACTTACCAACACTGCAGAGTTTAACTGTTTATTGCACACACGTTTTTCCAGTCCTGTGACACACACTGTAAACTGACACACTGGCCTACCAATAATAAGACTATGTTCTAGGAGGTCAGAGAAGACGCTGACCATAACTAGTAGTTATGCTGCTGGGAAGAACATGAAGCTAGAGGGTCATCATCGTTCAAGGTTAACAACTTGACTTTCAGCATGCATCTTTCTGGTTCCAGAATACCCTCTTAGTCATGACTATCTGGGTACTGATGGATCAGTTGGGGCAGAATTCTTATCTTTTATACAGGAGACATGCGTTCTATTCTTGACTACAGTTCCTCATGCATAGGTAACACCTGTCTGTTTCTGGAGGCCTCAGTGTTACTAAACAGGTTTCAACACAGGCTCCAGATTAAGATGAGAAAGAAAATCCTGTCAATCCATTTCTGAAAAAAATATCAGCTGATGAAAACTCTGATGATGTATCAAAACCATCTGATCTTAGTGCATAGGGTCTCTATAAGTCAGGGACCAATTCAGTGTTAGCTAACAGCCATAGAATGGGATAATAAATGGAAAGATTAGACTATAACATTAAATTACATAAATTTAGTTTGCTTGGCTCCACAGTCAACACTCTTTTTTTTTTTTTTAAATGACTATTTTATCTGACAGGATTTTTTCCAGAACACAGTCAACACTCTTGGTACCAGTAGCCAGGAAATGAAAGACGTATTGCCATAGGAAAATCTGCTGTTAGGGACCTCTCCAAAGTACTGAAGAGCAATGGTGTCTCTCTGGAGACTAAGGTGCATCTGATACAGGCCATGATCTTTGCTATCACTTGTTATGCATCAGAGAGTTGGGCGCTGACTAAGGAGGATAGAAGGAGAATTGATGCCTTTGAGCTGTGGTGCTGGAGAAGAGTACTGAGTGTAGCATGGACTGCCAGGAAAACAAACATTCATCCTGGAAAGGGTTAAACCAGGCTGCTCCTTGGAGGCAAGGATTCTGAGGCTCTGTCTAACATATTTTGGACATGTTGTGAGGAGAGACCAGTCCTTGGGGAGGGACGTTATGCTTGGGCAGGTGAAGGGACAGTGCAGGAGGGGAAGGCCCTCTATGAGGTGGATTGATTCAGTGATTGGGGTAATCTGGATGAGAGTGTCGGAGATGGTGCAATTGACACAGGACAGAGCAGAGTTTAGCATGTTGTACATAGGGTTGCTATGAGTCGCAAGCGACTCAACAATACAGAACAACAACAACAACAACAAATTTAATATTATAACATATAATAAATAGTATGGAATAATAAATGGGAAGAAGTCAAAACAAGGGTTGTCATTATAAATCTACGGTTACCCTTAATTGCTTTGGGTGTCTGCTTTGAGAAAATAAAAACAAAGAAAGAAGGGGAGAGGAAGAGAGAGGAGAGAATGGATTTTGAGTTGTGTACGGACACGAATAAACATGCTAGCCACTGTGTTCCACGGAGCCCGCAAGTCCACTGCTTTCTGTTCCCTCTGAAGGCTAAGCTCCTTGCAGGTGCCTTAAGGAAGACGGTAACTCTGTCAGTCGGAGGTGAGGATGAGCCCTGTCATTGTTCAGAGCCCATGTCACCCTGGATTCCAAAAACACAAGCTCGATCATGCACTATTGGATGAAATCTCATGCCAGGGTTAAGAGCACAGGGCTTTAAGCCAGGCAGAGCTGCAGGTGAATCCCACCTACACAACCTGCTAGATTCATGATCTTGAGCCAAATGCCTTGCTAAGCCTCAGTTTCTACTTCTGTGAAACGAAGATGGCAATAATATCTCCTCCATCACCGTGAAAGCACAGGGAAAGCCATACACTAAGGATATTAGCATGTGACCCTGGAAGCACCCTAGTTGAAAGCCTTAGTTGTTTCTCTGACACTTCTCAGAGCAGCACCTCGTCGGGGTTGGCAGAGCAGTGGCAACAGAGGATGCTAGGGACAACTGAAACTCATGGCTTGTATTTGAGGTTCTGCCCCGCTGTAGGAGGTCTCCCGGGTCAGTGGAAGAATTCTGGCCTTTGTATGGAGGAGACACAGGCATGCTCAGGCACCTCCCATCTCTCAGTGAAGGCTTTCATGATACTGTGATGGTAAACAGCAGGGCTTCCAGACTAGAATGAACTGGCAGATTCCTGGACTGAGTCCAGAGACCAACCTATGAGGCGCAACAGTGTGATGTGCAGCCAATCACAGGGCTGGCATGGGACTGAGCTCTGCTGCCTGTCATTGTACATGAGTCATGCGACAACTCATCTCAACTTGACAGCAACTGCTTCCAAAGCAACACCTTTCAAAGCAAAAGTCTTTGGAGTTGTATAGCATTCTTGATTTCTGTTACTGGGGCGTTTACCTTATCTCCTTGCCCCATTGCTGTAATCTTTTAGGGTTGCTGTCGTTGTTGTTATTGTTGATTGCTGTTATGTCGAAGTCGACTCATAGCGACTCTGTGAACAAAAGACTTAATGCCTTTCCATAACTACCTTTGTTTCTCCAAGTTCATAGTTTCCAGAGACAAGTGGTTTAGGAAGTGGATGCCACTCCTGCTTCCAAACCTGTTTTACAAATGGGAGCTCCACCAAACACAGTTCACAATGGAAAACCACTCTGGCATTTGATATCCCCATGGCACAAGGTTCAGCATCATAGCAAACCCAGGTTACCTCATATAGCACTTTAACAAAGAGTGATGTGCAAAGTGGAACAATGTTCTTCCAAGACATAACATACTTATGTTGATAGATGAAACCGCTATTGAGATATAACATAGCTAGTCTCATTTAGCAATGGTTAAGTGTTGTCAAGTCGAATATGACTCAGAGTAAGCTTTGCACAAAAGACCTGAACTTTTTTCTATGATTAACATCTTTTCGG